>NC_089858.1:27799998-28115414 GCF_036373705.1 Amia ocellicauda | reverse complement strand
GCCTCGGGCCCCGGCCCTCCCGTCACGGCCTCCACCTCCTGCCACTCGGGCTCCGTCAACAGGGTGCTGCGTCCCTCCTTCTTCTGCTGGTTCAGGAGTCCCAACAACCAGCCGGTGAAGCCAGGGATGGGAGACAGGCTGGAGAACTGGTTCATGTGAGGGAACTCGCTCTGGAAATGGACAGAAGAGCAGAGAGGCGTTTACACAGGGAGAATTCTGAAGCTGCTTTTCTTTGCCTTTCTAACTTTGCGGTCACCCAATGGTAGCATTAGCAAAAAGACAACCTTGGATCGGGAGGAAGGGTTGCAGTGATGTCAGCCATTGTCAATTAAAGAGGAAACAAACCAGGACAAATTTTTAATTGGGAGTAAAGCGCTATGGTAATTTTCCTGTGAGTCATCCAATAAGAGGCAGCGGTGTCCCTTAACCTTATGCAAAACTAAGTGAACCTTAGCCATGACTAATTTATATTTTTGGTGTGCCTTTGCAGCAGGGGAAGTAGTAGATTAAGTTTTGCCTTTTTTATTTAAAAGCGTGTTAATAGTACTTGTTCCAATTACACGACTGCCGTGTGGGGTTAAGGCTGTAATAAAGTAGCCTATAGCTAATGAATGATACCGGCTTTTGCTATATGGTAATTAAGTATAATGGTGCTGGCTCTACAGCAGACCTTGACAGGACAAATGAAGGCACTGAGGTACGTGGTACATGACTAAACGAGGCTGCCAGTAACTCTGTAAACATTTAGATGAAAGTATAGCATTGTTCCTTCATGATCAATAGTTGGCATATCAAATATTCTGAATAAATCACCATTTATAGAATTTAAATGGGAAACTGAAAAAAGTCAGGCCTTTTCAAGCACAGACTGATAAAGTGACCGGAAGATATGTAGCAACAATTAGCTTCTCTTCTGAGGGTTCCCCGATTGATTCAAGAGTGAACTTATTAAATGAACAACAAGCCATATACAAGGCTAACAACCAGTTTTGCGAGTCCTTGGGTGTTTTTGTGTACTGTAATTGACAGTGCTAAATCAGCAGTCTCAGTGCCAACTCTTTTTCTCATCGTAAATGTCTTCCGAACCTCAACAGCCTTGAGAAAACATATTTGGAGATTCCTGAAAAAATGAAAGACACAGCCTGTCCACTACAATACAAAGGAGGACTTGTGAAATAGGAATATGCCCCTACCTGGTCTTTGTATCATTTAACACTTGGCTGACACTTGAGCATGTTCATCATATTCAGAAGGAAACGGAGGAAAGACGGGTAAATAGAACTCAACCGAGTAACATTTCTCAGTCTGAAAGTTAATGCGCTGCCCCCCTCACCACCATCACCTCCAAATATATACTTATAAATACCCTGTGACTGCAACCCCAAAAGTACACGGGAGATGTACTGCCTACGTAAGTCCAGACCCCTTGAAAGTGCACCGGGGGCATTGATGGAGAATGGAGACGGATGGCCTGGCGCCAACTGATGCAGTATTGGCATGCTGTTGACTCAGGAAACAATGCTAGATGAAGTGAAACCAGGATGATCATGTTACAGAAACTAGGGGAGCGACCGCCTTCAGTCAACTCCTTCATTTGCTTTCTTCCTCTATGGTCGCTTTGAAATCCTCTAAAGGGCTGGGTTACTGCCTCAGGCACAGACCCTGCGTTTTTTCCTCTGAAAAACTATAAAAACATGCATTATTTTCTTTGTTTTAAAGCACTGTATAATGAAATGTGCTTTGCAGTTTATAGTTCAAGGTGATACATTTTGCAATACGCATAGGTAATCCAGGTCTGTTTCTCAATAACATCCCAGAGATCACGCTTTTATATGGAACAGGTACAGCACTCTATCTCCTGATTGCAGTTTTAAAAGTGTCCCTTTAATCATAAATAATGATTAATAAAAGTGCATTTCTTCCTCACATCTATGATTTATTTGAGACAGCTTTAATGGCAGGTAGAGACCGTAGAAATAAACGCCGAAATCTAGACAAAATAACAATCAATCAAACAAACAAAAACGCAGGACCAAGATTTCTCAACTCGTAATTATCTCTACATTAGTGGAATAATTGGAAACATTCATGTCAGGTTTATTTTTAGGTCACCACTTCATTTAGTTCCTGAGAAATGCACAGCTAGCTAAGACCACGGGAACAGAAGGGTTCGGTGTTAAAGTCAGAAGCCTGTACTAAAAGCACGTTTTACTGTTCAGATTCCTTTGGGCTGCTTTAATGCCAGAACATTTCAGACTATCAATAAAACGAGAAGGTATATTTGTTAAGGACCAGTATTCTTTCTATCTCAGACATAAAAGATTTCAGTAATCGTGAAATGGTGTATGTAAAAGGTGTATTATACAGTGGATTTAGGAGTTGCTCTTGCTAGGAGTTTTTAAATCAGTGTAACAGCTCTCAAAGTCGGATACAGTCTGATTCTCCTTTTAAGAACATGACCTCAGAATTCACAGAAGGAGAATTTATATTATGATTACTAAAACTAAATGCGTTCAGTGGATGGTTCTTTAAAAACCCTGATGCTGTATCAATGCTCTGAAATGGCCTTGGTCTTCAGCTATTTTCACACTAGCCACAGCAGCAATCCAGCATAAAATGAGTCTCTGAGGGAGAGAGCTGTGGGAAGCTGCCTATGACAAGCAGGCAAAAAGGCGGAGATGTCTGTAATTACTATTCTGAATGATCCTTAGGAAACGGCTCCCCTCTCACCCTTATTACAGCTATCACCTTTAAAATGACAATCACTTTATAATGACCCTGTTATTTACCAGTAGAGATGGGGGTGTGGGTATTCACCAGCCTCTAATTAAGACAATTTCTAAGCCCCCTCTTCAATAAAAGAACCATCTTCTTTGGTAGGTGTGAGTTTCACCGTTGCTATTGGTAGTATTGCACTTGAATACCTCTCTGCTGGTCCATTACTGGACTACCACTGTTACTACCAGATCTTAAAAAAAGTTGTTTACATTTTTCTGTTCATCTCTGATTTTTATCTACATCCATATGCTTGCCTGAAGAGAATTCTCATCGCTCTATAATTTATGATAAAATCAAGGAAGAAACACCAAATTCCAGACTATGATTTATTTTATTTGATCTGCCATCCACACACATTAAAGCAAATGAAATGCACAAAGTAAACTAAAATATTTGCTTAACAGCAAAGAGAGGGATTGCGTGTGTCACTTCCACTTCCAAACTGCAAGTCACATTTTCTGTTCCTAATAAAATGCACACAACAATGCCTAGGGGGGGATACAGAGGTTCTATTTTGATTATTTTGATTAAAAGGTGCCTATTTCGTGTTGTTTTTGTTTTCAGACTATATTCTTTGACCATTTTTGTAATGGTAACACATGTACACACATGTAAGTTTGAAATTAATTTAAAATGTACTGCTTTTGATTAATTTTGTTTTTGTCCTTGCACCCTGTTCTGCCTTCATCTTAAGCATGCCAACTGTAAATGTAACCGATCGACCTGCACCAAGAATACTAAAGAAATAGTAAATCTTGCTCCGGTCTGAGACAACATGCATCTCCTACATTCAACTAAACTCCAAGTCATCCTCCCCCGAACACAATCTGGTAGCTTTATTGCTATAAGTGATATACATTTTTTATAGGTTTATTATATTTGTTTTCTACAAGAATATTATGTGTACATATATGAATAGTAATAGGCTGCACTTCCACAAGATTATGAAGGTAAATTAAAGTGTTATAGAATTTGCCCTTCCAGGATACAACCACTGTGGCTTGAATTTGATGAAGCGGTTATTGAAAATGGATAGATGGATGGATGTTTTGGAATTACATTACATCAGAGGTCTTCAACCCTGGTCTCTGAGAGCTATAAGCTCTACTAATTTTCATTGGAATCAATTATTGGCTTAAGTAAATTAATCGAAACAAGCCTGACCTTTAACCACTGATTAACAGAACCTATTTAACATGCTTTAAGTGGCCCATAAGGACCAGGGTTGGAGGCCTTTGACATGTGTCACTTATTAGAAAGTTGGTTTGAAACAACATAGACTGTTTCATACATTTGACAAGATTTCTCAACTGTTTCCTTTAGAACTGGGGTAGAACACTATCTAGCTTTAAAGTCCTGATTTTGAAATGATAATGGAAGGTGTAGTCCTCAAATGAAAGGCCACCCCCACTGCAGTCCACCATGTCAAAAGAATGATCTGAAAACAGCTTACAATGCTTACAGTAGGTGTAGGTACTCTGTATGAGCAGGTGGGGGATAAAAGCCAAGCTATCAGAGACAAACCTGACATTTTAATCCCACAGGATCTGCAGGAACTGGCTTTGTAGGTACAGTGCTGTCTGCTGAACCCTGTGTGACATTATACGGTCCTGTCCTCTACTGCAGATATTGTATACAATAGAAAATATGCTACTGTGAATCTCATGTAACTGTATCAAAGATGAACAAATAAAAAAGCATCCGATGCAGGGAAAGAATAAATTAAAATAGACAGGGTTACTTCACAATTGGGCACTGGTCAAACAGTGTGCTGACGGGAATTCTTCACTTCCCTTTTGGGGTTTTGTGGCACAGATAGTTCTTTAAGATGTATACACTTCTGGCCTGAAGAAAACAAAATGTTTCCTTCAGACATATGTCAGCTCCCAGTGAAAACCTCTCTTGCACTTTAAATCAGATGGCACCCAGTTTGCTCAGAGGCTACTAAAAAACATGCTCAGCAAGAGGTGGGTTAATCTTCCATGAACACAGTTGTTTATGTAAAGGGGGGGCGCAAAAAAGCAATTTAAATCTATCAAGCTGAATGCCACATGCTTTCCATTCAATTCCCTCCTCATTTAATAAAAGGTAGCTCCCAGACACTGAATATTTTCGCATTCCCGATTATTGAAGGTGACAGCTGAAATTTCATTATTTTTCATCCCCCCTGGCGCTCACAAGCTGAAATGTCAGTGTCAGTTATATAATCTGGAGGCAGATATTGTTCTGAGAGACAGGTGTGAGTGAAGGTGGACGAGAGGAGCGGAAAAGGTTGGCAAAGGAAGATGGAGAAACATTTTTGGGTGGGAAAAGTCAAGGTCTGCAAGCTAGACTGAACAGTCCTACAACACTGTGAAAACAAAAACCAAACGCCTTCCCACCCATCACCCCTTCTCTTTCCTGTGCGCTGTAGGTTGATCTTCACATTTATTATTAATATTGTGACTGCAGGTCAAGTGAGTTCCTGCACAATGGAAACAATACAAACCCTGTAGCACTGGAAATGTAATCACCGTCAAGTCAATAGCCAAAGCGCTGGAAGATATTCCAGCTCATTACCACTGAAACACCCTGCCTCATCTCAACTAGCTGTTCACTGTGGTTGTTGTTGTTGTTGTTTGGACTACTTACAAATGTATTACAGTAGTATATACTGCTTATCAAGGTTCAAAAGTGGAACTTGTTGAAGACTGCAGACTTTGAAACAGCCCCATGGTATTTCCTTAGTCTTTGGGGAAGCCGAATAATGATATATTGAAATACACGGCTCTGAAAATAAATATTTTAAGCAGAAAAACATTTTCTCTTGCTGTTGGGGTTGCATTATAACAGTGACAATGACTCGCATATCCTGTCTTCACAAAAGAGGGTGGAAAAACTCCTCGGGCACAATAGCCGCATATTATACAGACTTTAATTATTCTACCAGCATACTGATATTATTTTACATTTACTTTTTTATGTTATTTTATTTGTGAGACATAACTTTTTTTTTTCTCTTTTTCAATGCAGACTGAAGGATTATTTTGCTTTTTTGAACGGTCTGAAAGGAGACAGAGAATCCAGGAGGGAATCCTAATTAACTTACAGGGGACAAAGACCTAAAGAAACAGAAATATAGGCGCTCACTAAGTTGCTACTAATTATGTGAACAGAACCTAAAGGCCAATTCAATTTGCATTATTTCTTGCCAATTGTGTATCGCTACAAGTCCTGAAATGAATTCTCAGAGCTTCCCCTTCATAGATTTGAAATGTGTATAATTACATTTATTTGTATCTTTCTCCATAATCTGATACAACAGACACATTATAGAGACTGAAATAAATATGTTATTCAGAACTACAGAACGGGAAAAGTAATGCCTGTTTGCAACAGCATATATTTCTCAGGCAGTCTGAATTGCCCATAGTCTTTGTATCATACAGATTTGTATCATATCTTATGTCCTATGTCTTTCTGTGCCTGTGATGTTTGCTCATAATAGAGATGCAATAGAATAGGGATGTTAAACTCTGGCACTGAAAAGCTACAGTGTATTTTTGTTTTTATCTAAACCATTAACTTCATAATTGATTCAATTATTGGGCTTAATTAGTCACAATTACCATGTGCTCAAGATACTAATTGATTGATAATTTAGAGAGATTCTGGCTCTCCAGGAGCAGCATTGGCCACCACTGACACATTCCCTTCCTAGCCATCTTTGCAAAAAGTGAGAATTCAACTTCAATTGGTTGGCCAGGTTTCTTCGGGTGCACTACTGACCAATCACAGAACCTGCTGCTGAGCTTAAACCTCGCCCCACCTGGAGTTCTCTGACCACTCTCTTGATGAGGTAATTCCCAAGCTCCACTCCCTGCAGGCCAGCCTGGGTTGATGAGATTGAGTAGAAGACGGCTGCGTTGATTTTATTGACGTCTTCCTCCGAGTCCAGTGATGAAAACTCCCGAACTATAGTCTGCGAAAAGGATGAACAATAGGACAAAGTTGGGAACGTTTTGTTTCTGTATACTGTACTGGACGGGTGTAAGGCCCCAATCCAGCAGCTTTTATTGGTCACCCTTCAGTAATTGATTTATAAAGAGTTAAAAACATTTGATTCTGATCATTTTGGTAAATTCAACAATTTAGAGACATTTAGGACACACACCTGAATACCCTTTAGACAGATGTCCTTCAACAACAAGCGTCTTGCTTTATAAAAAGTGAAGGCACATGTACTTTGATCTTGCTCTGATAATCTTAGATGTAATTGATTGCAAGAGTGATGCCGCTGAGATGCCAGCCTCCTCACCTCCCTCATCTCATACAGCCCTTCACACTGCCTTTCCTAATTTGCTCCATTCTTACTGCGCCGATAGAGCCTCCTCCTTCTTGAGGTCATCTAATCCTCTTGACACCTGAATAGGAGTCTCCATCTCACATGAAAAATTGATGGGTGGGCGGACGGGCAGATAGTGTAGTAGAGCTGATGGAGTGAGTTGGTCTCAGAGTTATTTTCAATACACACACACATATACACAATCCACTAAATCCAATCCAAATTGAAAGTGACTGATAGCTTTGGGACATAGGCTGGCTTCTTAAATCTTTGCTTTGAGACAGGAGATGGATGGCAGAAGAAAAGCTTTACTCTAATCCTGACCTGAATGTTGTTGGAGATCTCCTCTGTGAGGGCAACGTGCAGCACCACCAACGGCTCCCCTGGCATGGCCCCATGGGTGAAGGAGTAGCAGCGTCTGTACGGCCCCACCCTGCGCTTGATGTCCGTCCAGTTTCTCACTGGGTGCACGGCTTCATACCTGCCGGAGCGTGAATACACATTGATCTCATGTAGAGGAGAAGTTTGGGGATCATGTGAGATGACCCCTGTTGGCTTACTGTGTGCCTGTGAGCCTGCAACGATACTAGCCCTCCCCAGGATGCCGTTATCTGCTGTTTGCTCTGTGGACTGGCACTGTGAAGAGAAGCAGACTGCTTGACAGCCCACATTGCAGGGGAGCTTAAAATGTCACTGGATTAGAGCCCACTGCCCCAGGGAGGGAGACAACTACAAACTACATGTGTTCTGTGGAAAGGAGAGATCAGATAACAAAACAACACACATGAGGCCGGTATAAAACAAAAGCTTACTGGCTAATTTTCTGCAGGAGCTCACAGGGTGACTTCCACGTGATTCTCTCCAAGCGCAACAGGCCCACTGAGAACCATTCGGACAACATGCTTTTCAGGGTGCCACTCAGGTCCTGAGGGGGAAGAGTCATGTCAGTAAACCAGGCAACAAGCAAAAATTTGCCCACAATTCCCCAGTGCCGGTGTTTGCAAAGTGCTGGCCGTACAGTTCTTGCGTTTTGTTTTTCTCCTTAATATTAACATGGCTAAATTGGGACCACAAAAAGCGGCACCCAAGATAGCTCTGAAAAATCCATTTAGCCCGAGCTGAGAGGATCGATAGGTTTGGGGAATCCCAACTTACCAGTAATCTGCTTATTGGTTTTCCTGTGAAGAAAACAATCCGAGCATGGTAAAACAGATGTACACATAACACGGATAATACACTGTATTAATGGTGAATACACGTGGATTAGGACAGAGGGAGAAAGCAAAGGAGAATGAGAAGTAGGAGATGGGGAGTGTGAGCTCTAGGGGAGATTGTAGAGTTTCTGACTTTCCCACAAAAACATCTGATACAGTTCAATGGTTTATTTTGAACTGTGGAAATACCCTGCAAGATGTTTTATGTTTTTTAGATGTATGTATTAAACACCACAGAGCAGAATATGCACAACACACTTCACAGGTTGCGGGGTTGCAGTTTACATTGCTGTCGAGGGAGCTGCAGGAAAGGACCAGCTGAAAGGGGAAATGCGAGCATCCCGGCAGGAGAGTCAGAGGCAGTTGCTGGAAAACACCCCAACACACTTTCAAACAAGCTTTGGGGGTTGAGCAGGCAGTAATCTGACATCTTATGACATCTTTCCCCTCTTCGAAAGAAATAGTTGTCAGGTGGGGATTGTTTGGTATTTTTGTTTTTCGCGTGATTTCAAGGAACCTTAACATTTTAAACTGAGGAGATGAGAGGTAGGTGGAGTGGGGGAGGCAGAGTGAAACACGATTGTACTGGTATTTTACTTTTTGCATTTAATATGCCTGCAAAGAACACACCACACATTTCACTTCGTGTTAAACAACAGGAGCCCAGGAGCCCTAGAGACTTGGCAAATATTTATAGGAACATCTCTACAGTCACACAGTGGGGATGAATTATGTGCCAGCAAGGGACTATGGTGATTTGTGCTTCCTCTCTTTATAAGTGACAAAAGGGGGCAGACATAACATTATACAGCAGCACGTGTTTTTGGGGATGAGAAAACAGACTCTATATACAGAGATGCAGGTGAGCATTTATGATCATGGCACACATATTCTTAACAGATTAAAGCCAGCCTGTAAAGTATGACTCCAAATACAACTCCATACATCTTCCTGTTCTCAAACTTATTCGTTCCTACTAAAGCCTAGACCAAATGAAAACTTTGACCCATCTGTAAATCGCAAACACCAACTTGTACCCAATGACAAGTGGCTTCTGACAAATAAACTGTAATTGGGTAATTTACAATTGATGTGTTGGTTGATTTAGTCTGCTTTAAGTTTAAGTTGGTCTTCTGTGTTTATATTACATGCAGAACAGAAGCTTTGTGCTGTATTATTATTAATAGCATAATAGTTATAGTAGCCATTTGTATACTCTAGCTTTGTGCTATTCTGTGCTATTCTCCTCTGTGGATTCCTCTCAGATGGAAGGGAATGCAACACTAAGCACCAATTCCAATGCAAACAAAAACGTATTGGCATCAAAGAGAAAACATAGCAATGCCATGTAAAATCTTGTGTCGGTCCATGTTGTTTCACCAATTGGCAGAGAAAGCCATGGTGTGACAGTAATTTCCTCCCTCTGTACACTTCCTGACAGAAGGCTTTGTCTGAGAGAGACTAGGGTTTACTGTGTATGGGGGATAAACAGAAAAAATGAGTAACCATAATTAATATTCATATCCGTTGTTGTTTATTTTATTTTAATGTTCATTTATTTCTCATTCTCATTTTGTCATGCTGAGGCTGTGCAGCCATTTCCCCAATGAAATAAGAAAGTATCTGCCAGAAAGAACAGATAAGACTGATAAGACAAATAAAGCACAATAAATAGATGGGAGTACCTGCCTACACAAGGACAAATATCTAGTATTTTTCTTTCTTTCTCTAAAGCCAACGCTCACATGGAAAAACATAATAACTTTACAGGAAGGCTAAGCACTTCAATAAGCACAGCGCCATCCGAGCCCTGTCTGAATGCGGCGCTATAAAGGTCATATCTAATTTTAACAATAGAGGGAAATACAGGCAGAACGCAAAGCCGGTTCGATTGATTTCGTTGATTTAATCCTCTTTCCCTCTCTTGCAGCATAAGCTTTCACAGGCCATTCTGTCATCCTCCCCGGCTCATTACAGGAGAACCTAAATCAACTTCCGAAACTTTCCAGTGTTTGTTGTTTACAGTCATCTTCTGTACCCCTGTTCTGCAGAAAGACCTGCCACTTGGTTTTTACACCTTGTATACTCAGTTATTTTCTCTGCTCAGATATAGTGGATGTATTTAGTTCCTCTACAAGGTCAGAGTGCATCAGTGTCTTGCCTGTTTTCTACTGCTGTTGCAAGAGTCACAATATGTTAGCATACAAAATATTTATTTTCAGCATGTGGAATGATGTAAAGCATAGTTTGTAAGCTCTGGGTCATCCTTTATGATTACACCATGGGGTGTAACACAAAATATTGCTAAATTTAGTTTGTGGGAGCATTGCCTTTTGATCAATCTGTCCTTCGATGTTCAGTGTCTTGGCCCGACTGTAACTTTCATCAGTTACGGCAGACAAGCGGAACTGCTTCACTGTACGGCGAAGAAATAAAAATAAAGGGAAAGGGAGAGATTGATTATTAATTTTGCAAACAGTTTCAAAAGATAACACGCCGTTGTGACACATAAAAGCCACACTGGCAAATTCCTCTAGAAAGCAAAGTAAAGTTCCAAGTCAGAATTTTATTGACCTTGAAGCAAAGTGAACCCTTTGAAATGCAAGTGCCTTCCATGTCAGACTCCATGACACAGTAAAAAGAGAAAAACAGGTAATAGAATAAAGAGCCCTTGAAGTGGAACGTTTAACCCCTCTCTCCTAACTTCTTTTGGCAAACTAAATGAAGTGAGTTGCTCAGAATATCCTTTTCCTCTCTCTCTCTCTCTCTCGCTCTCCCTCCATTGATGTGACAGACTGAAGCCCCAAGTCTTGGTGATAAACGACTCTCCAGGCAGCCGAGGAGGAGAAAGTGGAAAATGATAAATTCGAAACCTATTTTTCTTCTTTTCTGAAGCTGGCTAAGAGCTGAGAAGAATGAAAAAGTGAATGGTGGGGGTGGGGGGCGGGATGAAGCACTAGTCGACGTGCAGCAAGCATGTATTCAAGTCATATTTGGGGTGGCTTTTTTAATTTGAGAAAATACAGTGTTCCACCAAAAAAAATAAAAAAGGGTAAATGAAAAAAGTTTCCCAATATGATTCCCTTGGTTTTACCCTATTTCCAGTAGCACTGTTCCACTGTTCCCGTTAGATCTGATAATGGAAAGGGAGGAAGATTGGGGTGGTGAAGCAGGTTACTAACTATAGCAGAATTCCTCTGGAAAGGTAGTGATTTGAGCTTGAATGACGTAGGGAGATAAAAAGACAGCTTGTCATTTTACTGCTTAGATGGTTGTGGTAGGTCACGCAAAGAGCGACTTCACTCAAGACAGAAAGAAAGAACCTGCGCTTCCTTTATCTGATGAATATGAAAATATTAAATGAAAAAACATAGCTCTACAGATGGGATTCGAAGTTGCAGTGGTATTTCACGGTTTATTGTCCATTTCTATTTCCTTCAAGGGCAAAACCACTATCTCCTCTAAATGCACAATGGGGGTATCCTCTCCTACTTTGTTTTTTTAATTATAAATACTGGAGCCCTTACATTTTAAAAAAGCAGTCAATACACTTTCCATTCTACGTTTCCTGAAATTCTTAACACCTAACCTCACAGTATAAATTACAGTGGTAGCGTACATTTACCTTACAGTACTCGTCTGTGAACTCGACCTGTAAGACAGTCTAGGGGAAAGGTCAGGCTCCTTATTTTTAGCTCAGTGCTCACATACTTTCTTCCGCCTTGTCAGGATGTCATCCTGAGACAGTTCACTTGTCAGCTTGAAACAGTTGAGAGTGCTAAACAACCCTCAGCATGTTTGAAATCCAAATGAACGATTGGTGAGGGCAAACCCATAATTAGGCAGTTCATTAGGGAGTTGCAGATTAAGTGCTGAATTTCTCTGATGTATATCTACACTACATGATTGAAAAGAGACGGGATAAGCTCTTGTACTTTGAAAAAGTCTGGGCTTTTCTTATGAAGGGTACTCTCGGTTAGTATTTGTTATATTTTGGACATAGGCCTATATCTCTATATATATGGTTAGCTGAACCATATAATAGTTCAAGGAGAGCAGTACCGCAACACATTTGATGGGCTGCTCAGATGTTTGACCTCAGTCCCATAAGACAGATCTAGGTTCAAATGGAACCACAAATCAGAAAGAAACGGCAGAGACCAACTTCTCTGCATTAGAAAGCACACTCCGCGAGGAACGGCACACATTATTCCAGCTATCTATCAACAGGGCTGCAGCAGTCATTAAGATCAATGGCAAGAGAGTCTAAACCCCATTAAATACATTGAGAGGAGCTGTATTTTTCATTGTGTCCCAAATACATTTGATGATAAAATGCATATTGTACAAAACCACCCTGCACACCCTAATATAATGATTCAGCATTTGTTTTAAACACACTTTGTATGGCTCAATCAATTCCATTCACAACTAATGCAAATCACCAGCAATAAATATAATTTTAAATTACTGTTGATTTGCAGTATCTTTGCATCTCAGGGGATTTCTCTGTTTAGAAGTGTTATGTACATTCTTTGGTAATATGTGAAAGAAATCTGTTTACGCAGGCAAGGGGTCTATGGGGTTAATTCTCATGTGGTATTTTTAAGAGGTTTAACTGTATGTGATTAAACATACTGACTGTTCAATTGTTTGTTTTTGTTCACTTTTTTAATTTTAATTAAAGCCTTAACTATATTATTAACATTGCTCATTTAGTGCCCTTTTATTAAATGGCTCATTAAAATGCTCTTACGCTAAGTATATTAATCAGGAAAGAAATAGTTTTCAACACTCACCTCTGGCATTTAATTATTTGTTTGTATATTTTAATGTTAGAGTTCTTATTCTGCCGAACATACTGAAGATGAATGAAATGCTGCCCTGGAATCTACATAATACCTCAGGGCGCATGCATGTCATATCTTAATCACTTCACACATAGCAATTCATTAATCAGAGAATCATCATCGCAAGCCCTGACTCAGTTGCATATGCTGCATACGAAAGAAACTGCCTTTGTCTGTCTAATGTATTTCAAACCTAGTTATTTGAAAATACATTAATCCAAAAGCAGGGCTCTCCAGAATTTCATCTGATTAAAGAGTCCATCAACACAAAGACCAAAGGTGTAATGCCAGAAACACTTTCTTGTTGGCATATACATCACAAACTCAACACAACTAACCTCTGAGACAATACGACTATCTGCGCTCCACTTTACGACTATTGTGGCCTGAAATCCTCAATGACAACAATTCATAATCATTTGGGATTTAGCTGGGTAGTCAGCAAGGGTCCCCTGCTCCCCACCAGATTACCAGCTCAGTGCAGGATTGGGCAATAATGAACAGAACAGTGCCAACCTGCCCTATTGGCACTCAAGTTCTCTTTTCCATCATGGCCTGCACTGCAGAACAAGGCCTAACAGTATGCTGTATACTGTGTGTGCACCTCCACGGGTCAAAGCAGATGTACACCGAAAGGCACGTCGAACCGCAATGGGATACTCTTAAAATAACAGATTGAATTTACGCTGAGAGCACCATCTCAAAAGCACTTTAGCACTAGATTAATTCAGACGCTACAACATACACAAAGCACCTGGGACAATATTTTAAGCAAGGGCTTACACAGCAGAATATATAAAGAAAAATTAAAAATGCCACTACATCTTTTCACCTACAGAGGCCAGAATATAGCTGGGGAGAAAAGGAAGGAAAAAAACTGTGACGCTGAGTAAGCATTACTTAATTGATTAGCAATTAAATCTGCTAGCCTCGGTGATATCCAAACTCCATAGATCATTTTGGTCTCCTCGATGAATGTCTAATGGAAATGGGACTAAATTACATTGCACAGTGCGTCCCAATCTTTTTTGCGTTTTAAAACCCTGTCCTTGGGAATCCCATTGGGAAGCATTGTGACAAATTATTACCTCTGAAATCATAGCTTACCACGTGAAGAGGACAACTTTAAAAGTCATTGCCTGCACGCAGAGAAAGGGCCACTTTCGTATCCTGTCTGTGGACATGAACTCCCAGGCTTTGGATCAACTACATTTCATTCCAAGGACAACCATTTAAATCACCCCACAGGTAATTCCAGCCCCCCACTGCAATGCAATAAGGAAGGCAGAGTGGGAGAGTGCAAATCCTGAATCCTCGCTGCATAATTTAATGGAGCCATCTGAGGCATAAGGAATATCGCAAGAAAGTTTTTTTATTTTTTCTGAAATTGAAAACTTGCTATTAGTGTTAAGAAAGTTCAGTTTCTCACAATGTATCAATGCCACCTGCATTACTCCAGGATTAGGCCATGTTGGCTTTGTGGATTCTGAGACTAGAAGGAATAAGGAAGGAAGGATAAAGAAACAAACAAACAAACAAAACTTACAAATTACATCTCAAACTTCAAAGGGGAAATGAAGAGTAGTGTCTGTTTGTTTTTATACCTGAAGATCTTTAATGTTTCCAAGGGCGGTATCAGATTTGTGCTTCAATAAAGGATTATATAGCTTTGAATGATAGGTAGATTTTCTTAGGTTTTCATAAACATAATCCATCCACACTAGTAACTACACCTTCAGCAGAGCTCAGAACAAAACCAGCAACATAAGTGTGTCATAAACTGCAGCAGCATATTGATTTTACAGATTATCACTTTTCTTGGTGTATATCTAGGTTTTAATAGTCAACACCAGGAGGCAAATTATTTTGTTGAGCTACGCAAGAACTCTTAAATGCCTGTACAGTAGTATTGGTTAATAGTTAGTAAAGAATTTTAAGTACAGTACTCTTATATAACAGTTTAATTTACTTAAATTAATTAAATTATACTTTGATGTGTATAGTTGAATTTGTTTGATACTGAACAGTACTTAGAGCTGGAATATTGCACTTAATTAAGCAGAATTAGTTGATTTTTTGTCTGCTCGCTGGATTATAAAGTTACTAATATCAGGTGTTACCCCCCATACAACCTGATCTTCAACTGTGTATTACATGCAAAGCGAACATGATTTTGAATCATTCATTAGAAGATCATATGGCTCTGAGTAACTACGTTTAGGTTTGGGTTTCCACTGAACAATGCTGAAAAAGGAATAATGTTTGGACAGTCCGCTCCCTTTCCTCTTTGTTTTCGAAAACGCTTGTTTGGAACTGGCAGCTGGGGGCCACCGTACAGACCGCGGTGGATAATTACCCTGATGAGCGGCCCGTCGGCGGCTTTGGAGGAGATGAGCTCCAGCACATCAGCGCGCAGGTCCACCAGGAACTTCACCCCGCCCTCCGCCCTGCTGACGTGCTGGAGCAGCAGCTTGTATCTGGGCGTCAGGCAGTACCTCAGCCTGTCCTCCGCCTGCAGGACAGTGCCCACGTCCCTTTGCTGGGCTTCCAGTATCTTCCCGGCCAGCTCCGCCACGCAGCTGTGGTCCACCCCGTACTCCGAGCACAGCCGGGTCAGAAAGGCCGCCTTGTCCGGCCTCTCCAGGCTCCCGTAGAGCCGCATGAAGTCCCAGCTGTTCGCTTCTGGAGGAGGTGGGCACTTCTCTCTGGTTTCGTACGAGGGTAAAGGAGCCACTATGCGTTTTAAAAGCTCGTCCATATTGTTTACGCCGCCGTGGCTGGCAGTGAAGCAGCGGACTTGTACACACCGCCGGGCTTTACTGGTGCCAGTGCAGATGACGCTCCGCAGCCACCAGCTGCCTGCATGGCGGCGCAGTGCTCTCACACAGTGCAACACTATCATCGCCCTTTGGCTGTTTGTAGTTCTGCAGACATAAAGCCAGTAACCCGGGTGCGGTGTGAAGGTCTTCCGGGATTAAAGGGACAGGTCGCGTTCTTCATGCGCACATTTCCGCAGTTCTGCGCAGATCTGCAGATTTCCGCTGATCCTATTGGTGGAGCAGCGCAGGACTGCGGACATCTGCGCTACACGAAGGCAAGCCTGCAACAACTGTACGGACTGAGCTGCGGATTTAAGATCTTGAGAAACTCAGTTTGATTATGCATTGCGTTTTTTTTTATGCGTTTCGACTTCTCATGTATTATGAATTAATTAATTAAGCCTTCAGACAGGGGGTTCATTCTTTAATACACTACATGCGACTTTACAGTGACACTTTATAATGAGTATGTTGTCTTATTACTTTTTATATTAATAATGTATGTATTCCATTGTACTTCACCCTATTCAAACCATCTTATTCAGATAACTTACTTAAATTATATGGGGTGATTAAATCTGGTCCCGAGCAGCCACACACCTGGTTGTAAATACCATCCTAAATAATCAAATTGTTAAAGACAAGATGCCATTTCATGTTGACCACCTAAGCACAAACTTGTTTAATTAATTGATATGATGTTTTTGTAATTAACACCCTGCAGACCTCAAGGATGACAAACACTGTCATATCTGACTTGATAAAAGTATGACTACATGTAGTATTATTATTAGGAAGAAGAAAGGAAACATTATACTGTAATAACATTCTTCCAAGTTAAAGATGACCCTTCAAATCTGTTTCTCCAATAGCTTGGTGGACCAGCCTTGATTAAATGTATCAATTTTCGAAGCATTTTAATATGTAGTTAAATAAATGTTGCTTTGAAAGCATATTATTGTAACTATTGTATTTCTCCTTCCCAAATATATATATTTTCCTGACATGTATTTAATATCGTCACTGATGCATTACAATTTTTAATTGTCCTAAATTATGGAAACGTTTATTTTGCTGTATGGTTGAGTTGAGGATGTTTTGTAACCTTTGGCCCAGTTGACTAGGGTATTATACCAGCTTCATTCCAGACAGTGCTATTTCTAGAGGGTATCATTTAGCATCAGTGGAATCTGCAACATTAATTAGTGTGGTCACAAATTCTGACATTTAGTATCCAGACAATACTGGGGGGGGGGGACCTAATGGCCAAAGAAGGTACACAGATGTACTTATGTGAATCACTGCATGTCATCATGAGTCCACAGTGAGAAAGTCATTTGAAAATTAAATTTGGGTTTGATACAGATACTGATGCAAAGTTATCTCATGAAATGCATGGATTTAAGAACCTGTTACCACCATTGTGTTTTAGGGGCTTGTAGTGGAATTTGAAAAATCACAGTTGAACCATTATAACCATAATGAGCTGCTGCCTTAATATACACACACAATATTAAAATACATTCCATCTCTAAATCGTTTCGAGATATCTGCAATTAATTTAGATATATTTAAAAAGCACCTTAGATATCTCTAAATGGTTTGCAGATAGCTCTAAATGATCTGAAGGTATCTTGAAATGATTTAGCGATATCTCGAAATATTTGAATACATCTTGAAATGAATTAAATTAAATAAATGAATGAATTGATGATGAATAAATCATAATTTGGCTTGCCATAGTCGTTTCACGCATTACTTAAAAGTGCCACATATCATTTGTAACGTTTACCATAGAAAAGGTGCAGAGCAGTGTCAGTGTTCATATCGTTCACGCATTCATTTGGTTTGCCAAGGTTTCTTAAGTCTTAGCTTCACAACCTGGTTAATTAGAGTCAACTAATGAATGGTTTTATGACGCAGTAGTGTTCTCTAAATCACACTTCGATGCCAAATCCATTCCCGCAAGTTCCATCAACGCGATTTGCTACAGTAAACACGATCGTTTACTGCAAATCAAACCGTGCCGTTTACACTTTGCTTGCCCTCAACAAAACCCTATGTTCGTCCCTGAATGAAACCACAAAAACATCGCGTTACAGAAGCATTTGCATTTCTTCACTTGCCATTTTCAGATTGCTCATTATTAAAAGAAAAACTCGCAAGAAAGTCCCGCTGGCAGTGTGGACGAAGTTAAATGCCACGCCCACCGAGTAGCCCGGATGACGGAGCAAAATCAGCCTGAGCTGCTGCTGGGGAGAAGAGCCATTGCAAGATTCAGCTTTTTGTTGGTAGGTAAACGCCCTTACGCTTATCACAGTATGCTCTTTTATTAGCTATAAGCATCATGCGTTACAAAGATAATTGACTCCTGACTTGATGGCTTTGAAATACATTGGAAAAGTAACCAGTGTTTCTTCAACGATCAAACGGATACATTCCCAATTAGCCAGCTGATGCATTGAATTACCTGTTTTTAATCAATGAACTCGTGCACATCATTGGCAACACAACTGAGCATTTAAACCGTTCAGATTTCAAAAGTGCAGTGGTTTTATTTTGATGTCTTTGTCCGCAAGGACTGAAACAAGTGGACAAGTGAGTTTCTTACTTTTTCATACTTCTATATGTACACACGTGTAAAAGCATGCCCGTGTTAGGACTGATGTGAACTGGGATTAAGAGAGCTCTGTTGTGGGGGGAATGTCACGATTCTTATTTCTTCAATGAATTTTTCTTTTCTTTAAGTTGTATGAAGCTGCCTCTGTAGTACTCAACTTTGAAGTGAAGGAGAGGCGAACACCACAAAGGTACATGGTATTGTATTGTGATCTAAGTTTTTTTTTTTTTTTTTTTTTTTTTTTTTTTAAGATCTCATTATTAATATTTTAAGATAGAGGGTATGCTATTGAAACAAACCCCAATTTAACAATATTGGAGCCTCTTGCAGACATTTGCATCACTTACAACTGAATATGTCAAGGTTTCAAAGAGGTTGGAATAATCCTCATGAAACTGAGATCCAATGATAATACAATCACAATCCTCCATAAAACAACACAATAATACATACAAAAAAAAAAGTAAAATTATATATCATAAGGAACGATTTTATTTATTCGATAGGTTAAGAAGTATTTCTCTCTCTAGTTTTGGGGGGAAAGTAGCATATTTCACATTACTTTATAAGGATTTGGATGCATTAGAGTGCCCAGGTTCTTGAAATGCACATTTCCTTAAGAAGTAACTCAAATACTTATCACATCCATATTTAGCATTGAATTTAGTGAAAACTTAATTCATTAACACAAACCCGAAGGTACAGGATGTAAACACAATGGAAGTGAAGTAACAAGATATTAATGTATTATGTTTGGTTTTGTATAACTTAAGGAAGATGCATGAAATAGGTAGCTCTACTAAATACAAATTGATTGATTGTCAACACATTTTTCATAATCATAGCTGCTCTATAGAAGTTTGTCATTGTAAAACATGTCAACAGCAGAAGGAAACATTTGGCTTGGTTATTGGTTTTTATACTGTTGTTCCATCATAATAGTTTTTAATTATATTAATAAAGCCCCAGAATAACTAAACCAATGTTGAATTTGCCATTAGTAACAGCTTCTGAAGAGCAAGTGTGCGGTCATGTGGCCTGCTGGGCTCGTTCTTTTTGTGAATTAATCCTCTGCATGCCTGCCCCCCACCCCCGTGTAGCTCGGTTTATGAAATACCTACTTGAAAATGTAGGATCTAATTTTATCTGGATGCAGCAATAACTCCGCAATTATGATGTTTAAAACAAAAGCTGGAAGGCGTCAGTAAAACCATTTTCTTGCACTTCGTTAAGCCGACCAGAGACAAAACCACCACTGTAATTAAACCAATTAAGTCTTTGTCAGTCAAATAGGGATTTTGGCATTGCATAAAATTTACAGCACAATGGTCTCATCAACACTTACAATGCTTAGTTGGAATTTGCTACTAATTACCCCTTATTTAAACATTATGTTAATCCAAAATGTTAAAGAGTTTCACTGTCACCGTTGCAGCGATAAACAAGAAGCCTGCTTGTGAAATAGATAAATAAATACATACATACATACATAAAGTTTCTAGTGTTTGATGAACACAGATTAATTACCTGAGCAGTTTAGTTTGGAACAATTAGATAGGTATGTGTAATATTGAAGCTAAGCATGGCATTTGAAGGTTTGCATATCTAAAATGGCTTACAACACTTTAACAAATCTCACCTGCATACCAGCTGTTGGAATGTAGTGTTATTGTAGGAAGATGTTTAAGATGTGTTAAAGACTGACAATGGAAAGTGAAGGACAGGTGTGGTTTTATTTGATTGTGTTAAATGTGGAATTGCATTCTTTTCATTTGCAACAGGGGTCAATTTATTTGTATCCTCTTGCACAGGTACATTTCTCTAAGCCGAAAAGCCCCCGTTCATATATTTTGCCAGCTTGAATGTACTTTATCCCATCGTCATCGCTGACTTTGATGCTAAATAGCCATTTTACAAGGCACGTGTCTCTTTTTGCTATGATAATTTCTAGTCAAGGCATCAGCACAGACACGACAGCTTAGTAGGTGGTCTGCTCATTTCAAGGACAAGACTCCATAGATTTATGTATCCTGCATTTGATTAGCATTTAAATAGTAGGTGTATGCACTGAGGTTCATTCAGACATAATTGCTGGTATTTTAACAGAGAACAAAAGGGTACCATAGCCTTAGTGTTCCCTTGTATCGAAGTTGAGGGTGATGTATATGGATTCATACGTTTGTCTCCTTAGGAAACAGTCGGGAATACATTTGACTAGCAAGGCAACTAGAAACATTCAAACGGAAAATTCAGATTTCGGGTTGACAGGCTAGCCTGTTATGAGAGGAATGCATAAGGTCAGCAGCTTAATGTTCCCTTTGTATTAGGACTTTGATGCGTCTCCATAAGACGTTGAGTCTGATTACCGTTTGAGAAACTGAATCTCCAGCAGCAGTAGACTCTGATAATTAGCCCATGGAACATCTGTAGACTTTTAATATGTATTTATTTTTGCTTTGTTTTGTTTGATAGAGTAGGAAAGCTGTCATTGCTGAGGTGTCCTTTATAATACTCCTGATCAGTCATTCAAAAAGCCTACAGAGATCAAGTGGACAACTATTATCTTTTAGTGGTGTAATTAAGCTTTACCGAGAACAAGCGCTTTCAAGTAAGTTTGTTACTAACAAACAAACAAAACAACAACCTGGTAATTAGCCCTCTTCCACAGCCACAGCGTGAAAAGCTTTGGTTTGCCGGACTTTCAAAAATGAGGTAGTGGAAATGAACATAAGATGTTCAGTTTAAGTGTCGGGCAAAATAATCCCTCTGCCGCTCAGAAAGGAGAGGTTTATTTTTCGTTGTATTGTCACATGCTGTAATCTGTGTGATGGGCTAATTTTAAACTTTCAGGGTCACTGACTACAGCCACTACACAACGAGGCTTATCAAAAGGTAAGTGATCCATCATGAGACCGCTTATAGGCCGCTTGCTCTTTTGTCTTGTCAGGAACAGACACCGCCACTTGTCAGCAAACACCTTTTCATCTCTCCAAGGTCCAGACACTATGCTATCACAGTGTACATTGTCCAAAAAAGCAAGCCATTTGAATTGGTAACTCTGTGTTTCTTCCTCTAGGCCATGTTGGAAAGTATCCACATGATCAGGCATTATACAGCTTTTTGGGTTCACTGGTGATGGTGTTTTCTCTACTGGATCTCAATTTAAAAGGCCTGTAATCTTAGCTGTACAAAATCAATGTTGCCTTTGTAGCCATAAAAGCTGTTACATTGTGGATGCCATTGTGCAGTCTTGCCCAAACCAGTAAGCTGCCTTATTGCAGCCTTAATGTGACAGGATATCAATGGCAATATTTAGAGTGAGAAGCAGTAACAGACGAGTGTGCTCAGATGCTTCACCAAGGAAGTGATGTGGTGATGCCCTTGTGCCTGTCGGGGTGTTTTTAGCAAAGCTCTCTGCTGGGAATGTGGCCTTGCTGGATTGTTTGTGTTAATGCCAGCCTTTTTCTGTGTTTACCTTCATCTGAAGGGCAGCATTAGAGATGGCAGGTGAACAGAAAGGCAACAAAGGCAACAAAGGCCAGAAAGCAAAACTGAAGAAATCCAAGGACAAGAGATGTAGTGACAGTGACTTCACAGCCAGCAGTGACACTTCAAAGAGGTGTGTGTATATAGTGAGATATATGTGTGTAGAGTGTTTTTGTGTGTGTGTGTGTATATATATATATATATATAGGCCTATATATAAGAGACCACTGCAAATGTTTCTTAAATCTGCACCTCTACATGTATGGCAGCCATTCCATTCATATTTTTATTTGGAATTTGGGAGAAATGTTGTCAGTAGTTTATACAATAAAACAAAAATGTTCATGCCTATAAATAGTAAAACCAGAGAAACTGATGATTTTGCAGTGGTCTCTTCATTTTTTCCAGAGCTGTATAAAATAAATTTCCCTTACTCTGAAACCTTCCTACATTATACAAACTAGCCAGTGACAGTTTTAGGTGTTTCACCACTAGTGTGTGATTTTGAAAATTGAGCTGATTGTGTATAAACAAAACATCCTAAAATCGCTGGGGACAAATGGGCAAAGCTGTAATTCTAATCCAGGATGTGTGTGTTGCTTTCTTGCATTTTCTCAGGTTCCCCTGGAAATGCATTAATTTCTAGGTTGCAGGAGATGTATTTCCTCTTCCATCCCAAGAGCTAATGGCTGTGGGGATTTCGGTTTGGGAATGGGGGTAATTCTGAGCGATGACAAGACTTTCCTTCGTTATCAGACATAAAGACTGTAATCTGAATCGACTCCATTGGGCATTTTAATTCAGATGATTTTTCCCAACAGTGACAGCTGTACTGTCAACAATAATAATACCTTTCAGGGAGAGAGGGGGATAAAAGTACCAACCGCAACTGTAAATCTAATAACAATACAGAGTAGGAGGGCATATGCTCATTATACAAAGTAGGCCACTTCATCTTCATAAGAATAAATTAATTTACATTGATATCTGCTGCATTAGAAAAAAATAGTTGTACAGGATCATCCATCTTTCTTATTTCTAATTAAGCAGATGAAAGAGAATACAGACAGTAACTTTTTGACATCCACGCATTGGCTATGATTATTGAAAAAGGTCTGGGTGAACACAGGCAGGATACATCAAGATAGTGGTTTTACCGAGGGTAGGCAATATAGCACAGTTTTTGGAGTGAGCTTTGAGTTCACAGGATTTTTTGAAGTGTCTCAGGAACTGCAGACATAGTTTCTATAAAGCACTACCAAATTCAATTTGGGGGGTCAATACCAAGCACAAAATAACGGACTCACACAAGCAAAGCATTTGTCTCGTCTGTGATGTTCTGTTGAAAGCAAGTCAATTACATATTACAGTATGGTAAAGCTTAGGAAAGTGTAGATGTTATAGACCTACATTAACCTCAATTTCCTTGCAGTCTTTGTACTATATTTATATATTTTTTTCTAGTCCCCAAACTAGTCAAATAAAGGGAGGATAGTCTGGAAATTTAGATCAATTGTCATGGTTTAACAAAGTGAAATCAAGACTTGTGATGGTGTACTAGAAATTGCTAGTTCAGTGTGGAACAATAGGACACTGGACTAGTATTAAGACTAGTATTAGTATTAGTAATAAAAGCAATACAAATTAACTTTTAAAGGATTACCATGGGAATCTTGATTTAACAGGGTATCTATCGATTTTGTTTGCTAGTAAAAAAGGCAAGAAGGATGCAAGACATGCAGAGGAGGTTGAAAGGAGGGCAAAAGAAAAAAAGATGCTGACTAAGAAGGTAGGTATTCCTTTTCTTTTCAGTTTGATTTGATTCTTTCCACACTTGAAGTTCACTTTTAAAGATGTCTTATAAAAAAAAAAAGCTGTCTGTATCGGGGATTGTGTAATTAAGGAACTAGTTTTAGTCGAACAACGCGGGAATGTTGCTTCAGCGGTGCTGCTAACCTGTTTTAAGGGAAGACAAATTATGCCAAATTCCAGGCTGCTTATAAACCCAATGCTTCCGATTCTGTGCGTTACATATATGATCAAACCCTGTATATCTGTTGTCAGTTTGACTAATCGTAACATTTTCTTTTTCCTTCAGGTCAAGTCCACAGAAATGGAGAAAGAGGTTGTTGGAGGGGAGGATTTTGTAAGGTAGGCACTTCTGGCTCCTTTCATTTAGATTAGTCTGTACCATTTTATTTTCCTATTTCATTTCATACTTTTTACATTGGCTACAATTGTATATTTTCATATTTACTTGTATTTCTCTCTGATTCTAATCAATGTTGAAAGAAAATAATGAGCGCTTATGTATTTCAATGGATGGGTGCACAAATACATTGGAATAGCATTGATTGGTCTTTTTAATATAGTACTGGGTTCTAAAAGGCATACGATTTACTCGCGGAACATTTTCACTTACTTCACTTACTTCTGTGCCGTCCGTATAAATGGGCCTGGATGGGAGAGTGCACTTACGCGTAAAGGGAGGGGGTTGAGATTTATTGTAAATGAAATGTATGGATATATAAATATAATAAGAACATGTTTTGGCCGAAGGAAATGTAATGTATTACTTAAATGGTTGTGAAATGGGTATCCGTTAATTTCTGTTATTTCCTTGACTTATTTATGGTTGTCTGATTCAGTGTAGATGGCATAACCAAATGGAAGGAGTTAGAGCAGAGAAAAGTATAAATCCCAGCTGTATTGGCAAGGAGGCTGGGGATAGATACAGATCCTCAAACAACCTTGTGTTCTTTGGGTAAATCCTAATTGTGCCATACATTACAATAGATCATCTCGCTCAGAAGATAGATTTAAAAAATAAGTGTTTTTGTGCTTTTTCCTTTCCATCTCTTCATTGTGTCCATTGTGTAAATACAATGGTTCTGCTTTTTGTTTTGCACTACCAAACTAATTGTTGGAGACTTCCTTCTACATTAACTGCTTGATACCCCAACAATACCCTTGAGTATGCATTTGAAGTTCCCCATCCTTTGCTGAAGGAGATGCGATAGAAGGTGAAACGTTTTTTTTTTATATATTATTTTTTTCTAAATATACAATCCAGACGTGCTCTCAAAGACTGTAGAATATCTAGAATGAATTGCAAATAAGTAGACTGTTGACTGTCAAAGTCCTTTCAATTGTCTGACATTTTTAAATGTATAAATATATATTTTAAGGTCTTTGATAATGTATGGTTTACTGTATCGCTTTGGCCATACTGGGTTTTGTCAGGCTGTTATGGGCTGACTTATCACTGTTTTTAACTTTTTATTTTTTTCTCTCTAAAATCTAATGGCATTTTGAGTCCATTCAGTCCCTTTTTGTATCACCTGTATGTATAAAATTAGGGCTTTCATTTTGTTTTCCTTTTTAGCAGTACTTGTATGATGAATCAATTTTCTTTCCAATTCATCTGGCAGGTCACAGTAGTTTTGTATAAAGGGCATATGAAAGGCCCTCTTTATGAAATTAATGGCTTCTACACTGTATTGTGAAATTTCAGTTTGCGTATGAAAAAATAAGACCCTCGGGAGTTCATTTTTAAAGTTGTCCTTGGCCTCGAGCATTTTAATGTCTCTGGGAGCCCCCTAGGTGGGAAGTTGTAATTTAAAACCCATCAGAAAAGATGCTTTATGGTTACACAACCGAAATAATAAGCTTCCATTTTTTATATGAAGGAAAGCTGTTGGCATGTGGCTCTTTTATAAGGGCTTTTTTATGGCGTTATTTTTCAATTACTGCTTGCATCCGTGCAATACAACAACAAGGCCCAATTGCTCTCCGTTTTTACACCCCCACTGCCTGCACCTACCTCCCCACCTTTCTGCGCTCTCCTTGCTTCTATTTATTCTGTATTGTGCTCCGACGAAAGCTGCAGTAAAGTAGGCATGTGGAGCTGCCTTGGGGTTTGGCACATCTCTAAAAGAAACTGGATCGCTGCTAGATGCCAGGAGCAGGTTTCCATCCTCCTCCTTTCCAGCATGCACTCCTTAAGATGATGACTTTATCTTCGGGAAACTCTATCCCTTATTATCCCTGTGCAATCTCTTCCCTCTGCATTAAAGGTGTACTGGGGTTTGAGAAGATATCTATGGGAATTTTGGAATGACTTTTGTGTTTTTTGGGTGGTGTTTACGAACTCAATGGTCGCCACCAGCAAGGTTACATTTGCTGTCTTAATTGGAAATGTCTTGGTCTGGGCCTTTTTGATTTTTACGTGAAAGTGGACAAAGGCTGTACAGTAGAATTTATCGAACCCGATTCCTGTTGACGGCCGTCACTGTATGCATCTGTTTTGTGCTGTGTGGACGCTTACACTCCTAACTGGAACACAACCGGCCTAATGTCAGCTTTTCCAACTCAATTCCTCCAGGGCCCCAATGTCTTTCAGCCCAGCTCTCGGCTATTTAGTTGCTCTAAGTATGTGATTAAAACAGATTAATTTAATACCTCTGTCCCAGCTGCCAAATGTTTGGCGTGTACTGCAGTCAACACACTATTTGAATCTATCGATTTATAATACAAACTATGTATGTAGAAATTTTGAAGCCTAATTGAAAAAATAATTTGATTTCGTAATTAAGAGCTCCGTTAAATGTTCTTAATCTCATTTGGATAATTAAAGCATCCATGTGTTCATCCATCCATTCATGCATCCATCCATCGATACATGCATTCATCGGTTTGTTAATTTCACTAGATTTAAATAATGTGGTTTGCATGCTGCTTTATTGGTTTTGGTCAGATTTTGTACTCTCCATGCATAGAGTATTTCAGCCAAAACTAAATTGAATAAAGACTAACAGTGACGTGGCACAGCTGATGACTTCTAGCACTGCTCTCTGCTCTGAGGTTCATTGGAGAAGGAATGTGCACTAGAGCCTGTTCAGCCATTACTTCCCACTGCATTTCATCACCTCCATTTATATCATTGGACCAGCTTTTTCCTAGAGACGTTTTTGCTCAATAGTCAAGATCACTTTGACCATTCATTCAGTAGAGCATTTGAAATGATAGGAACATACAGAAGCTGGCACAGTCTCCTTTAAGCAACCATTTCCCTTTCGAATAACTCCTTTTTTTTTTCCAAGATCATGTTCATGCGTGACACACCTTCTCTCGGTTCACGGTGTGTCATTGACCCGTTTCTCTGCAGTTCATTTACTCAGTGATCTTCCAATCGGTGTGCACCCTCCCAGCATTTTAATCCCAATCAATCCATCAATTAGACTCCATTTGACAGCCATCAGGCTGCATCTCTGGGGTTGTCCATCAAAGACGGCGACCAGGAGGGCTCAGATTGCCACAGTTAATTACACTAGTTGAACTAAATATGTCAGTCCTTTTGACATTCCTCTCAGTGTATCGTTTTTTGTTGTTGTTGTTGTGGAGTTGCTGGTAACAAAAGCAGCTGCACACTTTCCCATTGCAAGTGTGATGGTGGTGATTGCTGAAAATGATGCTTCCTAATTAGAAAATGTACAGAGCCTATTTCAAGGTGAAAGACAGCCATGTTATTTTTATAAGCAGAATCTGCTTAACACGAGTTAAGTGTGACAGTTTTTTCCAGATTTTACCTACGTGCTTCTATAACTCTCTATAATTGCAAATGATTGATCATATCTTTCACAGCATAAACCTGGTGCACAACACCAACACACAATGGAAAGTTGAAAAATACATGACCTGCCCACACCCTCCCAATCTTATTTTAAAATCGTTTGCAAAATTAGGTCCCAAAAATTGCTTTTTTTATTTTATTTTCTCGGTGACAATGAAAACCGTGTTCAAGAACTGATTGCCTGACATCTCTCAAAGGGATTCGCTCACCCCATTAGATGTGTTTTTACCAAGACTCAGACCATCACTCCACTGGATATATAACTTGCTCTCTCAAAAGAGTGTGCTCATTTCTTAATCTTCAGTGTCGTTCAAGTAAAGATTAAGAGAGAGCCAGAAGAGGAGGGCTTTGCTGTAAACAAGAAGGCCAAAGGGAAGAAAAGACTCAGGGAGGAGGAACTGGTTGAGGGGCCCTCTTCTGAAACGTGAGTAATTGATTGACATGAAAGGGAAATGACCATTAAGTCCAATACCAGATGCCTTTAAAGGAGGTCACTTGTGTTTGCGTAGTTCTCTACATCATAATCCACATTGCAAGGAACCTCAGTAGATGTGTGTTAAGGATCTGATGAAAAGTAGTAGGACACTACGGTTGTACTGCTCATGGACAGCTCACTCCACCATTTTGGGCCAAGAGAGGAGAGAGAGTGAGCCTGGGCAGTCTGGCACTTAAGTTATGTCTAATCAACATTTTAGAGGAGCAATGGAGAGGGCAAGAGGGGATATAGGGAGAGACCAGAAAAAAATAAGGAGCAGTAAGAAAGGTTAATGGAATTTGCTTGACATTTCATTGTCCTTAGTTAATTAATATGAAGTATTACATTGTCCCTTGAAAAGGCAAGGGCAGGTAATACATTAGACAGTTTCCGAATCCATGTATAAGTTCACGGTTGGCATCTCCATTAAATACTTATTCAATGTCTGAAAGGGTAATACAGACTGTCCCAAGTGTATTGTATGGTGAGATATTACAATGCAAAATGACTTCCTAGGTGCATCGTAATTCTTGGGCAAATGTCCACATTCGCCCAGTTTGCTATATAGATGTATGCAAAGCCATTTCGGTCTTACCTAGGTTGTGTAAGTTTCATTGGGAGTTGAAAACGCACATCTCTTTCAAAGGTAGAGGATATTATTTCCTTAATTATTTGATTCAGTTTGATTGCTTTATGAATTCTACTTGTTCAACTGTTTTTCAGACAAGGAAAGAAAATCAAGAAAGTGAAGATGGAGTTTGAAGAGGGAGAGCCAAGGCCAGAAATGCAGAGTCAGAAAATGAAAGGAAAGAAAATGAAGGTAGATAAAGATTGGTGGATAAAGAGGTTTATTTCACACTCTGCTGTTTCTGTTTTGAATACATGGTAAGACACAAGGGTGGATCCAGTCTTTCAGGCTGACCAGGTCACTAAATCCCCGAAGATCCCCCGTGATCAACACTCAGGTGAAAGAACGCACTGGGGAAAAGTTGTTTCAGGTACACACATTGTATTTTAATTAGTACTTGGAAAAACAACAAATTTAAAACCTGATTGTCCATGATTTGTTTTGTTTTTTGGAACCTGTGAAGCAGTCTGTCTACTTCTGAAACATTAATCTGTAATTCTCTGTGTAGCATATTTGATACATCAATTTTGGAGCCCTGTATCAAATCAGTACTTTTATTTTCTTAAATAATCTGCAACAGTTGTGCTGCCGTTATACGGCAAGAATGTCCATTTGTATAGTAATGCATAGTACAGTCTGTTTAAACAACAGGTTGGTTTTCCACATTCTGGCATAAAATCTGTTTTCTGTAGATCACATCTTTTATGAGAAATATGAGAGATGGGTCCTACCAAAGGCTTGAAAAGTGTTGCATTCTGGCTACTCCCCGGATGTGAATGTAACTGTTTTGAGTTATTCCAGATGGGATCGTTTAAAACCATAAATGTAGAAGAGTTTAAATATTTATTCCAAACTACAGTGCAACATGGATAATTAAGGGTTTATTAATAATTTAGCAAGACAACCGATTCATTAGTTTGACTTAAATAATGAATTAGTTGTTTTACCAAGCCCAGGGAATAGTTTCACTTTTAAATGATAAAAACGGCCTTTATTGTTGAAGAAAATTATAGAACGAAGATTTGAACTTCCTGCATTCTCTTTATGTGTTAAAACATGCTTCCCCCACTCCCCCATGACATATCAATGGCCTGCTCTAATGTCCTTTTACATTTTAACGCCAAGCTCCTCTTCTCGAGCGTGAGGATTGCCTGTCATTGTGGAGATTGACACTGAATGGACCACAGGCCTTGTAAAGATGTCATCTCCAATGAAACTTTTGAGGTGACAGTGTTAACTCTGGAACAGGCGTACAGAGTACCCCCTCAGAACAGCACGGTGAAAAGCCTTTGTGTGTCTGTGTGTGTGTGTCTGTTACAAGGCAAAGAAAGAGAGGGAGGAACAACCACTGTCTCCCAGAGGAGGAAGTAAGAAAAAGAAGAGCAGAGAGGAGATTGTGGCAGCGAAAGCTTTGAAGATTAAAAAGAAAGAGGAGGAGGAGCAGCAGCGCTGGCGATGGTAAGGATGGATAACACTTAATTTGTCTGATGAACACAGAGTTTCATAATACAGCCGTTTCTTCATTAAGCACAGCTAGGCTTGCTATCCGCAGCTACACGTTTGGTAGGGTAATCGTTCCCTTTATCTCTGCAGTGCATGTAGGTCACCCTGGTGATGCCACGCTAGGGATGGTAGCCTCTGTGGGTACCAGGCCAGCCTGAGCAAGGTTCACTTGACCTAGGGATTTGAGTAGCAAATAAACTGAGGCATTATAAACATTCTACTAAATGCTCATCAAGGGCTGTTTCAACCGGGGCGCCCATTTCTGTGCATGACAGCTCTTTATTTCAAATGTATGTCGTGTTCAGCTAAGACCGTTTCACTAAATTGGATTAGTACTGACCGCGTTATGTGAGAAAAGGATTTTGTAGCAAGTTTTCCTTAGCTGGATTTGAGCGGATCTGGCTGGCATTGGTAGATTCTCCCACCCCACAAATGGTAGAAAATGGGTGTTTTTCCCAAGACGCATTTAAAACATAAATAAATACAAGTTCCCAGGTTCTAATGGAGATGAATGTGGTCTCAGTTTGCTAATTTAATTCGGCAAAGTTGCGACTCCACTGGAGTGAAAGGGTCTGGCGTTTCTGCAGTTCTGTAGAGGAGTGTCGCTATGTGCTTCTCCGAATCCTAACCTCTGTGCTCCCCAAGGCTACCGAGTGGCTCATCTGCAGCGTGTTTTTCTGCAGGTGGGAAGAAGAGAAGTATGAAGACGGCATCAAATGGAAATTTCTGGAGCACAAAGGACCCTTCTTCCCTCCCGAGTACCAGCAAATTCCCGACAACGTGAAGTTTTATTATAATGGTAAGTCATTAGCCCTCAAGAGCAGCAAAGTATCCCTCTCAATAGCACGCACAGTGGGACCCCTCTTGGCATAGAGGATCTTAGTCTGCTCGGGAGGCCTGGCCACAGTGCATCAGGGAACAAGTTGTGCAGAAAATGTCAGTCACATCTGGGTAATGCTTTTTCTGAAGGATAATTACATTCCTTTTTTTTGTCCTTCTGTTATTTCTTCTATTGCAGTTTTACCTCCTCAGAGGTATGCACAAATTGCAGGTCTGTATGAAAAACATTCATTTTTTCAAGGTACAATTAAACTATACATGTTATGCAAATCCATGTATTTACTGGTATAATAATAGAGAGGGAGGAAAAAATACTTCTCTTAATAGGATGGATGTTGTGCCTGCTTTTTGCTCATTTAGTGGAGTCTACACATTATAGTGGCATAAAAAATTGAGCCTTTACAATTGTATAATATACTCGGTATTGCCACCAAAAAACCCTTATCGGACACTTTTTTTTTTTTTTTAATGGGTAAAATGTATTTTTATATATATTTAAGGATCTAATAAACTTTTGCTTCTGTAAATGTAACAGATTATGCTTGTCCTTGTCTCATTCTAATGGGGGACTTGATATTTAATTGTAGCATAAACAACAACATATACAGTTAGGTCCATAAATATTTGGACAGTGACACAATTGTCATAATTTTGGCTCTGTACGCCACCACAATGGATTTGAAAGGAAACAATCAACATGTGCTTGGAGTGTAGACTTTCATTTTTAATTTGAGGGTTGTTACATCCAAATTGGGTGAACGGTCAGGTAAAAGTTGATCTTTGTCTCAGAATGCTAGGAAGAGAAGAGTATGGAGAAGGGAAGGAACTACTCGTGATCCGAAGCATACCACCTCATCTGTGAAGCATGTTATGGCATGGGCATATATGACTGCCAGGGGAACTGGCTCCCTTGTATTTATTGATGATGTAACTGCTGCCAAAAGCAGCAGGATTAATTGTGAAGTGTTTAGGGCTCAGATTCAGCCAAATGCTTGAAAACTAATTGGACGGCACTTCACGGTGCAGATGGATAATGACCCGAAGCATACTGCAAAAGCAACCCAAGACTTTTTTAAGGTGAAGAAGTGTAATGTTCTGCAATGGCCAAGTCAATGACCTGACCTGAATCCAATTGAGCAGCATTTCACTTGCTGAAGGCAAAACACCCCAAGAACAAGCAGGAACTAAAGGCAGCTGCAGTACAGGCCTGGCAGAGCATCACCAGGGAAGAAACCCAGCATCTGGAGATGTCTATGGGCTCCAGACTTCAGGCAGACATTGACTGCAAAGGATTTGCAACCAAGTATTGAAACTCACAATTTAATTCATTAGTTAGTTTGTCCAGATACTTTTGAGCCCCTAAAATTGGGGAACCACACATAAAAATGGGTGTAATTCCTACGCCATTCACCCAATTTGGATGCATCTCCCCTCAAATTAAAGATGAAAGTCTACACTTAAAACACATAGTTTCCTTTCAAATCCATTGTGGTGGCATACAGAACCAAAATGATGACAATTGTCACTGTCCAAATATTTATGGACCTGACTGCATGTATATATTCTTATGATGGTCCTTTGTCTTTTTATACCCCCAGTATTGCTCCCCAAAAAAATATATGCGAGTTCACAAAATCTGCATCAAAAAGTGTCCTGCAGATGCCTTGTTCTTCCAAACTCACTGTACAAAATTCTTAAAATATAAAATCAAGCAAGAGAGGACTTGTCTTCGAGGGGGCAGGGTGTGGAAGAAGGGTTTGCCTGTTTTCTTTGGTGTGTAACTATGGTGCATTGTACTGCAGCATTTCAGTACTTTATCAGTACTGTTGTAGTGAATTTGAGTTCAGAGCAGTGTTTTACTGCTGCTGTCGGAGAGGGTTCAAAGATCTACAGTACTACCAATGCCATTTATAATCACGCAGAGTAATTAAAGACCTTAAAAGCATATTCCACATAACCAGTTTTTCTGTAATGCCATTATATAATATAGATCGTATTTAAATCTAAACATTAAAATTTAATGTGGGAAAAGTTCAGCCTAGTTAGATGAGATTTTGTTTCGATTTTAGTAATATTTTAAAAGTACTTTTACCTGAATTCCTTAAGAGACTGACTGCCTTTAAAACTCAGTTTATGTGTATAAAAACTGAGGAGCAGGATTGGTGGTGCTCTGAGCTGTGTGTCAAACCCACCACTGACATTGCAGGGATGACATTTTACTTTAAAGAAAGGATTGGTCTTAAACTATATCTTGTTCAATGTATTCTATTCTATTATATGTAGTTACTTATTTATACCATGCAAGAGATTCTTTAATCAGTTTAGGTCAGCTGAAAATATTGATCTTGCAGAGCGAAACTCTATTAAACTTTTCCTACACTCCGTTTATCCTATGCAGCAGAGTGAACAGCCATACACGTCACGTTAGTTTATTCAGCCTTCCTGTGAAATGTAGCACAAGTTTAAGACCAAATATATATGTATTACAATCCTCAGCCTGCCGCATAGGCCACATTTGCGTGCCTGCTGAGTTCAGTGAATTGCTAAAAGACGTCAGAACCAGCTAAACTAAGCCGGATTTCAAAGTTTCATCGTACGCTTCAGTAGCAAATAGAACATTCCCAAGCAAAGGCTCTGCGCTCCTCATCGCATTAACACAGTTTGTGTTTTTCTCCTCTTTTTCTTTTGTTGTTGCTTTCATCTCTTCAGGCCAACCCATGCCTCTCAGCCGAGCCTCTGAAGAAGTGGCCGTCTTCTTTGCGCAGATGTTGGACCACGAATACACGACGAAGGACGTGTTTCGGAATAACTTTTTTAAGGACTGGAGGAAGGTGAGTGGACCTTGAACAGATGTGTGTCTGGCCAATCGTTGAACCCCCCCACCACCCCCCCGCCAACAACTGAGAATCTCCCGCTGTAAGTATATATGAAAAAAAAAAAAAAAGGATGTATTGCCCTCTACAGGAGCAGATGTCTCCGGCTGCACATTTGCAAGAAAGCTGTTACTCTTTCCCCGTTGTTGTTTAGACCTAATTACCAGCACGTTAATTGCTTCCAAGTTTTTTTTTCCAAGGCACATAAATGACTTTGCTCTGGCACTGTATACAGCCCATGGTGACTGAAGCATATGTTGGGATGCAGTATACAGTGTCTAGAAAATTGGGATCAAATTTCAGCACAATCTGTCTTTTGTTCACTTAATACAAGTATTTAAAAATGCAGACTTTTCTATTTGAAGTCTTTATTAAATGCATAATAAACGTATATAAAAATATAATCTTGATAAATCGGAAAGAGACGAGATTTGAGTAAGGGAATTATAATAATCTGTAGTGGGCCACCTGTAGTATTTTGCAATATTGCTTCAATTGATATGAAGTCTGGAGCTCATGATTTGTACAGACTTGTTCATTTTAAAAGAATCAAAAATGTCACAAACTAATTTCATTATTGTCATTATTAAGTAGAAATCTAACTGCGTTTTGTAATTACAAATGGTGGTAGCTTTGTGGGAGTGAAGAAGCCAAGGCTTTTGTTGTTTGTAATATAATGTTATTGTTTCCTCTTAAGCTCCAGACTGGGTGCACAATTGCCCATTAAATCAATCAATCAGTCCGCTATTGATAATTCAGGATATTCCCCAGTAATTCTTTATTGTGGGATATGAGACATTTTCCAGAAGGCAGAAATTTACCAGGAAACATTTTATGTAGCGTAGTGTTGGATTGTTTTCAGATTTTGATCAACATTTTCCCTAAAACGAATCGGTTATCTTTAGTCTTGCACCACTTCTACCTTTAATTTGTAAATGACTGAAAGCAATCATCTGCGTTATTAGTATGTCTGGGGATGTAGAGAGAATATTGTCTAAAAACTATGTGCATCACTTGTGGAATCAGGAGACGTGTTTTTTCCCCATGTGCTGGCACCTTGTCTATTTTTTCTCATTGCTGTGTCTTATTATATAGACTTTATTTTTTCAGCAAAAGAATAAATAGAAATCTATGTGGCAGCAATATATTTTTGTACACCATCTGGAGGGAAACTTACTTTTAAAAGAGTACGGACAATACTACGAATATTTAAAGATTCATAATTTGCAAAATGGCACATAAGCATAAATTGTACTTTAAATATAGATGACATTTACACTGTTTTACATACTTAACTAATTTTCTGGTTGAGGGTTCTGACTTTTTTTAAATAACATGTCACAAAGGTAATGTGAATAAATTACTAATTTGGAGTATTCTATTGGATTATGTTAACAATTATATTATAAGCAAGGTAATTAGTGTGTGTGTGTGTGTGTGTGTGTACACCTAGATATAGATCAATCTATTTATATCTATCTGTATCTACCTATATCAGCGGAGGGTTGTGAGTTCAATCCCAGGCGGGGATGCTGCTGTTGTACCCTTGAGCAAGGTACTGTACCTAGATTGCTCCAGTTAAAACATCTGTATAAATTGATAATTGTATGTGTAAATCAATTAAAAAGTGATATATTCTAACAATTGTAAGTTTCCCTGGATAAGGGTGCCTGCTAAGAAATATACATATATATATGAGAGAGAGAATTACTCGTACAGGGATTTGTTTCTTTTTCACTTAAAAATGTTTTTGTTTTCATGTTCATGATTGCGTTGGCTAAATAATACAACAATAGAGGGCTCCCTTTGGACTGAAATTGTCACTATTTCTTGTCACTGTGTAGATGTGTACAGATCATCTTGGGGGGCGGGGGGGGGGAAGTGGGTTGGGGCAAAGGTATGTGTGGTAGAGGGGTGAGGGAGGGAGGGTACGCTCAGCAATAACCTTCTAAGTTTAGAATTAATTCTGTATCATGCCTTTGGCTCTGTGTGTAGCTGGGAAATCATTTCTTGCTGCTTAGCACTGAATGCTCTTCAAAATACGATTTGTGTAAGGCATTGATATGCTAATCCAGACAACTTGCTCCCTGCAGATGAACAAATCCAATTAAACTATTTTATTATGAAAGAAACCCTTTCCTTGCTTGCTCTGCTGTGCGGTATTGCCGGGCTGTCACTCTCTGCAGCGAGAGCGAAAGCAAGTCGGTCGTTGTCTGTGGTTCTCTGTGATTGGCGTTATCTGCATTGGCATTCCTCAAAAATCAGATTATGGATTCTTACAGAGGACTTTAACAGGTCAAATGGATTTTAGAATGTGTCTGCATTGTCTCTTTTCCCTCTCTTGGGTTTGAATTGTCTCGTGGGCCAAAAACAAGGTTCTCAGCACTTAAATCCAAGTAATGAGGTGACAAACCGAAAAGAAAAACGTTGAAGCTTAATTAGACAACATAAACGTTTTTTTTTTTTTTTTCCTTTAAATGGTGACAAATTGTGATCGTTAATTTTTGTGTGTTTAAAGGAAAAATATTTCAGAATACAGACAGACATCTTAATGGTAATAAACTTAACATTTTCACTAATGCACTTTTTCCAATGGTTGATGAATAGTCTAAGTGGAAGTTTGTCAGATTGTTTTGTGCTGGAGCTGAATGGTACTGGCAGACAGGCTTGTTACCACATTGACTAAAGAATGCAGACTGCCTGGGATGTCCATAATAGGCAACTATATGCATCCTTGGAGCTCTACAACAGGAGTGCTCCTCATAATATAATCATAATTGAGCAACCCTGTGGTCAAAGCTTCCTGGAATTGCTGCAGAACAGTAAATTCTATTCAGTTGGGATAATTTGTGCTCACAGTCATTCTGTTTTGCCTGTAGCTGTGTGGGCACCTGTTGCTGGATATGATGATTCAATAAAATTGTACTTCTACAGAAATCAGATCCTTTCTCTGAAACCAAAAGTAAGTAATGAAAGAGTTGTTATGGGTCAGGATGTGTAATATGCCTGTCGTCTTTTAGGGAGAAATACAGAGATCCTGGTAAAAGGTATTCTTTCATCAGTTGGATCAAGTTGAATTCCTCCCGAGTGGCTATAGAGAAAGCAACAATGATTAAAGAGGATTAAGAACGTAGTTCTCTGATCTCAAAGGAGAGGTGCTCCAGTCTTTATGACCTTCAAATGGAAGACGTATTTGACAAAATAGGTGTAAAGAGATGTTTTGTCTTCTGTGTTTCTCAAAATGAGAGGGCTGCAGGGTTGCATCTTGTTCTGACCTCCCTTCAGCTGCTTTGAAATAGTCATCCTCAGTCCCGGAAGATGTTTTAGTGAGTTAACCATGCCGTACACAGAAAGCAAAAGTTCTTGAAATGTTTTTGTAACTGCTCTCCAGAATTTGGAAATTTAAAAATCCAGGGAAAGGCTTCATGTGGGATCTTGGGTTTCACAACATGACGAGTAGGCATCTCCTGCTGTGGTTACCCATGGAAGTCCTCAATGGCTATGAATATCTCTGATCGAAAATGCTGTTGGCTTAGTGGGATTTTTGAATAGAGCGAATACCAATCATGAGCTGAAATGAATGGCTTATGCCGGGGTCACACTACATGATTTTAAGCCCGATTTGGCCCTCACGACAAATCGGCCCTGATCATCACGACAAGCAGCCTGGTCGGGCGCGTCCCGCTACCAATGGTCGTGTAGTGTGAGACGGGCTGCGATGCCATTGCTCGCCATCCGATCTGATCATAAACTGGTCGGAGCCCCTGCAATTTTATTAAACATGTTTAATATTTACAACTCGATCGGCACCGATCGTGGAGAGTGACGTGATCAGCAGCCAATGAGAGCTGAGCTGACTGAAGAAGACAAAAAAAACGGGAAGAATAAACATGACAGGAGAATAAGATTTTCATACGTATTTATTACCAATGGTTGTTTCGGGGCAGGTTATTTTAAAATACTATAATACAGGGAAAATATTTTCAAATACTAATGCCAATTAGTATCTGTAATTGACCCAGGTCTACGTAAAATATCGATCCCTACAATACGATGCTCACACTGGGATGGGTATAGCCTGTGTGACGAACACGAACAGCAACAGCGGCTTGTGGTCGCGTTCTTTCTGCAGTTTTGCACAGATCTGCAGAAATCCACTGATCCCATTGGTGGAGCAGCACAGATCTGCGCGTAACTGCGGATGACTGCACTATATGACAGTATTCTGACAGTATATCCAGTTGCCAAAACCTCCCATGCCACTCTACTGTACTACTGTTCTCTATAGTGCAATATGATTTTTAAGGACGGCTAAGTGGCTGAGGCACAGATGCAGTCTTTGGATTGTTATGATCTACCACCTAGTTACTGTAATTCCAAATTCTTTTTCATCGTTGACTTTGAAAGCATTTCTGCTCCCTGCCGACCTTTCTTTTTTCATGTGTGTAGTTAAATTTGTCAAACATCAGCCCTTTTTGAGATACGATCATAAACTATTCGGTTCACTCGTATGTTCATTTAAGTTCTTTTAGTTCTCTGGAATTAAGTTATCTTGGCCACCAGTTGTAAAAGTAGTGTGCTAGTTCCTTCTGGAGGTTAACAGTTAGATGACTGTGTTGGAATGGAAGATCCTATCAGTTTTTTTTAAATCATATATATACACACACGCATATATACATACAATAATTAATAATTAGAGATATGTAAATCTGCCTACAGGAAGAATTACTGGGGAAAAAAATTTAATACAAGCTTTGGATTGCAAAAGAATTGAATTGAAACTGTGCTTTATGCCAACTTAAAAAGATCTGAATTTATATGTTACGCACATTGTGAAGCTGAGCTTGCAATGAAAAATTATAGGCATGTTGTAAATGTGATTTTGTCCAAATTGTACCATTCATCCAGTTATTGCTTGCTTTTTGTGTTTTCCCCTATGACTGGATGACAAATAGTTGTTTTCATATATTGGTGAAAGTAATGCACACCGTTACCTTGGTTGGTGGCAGTGATTGTGGGGGTTTTCTTGACATTTAATGATTGATTTAAAACACACACAAACATGATAACACTAACTCCTACATACGCCGTCTCTGTTTTCGCAGAACCTTGACAGTTGTCATGCTCGTCATTGGTTTGTTTGTCAGTTGCTGTTGTTTTTCACTTGAAGGATTTGTAGTTTTGCACAGAAGATATAAGTGCACATTCAACTGGACAAACTCCCTTTTGGGGATTGAATGGCTTTAAATTATACTTAACTGCATGAATAAATGTGCAAACAAGGTCAATGATCGAGTAAATTAGCATGAACGCCAAAGAGCTTTTTTTTTCCTTCTCTCCAGTAAGCTAACCAGCCAAATAAAATGTTATATAATTGATAAAACATTTCTAGGGAGTGACACTGGAAATGCAAAAGGATTCTATTTCCCTTATTAGAACCAGGCAGAGCCTTCATTTAATAACCTCTACAGAATATACTTTTTGTATTGGGTGGGGGTTAATGGGATTTTTAATTGGATATTCTTTATCCAGAAGTTGGTCTGCTGTAGCTGCAGGTTTAATGTTGATTGTAACTTTATGTGACAGCTTATACAGGCAGCTGATAGGGAGGTTGGGGGGGTTGGGGTTGTATGCTTAAGGTTTGCGTAACCCAGAGAGTGCTACAATTATACAGAGAGGCTGGCTTAATTGGAAAGTTAGTGTTTCCTAATGATTGCGGGTGCTGATGTTTTCATACAGACGCTAGTAGGTATCTTGTCTAAAACAAGTCATAATCTTCTCATATCTCAACTGTCAGAGCATTTGTATCTGTAGCAAAAAATGTATAGGCTGTGTGCCCTACACCACTGTCATATGTTAGGGGTGGAAAGCGCTAACCGCCGTGTCTCTCTGAACAAGTGTTCACTGTACCGAGAAGGCCGAGAAATAACCTCTGCTGTAGTTAGGGCCCAACAGTGTGCTAGCAGACTCCTGATCTGTACTGGCTGGCAGTGTTACAGCACCGTTGATTTAAGGTAATGACGTGTATATGGACAAAATTTGGCATCACGCTTGTACTTAATGCACAGGCGAAAGCAGACGTTTTGAACTGAGCTATATTTCAACATAGGATCTTCAGAATTTTTTTACGGCTGACCTTTTGCATTACTGATGATTTTATGACGGCTTTAAAGCAACAGGACTGTCTTAGACACCAATCAGGAGCTGAATTATAGTCTAACGGAAGCCTGGAAGAGGCCAGTTTGGATTTATGACCCAAAAGTGCAGTTAAAAAGGTAACCTGTCGGACATTACTGGCTTAAGGCATTTGGTTTTTAACAGACATTGTTACGTTCATTAAACTGGCAGGAAAATGAGAGAGGATCGTATATCTCCCTTAGTTGGTTTAATTGGGGATGGAACGGAACTGTGGGTCTATAATTTGCAAAAATAAAATGAGCTGTTTAAAAAGCATTTTCACACTTTAATTAAATCCGTGGCTTCTCCTGTTGGTTCCTCATTATGGGAATTCCACATGGGATTAAAAGCGCAAGGAAAGTATGAAAGCAGTGACAAGTATTTGTCCGAAGAGTTGGTGATTTTCACCCAGTGTGAGGCCTGCCAACCCCAGAGCCGTGTAATGAAGAATATTGTTAACAAAGGTAACTTGCGCTTGGCCCCACGGGAGTAGAAATGGCCCTCGAGTTTTGCCTGGTCAGTAGTCTAAGCTCAAATCCTGTGTAAAAATTGGAATTGGTAAGCAGATTGTCAGTGTTCACTTAGGGTCTGTTATTGCAGGGACTGTTCTCTAGTTGGGACCTTTGTTAATGGTCATGTCTTTTTTTTTGTGTGTGTGTTTTCACTCCCTGCTATTCTTCAGCTCCATAATGTCACCTTTTTCTAATTCTGGTTGTTCAATTTCTAGTCTACAGAGTTTAATGGATGGATGCCTGGTGTTAATGAACCGCACTCAATTGTGTGGAGGGTCTGTGGAGAATTGTGTAGTAGTTGCAGTGTGGGGTCTTCAGATGGTTTAGTTTACTCCCAGGACTCACAGGATCAGAGAGAGAAGATGGGCTAAATTGTCAGTGCTTATAGGTCAACTCAGCAGGATTTAAATTAATAAATAAGTAGTCACCAACACTACTAGTACGTTTAACTATATTGTATTCTGGAGCCCCACTTTCAATTTGTAAGTAAGGTCCACTCTGCAGAAGTGGCACTAAGATTCACCTTTTACTGCCTGCCCCTGAACCAACTCCTTAAAAGAGCAGCTCTGAAATACAGCACGCAAATGCTAAAAACACAAGATCAATTCCTTCAATAAGGTCTTCCCCTTTCCTTTCGAGATGTCTGTTGCTTGGGTCCTGGTTTTGTTCTAGTCGTTCTTCAAATAAGCCAGTGTAATTTAAACGCAATTTTAAAACCAAAATTACCTTCACAAAAATCAATTCGATTACAGGCGTAGGATACAGCGGGCTTTGTTTTGAAGTTAAAAACTAATACTACATTTCATAAAGTAGAAGCACTAAATCGGTGGAAAATATAAAGCAAACAATTGAATGTAGAACTCGGATCTTTGTTGGAAGGGAAAGCAAAAACAGTATTTTTTTTCTGGATTGAAATGTTGCTATACTGGCTGTAAAAAATAAAGAAAAAAAACAGCCCTATTTTAAGCCCCGGAGGGAATGGGAGAGAAGTCAGAAAGGAGTAATTTTCTTGGTGTCTACCTGTACTTTGCCGGTTGCAATGTACTGGATCTGTTGCTAAAGCCAAGTGGTTCTGCTCTTTACCTGCCTAATTGGTTTGCTGTAAAACAAGTAATAGGTATCATATTTCAGGCAGTGTAGCAGGACGGCTGCGTTTGCACTAATTGTGCTGGCGGGCTTTGAATTGCTAGTGTAGCGGCTGACCTTTTGCGGACCGAGGCCCAGATGGCATCCTCTGACAAAATTGGGTATTGATCCCTTTGTGGTGTGCATGCATTGTTTAATTTGAAATATCTTGGCCCCTGCGCTTTGGTCTCGTATTCTTTTTCTTTCTATTTTGTCTTGGCCGGTTGAGAGGGCGCACTGCTCTCTCGCTTTGAGAGCAAGAAGAAAGCTTTCTGCATGGCTTGCTTTCTCTCCATTGAGGCAGTAAGGCTGTGCTGGTGTGAGAAGGGGAAAGAGGTTAGGGATCAAGGCAGCAGTGGGCCACGTGGGATTTGTAAATGAACTGCCAGAGCAAGATCAAGGGATCCAGCACAGAGAGTAAAGAACTTTATAACTTGTCATCTGGCATATGGGTGACGGTGACATTTGGGCTTTGAAAATCATGCTCTGGGCTTTCAACTGCAAGCAATCTCCCATTCCCCGTCAATAGGTGTATTTTTATTTTTATTTTTTTCCTTTCTTCCTTCATTTTTTTTTTTTTTTTTTTAAAGTACAGTCATTGTGAAATTGCTATGGATTACTTTTGGAGGAGGTCAAAAAAGAAAAGGACTTTGTATTTTTAGATGAGTGGTCCAGAAAAAAAAAAAACACACTGCAGGTTGCAAAGCCCCTGAGAAGAAAGAAAATCATTTTAGGAAAGCCAATAAAAATACACCAGCAAAATCTATCAAAATGTGGTTCCCAGTTATTGTGAATTGAATCCTCTAAACCTTCGAGGCATAACAAGAGCATTCAGTGGTGACCTTTGCCTTGGGCTAATTTGTTCAAGTCGTTTCTAATAATATGAGTACCTTATTGCATACCTTTGGGAGCTGTAACACTGTAGCCAATACATAAAGACGGATATTTAGGTATTGTATTTTTTTGGAAACTATTCAGATATTAAGACTTGTATTCACCTCAAGTTCATAGGAGCAATGTCAGGGGAGAAGAGATTGTGTTTTCAGCATAAAAAGTTCTTTGAATGTATTGTATGTATTACATTGAATTTTAAATTAACCTAGAGGCTATGTGTGTGTGAAAATTGGACTGTCGCCACTCCGCACTCCCTTTATCCACTTGTGTAACACTTTTGTAGATGGCACATGGTTAAACATAAGGGTGAAACGGGTCAATAGGTCCTCCTTGCCAGTAAACAATGTTTTCCTTGCAAGTAAAAATGGGTCGGGCATGATATTTCTGTCTTTGTAGGAAATGACTTTGGAGGAGAGGATGGTGATCACAGACCTGGAAAAATGTGACTTTGGTGAGATTTTCACAATGCACAAGGAGCGAGTAGAAGCAAGGAAGATCATGAGTAAGGAGGAGAAGCAGGTGAGGGATGTGTCACAGGGGACCTGAGGGGTATGAACAAGTCTTCCCGAAATCCTCATTCAGATCCAAAGGTTGTGAGTGGGTTTTAGGAGTACTTTTTTCTTTTGAAATCCGGTAAACACACCTGCTGATGTTACAGGACCAGAAATGAAGACAATTGCTAATTGCTTGGCAATCAAACAAAGGCTTTATTGAGCTATGTATCTGCATACGTAGCCATTTAAATGACTATTTAAGTAAGTACAAACAGAAGAATACTTTTTTTTACATTGACAAGGGTCTATTTTATTCACATTAATGATAATTCTAAGAAAAAATTTCATTACCATAGTTTGAGTACAATGCTTAAACTAGAAAAACCTAAACTTAATTAGCAGCTAATTTTTGTATGTGGGGCTTTGGCCTCTAATCAGTCTGAATTTTCCTATTAAATCATGCCTCTGTTCTACAACACATGATGGTCAGAATGCAGGTAGTCATTGATTGAACTCCTATGGACATTGATAGGGAGAAATGCATTTCCAAACTATTCACAATTTCAGCCCATCTATGTGTGTGTATCTGTATGCGACTTTAATTCTTCAATTCCTTTGCTTTTGTAAACAAGCAAGAACGCAGATAATCTTCTCTAATATCGAAATGGCTTCAAGTGTGGTTCATTGAAATGCATATGTAATAGAGCAGGACGCGGGTCTGTGTGTCTTTTATGCTCGAGAGAGCTCTCTCTGGGGCCAAATTAAATCCGTCTAGAGACTGGATAGGTGACACGTTGCAGCAGGCAGCCATCTCCCGACTATTTCCCCGATTTGAAAAGAACGGATTCAAGCAAATTATAATGGCAGCCTACACCTTGTAAAAGGGGAGTAGAAAATAACCATTATATTCAGAAAATCATAGCAGGTGTACATGTGAAATGTATTCAAATGTTCAAACAGGGCTTATGGTCTTTTGAAAAGAATCCCGGAAATCCATAAACCTTTTCTCTCCCCTTTTTAATGTATATATTTTTTACCTTTTGATTTGTGTTTGTTTTAAGATCCAGACAGCAGAGGCAGGTTAAAAAGAGTAATACCCAGCAGTGTGCCTGAGAGCTCATTTATATCAGTGCATCCTGTAGGGTAATGAAAATGTGCAATGTATGAATGGGTTTTAACCAAAGCGCAATTAAAACTCTATAAAATCACAAAGCAGGAGAGCATTGTAAGGCGTGCCATTTAAGTGGCAGTGATTATAACCTCATACCAGCAAATCAAACTGATTGTTGCACATAAATAGGTTGTCACTGTTACCACCTACTAATTGCCTGAATGACAGCTCTGCTTGCGTCTGCCACTTAATAACCAAAGCTGAAGTGATGGAGGATTTGCTGGTATTTTTATTTAACACTGAAGAAAATTACCATATGAGAGACTGTAGTTCCCTATCTTGATTTGGCCCACCTGCCCCAAACTGCATTACAGGTGCAGATATTCTTGGATCTCACTATATATCTGTATGATCATTAGCAGATCTTAGTCCACGAAAACCCCTCCACGACAACTAACTGAGTGCAGAACTGTAACTGTACTCTGCACTTCATGTTTTCCCTGGTAGATAATCAAAGAGTCCAATCAAAAAATATTGGAGATGTATGGCTACTGTGCTTTGGATCACCACCAAGAGAGGATTGGGAACTTCAAAATTGAACCCCCTGGTCTGTTCAGAGGCAGGGGGGACCACCCCAAGCAAGGCATGCTAAAGAAGCGCATCCAGCCGGAGGATGTCATCATCAACTGTAGCAAGTAAGTCGCATCTGAAGCCAAGATGAGAGATGTGGATGCCATCGTTGACCCAGATCTTTCTTTTGAGCAACATTTGAGAAATATCACTTATCAGTGTTTTTTGTTCTTCTCCATCTTGCCAAAATTGGGAAGCATCCTTTCCTTCAGAGAAGTTGTCACACATCTTGTCACAGCCCCTTTCTGTAATACAAGCAGTCGCGTTACATCTCATCTGCGACGTGAACTAAATGCTGCTCCCAGGTCTTTAAACAGAAATGGATACATTACCTCGGTGTTTAGCTTTCTTTTTAAGAGGTTTCTTTAACTCACTAGGCTTTAAATGGCCATGCTCCCATCTGTTTCAGTGCTCTTTTAATCCCTAGTCAAGCACTTAGATTAGAGGATGCGGCAGACTTGCTATCCCAAGGATACCGTTAAACAACACTGACTGCAGTACTGACAGTAGTACTTTAGAGCAGTATGTAACATTATTAGTTTTTTTTTTGGTGTACGTGTGCTTATAAACTGTTCTTAAAACTACATTACAAACTAGTTTTAATAATTGTTATGCAGAAAATTGTCTGTAGGTGTAAATTCTGTTGCTTTAATATGTATATGTATGTTAGTCTACTTCAAAAACATTAAAAAAAAACAAAAAAAGAGTAAATAATTTTGACTTAGGAGAGCAATGGAGAACCTGAATGATTGCTGCAGCCCTTATTGAAATCTCAACAACTCCACGTGAACTGAAATGCTGCTGAAAAGTCTTCACCTACTGACAAATGGGTGTCTATTAATTGAACAAATGAACATTAAGCACCAATGAAGCCTCCCCTGGGTGACTCGGTTTGAATGTTGCAGTAATTAGTTCATTCAGCAGTTCCTGTGATCACCCAAAGTTGTAGATGACGGATCCGTGTGTAACCCACCACTACTTTAAGGCTGCAAGGTGAGGTACTCGTCTAGGTCTGGGTCCGAAGGAGACTGGTAGGCAGGACCAACATCCACCCCAAGGAAGAATATTTTTGCAGGTTGCATTATTTAAAGAGATAATTTAATCAAATAAATAAATTATCATTATCATTATCATCATTTCACAAAAGGTTCATCACATTTCATTGCTCAACACACATATACAGATCAACCTACTGGCCAGTATGTAAAATAATAATAATAATAATAATAACAACAATAATAATACATAATAATGAGATTCATTTAAAAAGTAAATAAAGTAGCAACAAAAATCTCTTTGAATTGTCCCTGAAAAATCTACCACACATTAGAGCACAATTAATTTAAGTAATATAACAGCTTTTTTCTTTTGTTAACTACTTACATTAAATCAGTCACACTAAACAAATATCTAAACAAACACGGTTCTTTCTCTCTCTCTCATATATATATATATATACAGTGAGGGAAAAAAGTATTTGATCCCCTGCTGATTTTGTATGTTTGCCCACTGACAAAGAAATGATCAGTCTATAATTTTAATGGTAGGTGTATTTTAACAGTGAGAGACAGAATAACAACAAAAAAATCCAGAAAAACGCATTTCAAAAAAGTTATACATTGATTTGCATGTTAATGAGGGAAATAAGTATTTGACCCCTTCGACTTAGTACTTGGTGGCAAAACCCTTGTTGGCAATCACAGAGGTCAGACGTTTCTTGTAGTTGGCCACCAGGTTTGCACACATCTCAGGAGGGATTTTGTCCCACTCCTCTTTGCAGATCCTCTTCAAGTCATTAAGGTTTCGAGGCTGACGTTTGGCAACTCGAACCTTCAGCTCCCTCCACAGATTTTCTATGGGATTAAGGTCTGGAGACTGGCTAGGCCACTCCAGGACCTTAATGTGCTTCTTCTTGAGCCACTCCTTTGTTGCCTTGGCTGTGTGTTTTGGGTCATTGTCATGCTGGAATACCCATCCACGACCCATTTTCAATGCCCTGGCTGAGGGAAGGAGGTTCTCACCCAAGACTTGACAGTACATGGCCCCGTCCATCGTCCCTTTGATGAGGTGCAGTTGTCCTGTCCCCTTAGCAGAAAAACACCCCCAAAGCATAATGTTTCCACCTCCATGTTTGACGGTGAGGATGGTGTTCTTGGGGTCATTCCTCCTCCTCCAAACATGGCGAGTTGAGTTGATGCCAAAGAGCTCGATTTTTGTCTCATCTTTAACACTTTCAAGCAGTTCTCCTCTGAATCATTCAGATGTTCATTGGCAAACTTCAGGCGGGCCTGTACATGTGCTTTCTTGAGCAGGGGGACCTTGCGGGCGCTGCAGGATTTCAGTCCTTCACGGCGTAGTGTGTTACCAATTGTTTTCTTGGTGACTATGGTCCCAGCTGCCTTGAGATCATTAACAAGATCCTCCCGTGTAGTTCTGGGCTGATTCCTCACCGTTCTCATGATCATTGAAACTCCACGAGGTGAGAACTTGCATGGAGCCCCAGACCGAGGGAGACTGACAGTTATTTTGTGTTTCTTCCATTTGTGAATAATCGCACCAACTGTTGTCACCTTCTCACCAAGCTGCTTGGCGATGGTCTTGTAGCCCATTCCAGCCTTGTGTAGGTCTACAATCTTGTCCCTGACATCCTTGGACAGCTCTTTGGTCTTGGCCATGGTGGAGAGTTTGGAATCTGATTGATTGATTGCTTCTGTGGACAGGTGTCTTTTATACAGGTAACGAGCTGAGATTAGGAGCACCCCCTTTAAGAGAGTGCTCCTAATCTCAGCTCGTTACCTGTATAAAAGACACCTGGGAGCCAGAAATCTTGCTGATTGATAGGGGATCAAATACTTATTTCCCTAATTAACATGCAAATCAATGTATAACTTTTTTGAAATGCGTTTTTCTGGATTTTTGTTGTTGTTATTCTGTCTCTCACTGTTAAAATACACCGATCATTAAAATTATAGACTGATCATTTCTTTGTCAGTGGGCAAACATACAAAATCAGCAGGGGATCAAATACTTTTTTCCCTCACTGTATATATAGCTTTACCTGCTCTGTGTGTTGTGACTGGTTTTAACACATGAATTAACTCACAGTACATCAAATAGTCTACATTGAACAATAACCAGATAATAGTGCAAAGCAAAACTTACCGAGATTCTCATGTGTATAACTTATTATTGGTAGAAAACAAAGGGTAAAAATATATATTTCTAGCGAAAATAAAATACTACTTTTCCACAGATAGTTAACTGCTTTAGTAGTTAGTTACAATAAATCTATTAATAATGATAATTTATTTTCAGTCAATCAGCGACAGTCATGTATTCACCACTCAAGTTAAGTAGATCACTCGCTTAGTTAAGTAGACTCCCCTCGAAAAGTGTTAAGGGATTATTAATAAGGGACTATCTACAAATTGTAAAAATAACCTGGGTTACACATGTCTGGTCCTTGTGTGCCCGAACACTTCTGGTTTTCACACCAGCTCGGTTTGTAGATTGAACTAGTTAATTTAACTGAACCAATTAACACCTTACTTAGGTCTAATGCCAGTAATGATCAAGAGACCACACCACCTTGCTGGATTGAGTCTCTCAAGGACTGCTGTAGAGGCACCTATGGATCACGCAACAGATTTTGTACTAATGAATCGCAGCACTTTTTATATGACGCTGTGTGTTTTAATATAAATGTTATCAAAACAGTGGGTCCATCATGTAATTTGTCTGATTGACCAAACAAGGTTGACTCTAATTTAAGAGTTCTCCTGGTCCAGCTAAACATTTCACCAAAATTTCAGCAAATTTAGTGTTTTATAGCTGGTCTTGGCTTACCCCTTTGGAGCAATTCCCTAATCTTTGGGGACTCTATGTAACCCAAGTCCAAGGAATTGAACCAGTGATTTCCACACACAATCTTGTGCAACCTTCACACTTTTCCCAGTTCACCCTGTGGCAATTCAGTCCTGCACATTGTGTATTTGTATAGTGTGATTAATATCCATTCTAGAAATAAAAAAGCAACAAAAAAATTAATGAATAAAACGTGATAAAATGCATATCTGTCGGTGCAGAACTCAGGATTGCGCATTGACTGGAAGTAATTATAGATGACAACTGACAGACGTTAAACCCCCAAACGCTTAGAAGCATCAGTCTCTTCATAATTGCTCCAGGGTCTCTAATAGACTGTGAAGATTATGCTACTGTGCTAAGAGAAGTCATCAAGTTGGGTGATAAATAAAGTACTTACTTGAAGGGTAGATGATGAGAATGACTGTAGTTGCTGGCCTTGCTTCATCCTGACAGAGATTCAAAGATCCCAGAGCCGCCGCTCGGGCACAAATGGAAGGAAGTGCGCCACGACAACATGGTTACTTGGCTGGCAAGTTGGACAGAGAATGTGCAAGGATCCTGCAAGTATGTCATGCTCAATGCCAACTCCAAGCTCAAGGTAAGCAGTGGAAATGTAGCTCAACGATTTTATTTTATCAATCCTTGGATGAAAGTAGTTGTTCATTCATCTGTACCTCTGTAAAATGCTGGCTGAATACAGGATTAGTCCGTTATCCAGTGGTGACCAGGATTTCCCAAGCACTAGTGCACAATATGCTATAAATGTTGAATGTTTCCCCTGCATGCCACAAAATAGAAACCCACGTAAACTTGGCTGGCCAGAGTCCTGCTCACCTGTCAAATTATCAGTGGGGGGGGGTGGTTCAGCCCTCCAGTTGATACTTCAGCTGTGCTGTTTGATATATGGACTTGCAGTGTGATAATAAGACCATGGCCTGACACTGTACATTTTAAAGGATGCATGCATGTTGTCCTCATTTTTCCTGCATCAGTATGAGGCATTTAAAAAAAATCCAAAATGCTATATCAATATCTATAAATATTATATTTGATATACATCTATATATAATTATATCTTTAGATTTATAATTTGAAAATGTTACTATGGAAATAGTGTGATTACTGCACTCATAATGTAACTGAACTCTGCATATCATCTTGTAACACTACATTATACCATCATAGTGTTTCACTCTGTTGTGACTTCCTCTAGTGACCTAAAATCAATTCTGCTTCAGTGCAGTGCATTACAGCGGTTTACATCTCCATAACAAGTCACCATAGAAGCAGTATGACATTCATTAACCTTACAAAGCAAAAAAACGAAACGACAGGAACAGATTGAGGCGTGATGTTCTCTGGGTGACAAACTCTTAGCGCAGGATAAAGATACGCGTATGCATTGCAGTGTTTCGGAGAGGGTTCTAACGGCTGTGCAATTTGAGAGCTCTCAGCATAATCAAATTGTTTATACACGAAGCTAATCGCAGGCTTGTACTCATTATCATATAATTTAATACAACTGCAATTTGTGCTGTTTTGCGAAAGGAACACCAGCGGTCAATCCTAATTCGGGGTGGGTGCGACTCTTGCCACAGTGGCGGAAATGCTAAAATATGCCTCCAGACAACCCCTTGAATTCAACAGCCACTCAAAAGGTCAAGTTAGGCTGGCAATGGAAATCAAAAATGCTTAAAGTTAATCTGACAATATAAAAAAGAGCACCCTTATCTGAATTCTGTTGCTAGTCTGATTTATTGTTTTTTCCTGTAGAATTAGTAGGAAATGGAAGCATATGGTGCAAACGGTTAAAACTATTTAAACATCGCAGAGGTCAAATCAGTTTAAACTGCTTAACTGTTGATCTTTATAACCAAGTTTTTCTACCCACAGAACTCCTTTCATATAGAGATCATATCATGATTTTAAATGACAATTTTTTAACTTTAAATAGGCTTTACGGTACACATTTTGATTCCAATCATGGAAAGCATTAGGACTTAGAGAGGAGGACAAGATTAAATAAGTCCTATCTCCATAAACTCCTTTTTCATTTTCATTTGTTATGGATTTACTTAATTGAACGGCTGAATTGCTCTCAATGCTCTGGTAATCTTTTTTCCCCTTAGTAACAGACACTATGTACACAAAGACAAAGGGAATATACACCACTAAGACACTGCGATTTAAATGGTACTCTTTCAGTTTATTTATTCTTTATAAACTGGATTCTCTCTCACTCGCTCTCTCTCTCTCCTGACCTTCTGAGTTATAGCTAGTCTGCTTTGTTAATGAAATGTGACAGAATTAGTGTCCAATCTCAACACCTTTTGGCTGTGCCTTATATTTCTTAGGCAATTTAACAAATCCATAATTGTTAGAGGGTGGAAATTAATACCATCTCTGATTGACTTTTGCAGGGGGTGGGAAGGTAGATTTAATAATTTTCCCTTTTCTTTTCAGCAATGAAACAGACATGTGTTCATTACTTTTTAATTGCTGCAGATTTGGCATATGCAGTCTATTAAGAACTCTGACTGACTGGTTAAAAATGGTGCAAAGTGTAGTTTGAGGCAGTTCGCCCTCAGTTATAACAATCTTCAAGTGTAATGGAAATGTAGGCTAACAGAGAATTGTATGAATATTCGGACAGTTACTGCACTGGGTGATTGACTTTCTGCTGAAAGGAATACAGTGAGGGGAAAAAAGTATTTGATCCTCTGCTGATTTTGTACGTTTGCCCACTGACAAAGAAATGATCAGTCTATAATTTTAATGGTAGGTGTATTTTAACAGTGAGAGACAGAATAACAACAAATAAATCCAGAAAAACGCATTTCAAAAAAGTTATACATTGATTTGCATGTTAATGAGGGAAATAAGTATTTGATCCCCTATCAATCAGCACGATTTCTGGCTCCCAGGTGTCTTTTATACAGGTAACGAGCTGAGATTAGGAGCACTCTCTTAAAGGGAGTGCTCCTAATCTCAGCTCGTTACCTGTATACAAGACACCTGTCCACAGAAGCAATCAATCAATCAGATTCCAAACTCTCCACCATGGCCAAGACCAAAGAGCTGTCCAAGGATGTCAGGGACAAGATTGTAGACCTACACAAGGCTGGAATGGGCTACAAGACCATCGCCAAGCAGCTTGGTGAGAAGGTGACAACAGTTGGTGCGATTATTCGGTCTGGGGCTCCATGCAAGATCTCACCTCGTGGAGTTTCAATGATCATGAGAACGGTGAGGAATCAGCCCAGAACTACATGCGAGGATCTTGTTAATGATCTCAAGGCCGCTGGGACCATAGTCACCAAGAAAACAATTGGTAACGCACCACGCTGTGAAGGACTGAAATCCTGCAGCGCCCGCAAGGTCCCCCTGCTCAAGAAAGCACATGTACAGGCCCGTCTGAAGTTTGCCAATGAACATCTGAATGATTCAGAGGAGAACTGGGTGAAAGTGTTGTGGTCAGATGAGACCAAAATCAAGCTCTTTGGCATCAACTCAACTCGCCGTGTTTGGAGGAGGAGGAATGACCCCAAGAACACCATCCCCACCGGGGATGAGGTGGAAACATTATGCTTTGGGGGTGTTTTTCTGCTAAGGGGACAGGACAACTGCACCTCATCAAAGGGACGATGGACGGGGCCATGTACTGTCAAGTCTTGGGTGAGAACCTCCTTCCCTCAGCCAGGGCATTGAAAATGCGTCGTGGATGGGTATTCCAGCATGACAATGACCCAAAACACATGGCCAAGGCAACAAAGGAGTGGCTCAAGAAGAAGCACATTAAGGTCCTGGAGTGGCCTAGCCAGTCTCCAGACCTTAATCCCATAGAAAATCTGTGGAGGGAGCTGAAGGTTCGAGTTGCCAAACGTCAGCCTCGAAACCTTAATGACTTGGAGAGGATCTGCAAAGAGGAGTGGGACAAAATCCCTCCTGAGATGTGTGCAAACCTGGTGGCCAACTACAAGAAACGTCTGACCTCTGTGATTGCCAACAAGGGTTTTGCCACCAATTACACCAAGTCGAAGGGGTCAAATACTTATTTCCCTCATTAACATGCAAATTTTTGAAATGCATTTTTCTGGAATTTTGTTGTTGTTATTCTGTCTCTCACTGTTAAAATACACCTACCATTAAAATTATAGACTGATCATTTCTTCGTCAGTGGGCAAACGTACAAAATCAGCAGGGGATCAAATACTTTTTTCCCTCACTGTATGTGATCTTTTACTTATTATTTTTTAACCAACCATTATGTTGCAGTGTTCTACATGCACTATTACTCTAGCAATGAAATGTGTACAGGGTGCTCAAATATAATGTATACACATTTACACACCATTAATATGTGCCTGTGTGTGACGGTCTGTAAATAATCATTCTCAGAACTCAAGGTGGGCATGAAAATGTGTTTTCTAAAATACATGTTGTACTTATCGGACACACAATCCAAGTTCCTCTCAAATAGATATATCGATGAGTACAGAGTGCACTTTTTATTGCAAATCCCTGTATATTAGACTCACCTGTGTGTTTGAAATCACTTTAGTAGATGGTATAAAATATACATCTAATTTTCAGTGGGCTTTTTTGTAATATAGGAGGTATGTCTTTGATTTTTTTTTTTGTTTTTGTTTTTTATATGTAAAAGTACACTTCATTTCACAGACATCATTGTAGATGGTGATATTTAAGTTTTAGTTAATCTTTTGTGTGCCATTATGTCCAGTAATTGGAGTGACCGCTAACTAGCTACTGTCTAGTTTTATCAGGACATTTTTTGTGGATCTCCTAACCCAGGATCATTAAGCAATTCTCATTTATTTATTTTTCTTTCAGCTCACACACACACACTACTCCGCAGATGGCACTAATTACTCAATCTTGTAATAAAGCCCTTTGACGTCCTTTATCATCTTCTATAGTACATATGACATGAAAGAGAATATTTTTATGATGAATGCTGGAACTGACCTAGTGCCTGCCAGTGCTCTGCCCTCATCTTCTCCCTGTGTAACTGAAGTTCATCTCAGTTTCTCTAAACACGCACTTTGGACACCGCAGGCTGCGTGTGAGGGACGGGGCAGAAGTAATCTGACAAGCCCCCCTCCCCCCCGCCATCGCCCCCTGGCACACCTGGCACCCAGCCACCTTTTCAGTTTCCATGGCACATGGTCATGTCTCCAGGGGAGGAGCATTATTAACAGTTAATTATATCAGCCCAGGCTTGTGTCAGTTCCAGTTCCCACAGGTAACTCGGTCAAAGCAGGAGACGTAGCGCAAGAGTAATGGGCCATGTAAGAAAGGGCCCCATGACGGCGGAGCAACAGATTTCTCCCCTCCATCTGCTTTTGAAGGTTATGTTATTCCAGGATGTTAGCTGTGACATTACTGCCTCGCAAAGAGAGCTGGCAGATGAATGACTGTGAGAAGATGACTGCTTTCATAAAGAAACAAACCAAACTTCTTTTAGTTTGCTTTTGTTTTGCTTTTGCTTACGACTGCGTGTGAATGAATCGGACGTTATTGACGGGATTATGCAGGGGGATTTCCTTGTGATTTTGCATTTGCTTAATTTCTTCCACAGGGTTTAAATATGCTAGGGCATCTAACTAGCTCAGATGTTCATAGCAGGACTTGGCGCCGTGTCTATAGAGTTGTGTGGTGGGCTGGTTGGAATCCAGATTGGAGTGAATGCCAATGCGAAGTGTGGGAGCGCAAATCTGGTCTGTTGTTTTCCTGCCTAGTTTGACACTGAGCCCCAGCGAAGCCAAGCAGCCAGGCAGTAATTTCTTGGGAGGAACTCAGCTGGTTACACCAAAGTTAATGTCATAGTTTATTGAGCCCATTAGCTGACAAGGGATTCCACCTCAACAATAACTTTCATCATCAATTTTCCTTACCATGCTTATAAAAGTACATTTGATCTGGTTTACACAGGTTCAGATCCAGGCATTCTCTTTTAAGACACCAGTCTCCTAATCAGGGTGGAATTGGATTTTAGTTGGCATGGGCATCCCTGGCATACCCTGAAACACCCATTGTCTTTGGTCAGGTTCTTTTGGGAGCAGTAGGAGGTGTAAGCATCCTCCAGCTGGCACTTTTAACTGTTGTTTTTGTCTTTCCAGTCTCAGAGATAACGAGTTTTGGACCTGAAACTTCTATACCTCCAGAGATGACTGTGTAACTCTAAATATTTAAATTTTTCGCTTGTGTTTGCCATATGCTTGCAACACAATTAGTTCCATAACTAGACATTTCATCATTCCAGGCATAAATGATTGCGTGGTGGAGAGCACAAACTTAGGGGATGTACATGTTTCATAATCATGTAGGCCATTAATTAAACTCTACAACCATAAATATGAACTACTTTTGAGACACCATTTACATGAATTTGAGAGCTTTGCATGAAAACCACTTTCTTAATGAGGGGAAACATTTTTGTCTTCAGTGACCAAGATGAAATGCACCAGCTTGGTTCTGTAAAATATATAAACCATAAAAGTTTCTTGACTTCAATAAAATATTTTATCCCCCCCCCCCCTTTCTTTCACAGATGTATTATTTATTCATTTCAATTCCCATTAAACCCTAATTTTAAACAGATGGTGTTTTTGTTTTAAGGGAGTTGAAGCAGAAAAAATATATTGGAAAGCCTTCTCAAGTTGTGAAAAAAAATCGTATTTTAATATTCAGATCCACATTCCGCATAATTTATTTGTCAGTCTTTTTAAAGGAGACTTTAGTAATTCTCAAGGCTGTAGAATGTGCTGGGACTAATGAGCTTAATGTTAAGGAATGTGCTTTTGTGTGGATGACACGTATAACCTGTGATAAAGAAGGTAAATGCACCAGGCATGTGTTACTAGACATTTACATGCCTCTCTCTCTCTCTTGGACAGGGAGAGAAGGACTGGGAAAAGTACGAGGTGGCTCGGAAGCTGAAGAACTGCGTGGAAGCTATACGGGCACAGTATCAGATGGACCTGAAATCCAAGCAGATGGGCATCCGCCAAAGAGCCGTGGCACTGTACTTCATAGACAAGGTGAGGGGCCCGGTATCGTCTCTGGGCGTTTCCTTTGTGGTAAACTTTCACCTCGACCATTACTCCTGGCACTCGTGTTTATCTCGCAGAGCTGTCGGACTTGTTGGTAAACAAATTCCTTCCACCCTGAACCCTCAACCGAAACCACACTCATAAATCGTATACAACCAATATTGAGGACGTTTTGAACCCAATAGAGATGATGACAGACTATTGCTGTTGCATGTATGTATAGTCAAGTGCTGAAACAGCCAAGGACACAGTATTACAGATGTCTTTTTACACATAATAGATGCAGAATAAGAAATAAAGCATAATCCTGTCAGTAGACTTTTGACACTAATTAACACTGAGTTGAAGGACATCGACAGTCACAAGAGTTGTCTCTGAACTTCATTGATGGCAGTCAAATTGAACTTTGTCCTCCCGTCTTCATAGAGCCTTTTCTTTTAAATGTAAACTCTTTGCAGACTCTTTAAGCAAAGGGGGATCTTGTAAGTTATGATTGCATGCTATGTCCTAATGGGAGCAGAAACCCCTTTTTATCCAGAATTGTAAAGATTACAGTATCTTGAAAATGACTTGATTAGTCCTTTCTACGTTTTCCTGTTAACCATCATTAGTGTATGCCGGGTGGTTTCTTATACATGACATGACTTGTAATGTAGTAATGAATCCAGTTGAGGAACAGCTAGCATGTATAAATGCTTAAAAGAAAATTACAATTGTAAATACAAAGAAATATCTCCAGGTTATGTGTTCATTTTCCCCCTGCCGCTAACCTGTCAAAATGAAAAATGTAGAATGAGAATACAGAAATGGAAAGGAAAAAAAAAATACTATTTTATTGCTTTACCTTTCTCTTATCTCTTTGTGTTCATGTTGCAGTTATTTTTGCACTTGCTATGTTTCTCAGAGAAGCCGCAAAGCCAGCAAAGAAGCCTGTTATTCACTTTCACAGGTCAACTGAACAGTACTGCTTGAAAATAAATAAAACTTGCATTGAGACTGTTCTGTTCCCTTACTCGTATAAAGATGAGGTAGTGTTTGCTTGATAAAATTGCACTCTGGAGCTGAAAGTTGAATGACTTGTAAATAAATAAATGCTCGCCATCTCCTCTCTGCTCAAGCACTATTGGAGGACTCAAATGTAAACAAAAGTGAACCCTTGGCATTTAATGAGTTAAAATCAAGAAATGGGGGGGGGGAGTTTGTTTGAAGTATGGCTGATACAGAAGCAGCAGGAAGTGTGCCGTGACTTCCTTCCCAAGTGCTTAGCCGTTTCTTTACCCACTTGTTCCTTTCAGGGCCTAGACTCTATCTGCAGCTTTAACAGCATGCTATCTGCAATCCTCTGGGCTACCATACCCAAGGGAAGAGTGGATATGGAGATCTATCAGTGCCTGTGAAACCAGAAATTAAACTCTTCCTTCATACTGTACCTCCTGCCATAGTATCTTTTAAGAGGACATGCGTTCAGTAGAGGTACAGCCAACAAAAGAGAGACCCTGACGTCTAAATACAGGCCTTGGATCTGTAGGCACAGGAGCTAGTGTTTGAAATGGATCATTGTTATTTGGATTGAGTTTTCTATGCAGGGAGGGTTGATTTTTTTTTTTTTTTTCCTCCTCTCTCCTCGGCTTGTTGCTTCACATAAAACTGATTGGAAACTTCTATGAAGAGTTTTCTTCCGATTTTTCACCTTCTAGATCAGAGTGGACACAAACCACTTTTATAGGTCTCTCTGCATCAATACCTGAAAACTGGGAAATATTGCTAAAATGGTCAACCTGTGCAGCCCAGGGAGGAGTTAAATTGGCTAGTTAAGGGCTCAGTTGGCTGTTTTGTTCTAGAAAATTACTCTAGATCATGCAGATGTTCTTCATAATTCACTATAGTCCAGGACCAAGGTCAATGGGATTTGGACTGACTTGCTATGTGTGTATTCACCTCAAGCTTTCAGCAAAACTAGTCTTATAAATTTCACAACCCTACCTACCTTCAACCACTCTCCATCCAGAATGAAGCCGCCTAAAACAAAATTACACGTTGGATTGAAGCGATGTGGGGGGGTGTGTTGGCATCATCGGGTCATTTTCAATTTAAGATGGAAGGGCTTTAAGCAATTTAGATTAGAACCACTTTGAGAATCACATCTGTCCCGCTTGATGTCAGTGCTGCAAAAGTGAACTGAAGAAGACAAATATAGTGATGTACAATGATTGTGATACAGACGTGGCCAGAAGTGTTCTTTCCAGTATCTTTTAAGAGGACGTGCGTTCAGTAGAGGTACCACCAACAAAGGAGAGCGAGAACCTGACATCTAATTATAGGTCTTGGTCAATTACTGGTCACAGATTGAAACCCCTTTAGATTGAAGTACTCAGCACTAATGGTGCTTCGAAAGACACTGAAAAGTAGATGAGAAACGCTGACCTGTGTTGTCAGCCACTAAACCCTGCTGTCCATCTAGGTCAAGCTACCGAGGATGCCTGCACTGCTCAGTTTAAGAACATGTACTCAACTGAGGAGTCGAGGAACTGCCTCTGACACCCATCACGAAGACCTTGTCTCTTATTTGAAAGGCAGGTGCTTATATTGCAAGAGTCATCTATTAAGCCAGTTCCAAGTTCTCAAGACAATGGGAAGTGACAGTGTCAGACACTCGCAGCAAGCTAAGGTGTGTTAATATTCAGAGGTCACGTGTACTAAAGAGCTACTTGCTTCCACTTTATGGGCGTACGCATGATTGTGGCTCAGTGTGTGCGGGGGAGTGGGCTTTCAATTGCTACACACAGGCCTTTGAAATGCATCTGAATAGGCCTGAGGTTCCTTTTTTGTCTTACGATCAATGGTCTCCAGCCCTGGCCCCAGAGATCTAGCGGTCTGTTCATTTTTATATCAACCAACTGTGTTAAATAAGAGAGCCATTTATTTCTGTAATAAGTGAAAATTAAGCTACTGATTTTAAGACCTGTAAAGCCTGCTGAATTAAAGCTCTGCAGGTCTTGATTTGAAGATCAGTGGTCTTTTGTAATCATAATAATAGCTTTGCAAATATGTCTTGGCAAACACCCTTATCTAGGGTGCCTTACACAGGTCACAGAATTTACATATTTCAAAAGAACATTTTACAAAAGAGCAACAATGCACATTGTGGTTTAGAAATGTGGGAAAAGTAAGTTAAGTTGATTTGTACATTTTGTATTTCGCTGTTATGACCCAAAACATTGCCACAAGGACACTAATGTTACGCCATGTGTCGCAGATTGCCAAACTATTATTGAATGAAACTTAATAATTGAATATAAATGTATAAAACAGTTTACAGCTGTGGAATTATTGATAGTCAAAATATTTGTTGTGCACGTCCCTAGAATTAATACTTTTCAAATGAGAGCAATAGTAGGGAGCTCGAGGTGGGGAGAAGGTAACGGCAAGTTAAGGAAGTAGGCGTACATTAAAGTTTAAGTTCCATGTTGTCCAAATGGGGATGGCTGAGATATTACAGGTCATCTATGAACAGGTGCATCTGGAGCAGACACCATCAATCAGCCTTTCAGGACTAAAGGCAAAAGGTGTTTAAGATTATTTATTTTTTATATATATATGATCACGGATTGCCATGTAACAAGGTATTGCAGTTTAGGAGATTTTTGGCTGTGTTCACCTCTTTCTCTTTCCCTTGTCCAAGACCTATCTGGGCTCAAAGTACATCAAATATTGCATCCACCTCCATTCATCGTTTTGCCCCCTCCCTATGAACAGATTACTTTGATTCAGTGAAAAGTAGATTTGAAGCCCTCACCTTGTGCTGTGAAAGGGATACATGTAGTTGCAGATGCATTTGAACCCAAGTCTGGTTAGCGGTGCTCAGTTGTCTACATGTAATGTCTCCTGCAGCTGGCGCTGAGAGCAGGCACGGAGAAGGAGGAGGGCGAGACAGCTGACACAGTGGGCTGCTGCTCCCTGAGGGTGGAGCACATCACACTGCACCCAGAACTGGACGGAAACCAGTACGTGGTGGAGTTTGACTTCCTGGGTAAAGACAGCATCCGCTACTACAACAAGGTCCCTGTGACAAAAACGGTGAGAGAACAGGCCCTGGTCTGGTGGGAATCTTATTTTTTTATTTTCACAGGATTATTATAATCACATGATTAAGGCTAAGGCAGAAGCACACATACTCGCCCTCTTGCACCCTCACACCCACTCGATGACAGAACATCTACAGCATGTTGTTGTTGTTAGGAAAAGCTATAACAAAACTGTATCTGTATTGTCAAGGGTATGGGAACAATATACATTATCAGAATATAGCCCCCTTTGTGTGAAAATGCATCTCGAGAGCACTAGGAAACCCATTTTGTGTCCACTATGAATAGGTGATTTGGTGAATAGGAGTATTTGTCAATTAAATTTACCTTATGGACAGGCATTTGCCTTTTATTTGTTTCTTTGTTAATTTTTTTTTGTGGGGGGGCATAATGTTTGCATTCCAGATACACTGAAATTGAATAAATCCTCCTTATTTAAGACAGGCAAAATCAGTCAAATATATATATAAATCATTTCACGCATATGAGAAGAGATTACATTGAAAATTCTCACTCATGCAGTCTTTTGTAACCCCCAGAGAATAAAAGAAGGAATTAAGGCCAGGTTTACACCAATCTGGCCAGGCAGGCAGGCAGGCTTTAGATTGACTAAAACAAACACTATTATAATCTGCTCGTGTACAACAGGGGTGCTGAGTGGGTGGCTTAAACTGTACCCCTTAGCAATATTTCCTTTCTGCCCACACAGTGCCACTACAAGTCCGTTCAATCGGACTGAGCCTTTCATGAACGCAGCGTGCTGGCGTTTGTGGAAGAATGCTTATTGTTTATCTAACGTATAGATTTGCTTGGGAGTTTGTTGCTCCTCCTGGTGGAAAAAGCTAGACTGTGGCTTTCGGGCCTTTCTTTTGTGGAGCTGACCGTGGTGCTGAACCTGTGTGAGAGTACAATTAAAAGCGGTTAGTTTAAAGGACTGATTAATACGCTTTTTTATTTTTTATTTCAAGCGCAAACTATTGCATTGTAGCATTAGTGTTAGTTTAGAAATGCTCTAAAGCAGTGGGATCTTTTTTTTTTTTTTTTGCTGCTGGAGAGACTCAAACCTCAAGGCCTTCTAGAAGTCTTCAATCGGTGCCTTGATCTTGAAGGCCAATAATGGGCTCTGCAGAGTTACTAAGAGCTCAGCTGGAGTGAAAATCAGAAGACCCTGTAGCTCACCAGCAACAGTGTTTGAAGAACCCTACACAAAAGTCAGAGAAAGGTATTAGTAGTTGTTGTTGTTGTTTGCATCTCAATAATAGCAGGTGTTTCTTTGCATGCAGATTGTGTTAATGCACTGCTTTGCTCTTTCAGTGTGAATCTCTTAACGGTATGAAAAATTATCCTAGGCGATATCCATTAGCTTCTACTAATTATATGCACACTTCTGTAAAAAGCATGTTTCAAGAAATAAACAGCGCAATCATTAAAACTTTCACTCCTGTTTTACTGCTTTATGGCCTTATGTCACTAAGTGTTTTTATTTAAATGAGATTTTAAAAGCAGCACATTTAACATGGTAATTTATGTAATGATTATTGTATGGATTCTAATTATAATAAAAAGTAACCTTAAATGTAAAAAAAAAAAAAAAAAAAAAAAAGGCTGTTTTGAACATATCCAGTAAGTATCCAAAACATGTCCAAAACTCAATCTGTTTACAAGCCTTTTGTCCTTCTCAAACTATAGTTCATAACCACGGCTTGTCGTACACAAATTTGAAATTGATTGCTTTACATTGATGAGATCTGTCATTGTGAAGAAAGGACAGATGGCCAAGTTGCTCATACAGGAGTGAGACAATGGTACAACAGGTGATTTGTACACCATGATTGATGTCTGTTGTCACTTTGTAACTCTGCTTTAAGTTCTCTGTGTGTGTAGATATGACAGTTGCATAGCTGCACTTGTTTGCCCACTCATCCATACCTGAAGCAGTCCTCATGCTATAACAAATTCCCACAATGTCTATGGATCACTTCTTCTGTACCGTTGTTCTGCTACAACAGGAAAAACCCAAACCAAAAAACAAAAAAGCTCTACTTTGAAAACTTCACAAGCCTAGGTTCACATTGAGTGTATTTCCCATGTGAATCGAGTTTGGCAAAACTTCCATCCAGGCTCTTTGTAGAACCGAGAAACCTTTAGAGGTAGACTATGATGGATACAGGGCTCTGTGGTACCCTAGAGAGAGAGCCATTCGTGGTGTAGCTGATTTATGTGCTCTACCTGCTGTCTTGACTAGATGGAGGGCTTTAGTTTCCAGTGGCACATCACTGTATATCACCCTTTGCAGGTTTACCACATGCCAGACTGCATCAAAGACAGACCAAATGGCAGCTCATAAAAAAAAAAAATCACAATTGAAGTGGTGTAAGGAGCCATGGTTTAACCTCTCACCTCTGAGAGAAGATATGCCCACCATTTCAAACTTTCTGTTTGGTATAAATACAAAAAGGCACTCAAATACAAAATCTAATCTTTATTTTTTTTACTAGGTTTCTTTAAATGACATTGGGTTTGTTTTTTGTTCAGGTCTTCAAAAATGTGAAACTTTTCATGGAGAACAAGGAGGGAGGTGATGACCTGTTTGACAGACTGAATGCAAGTATTCTTAAACCACTTATACCGGGCTAACAGGCTAGAAGATTATAGCTTTTCTTCCCAAGTAATAACTGCTGTTATGCAAACCTATTTTAACCATTTCCTTATTAGACTTAACCTTTCTTCTCTGGAGGTAAAAGAGGTCAGTTAGGTATTATATAAAATTTTACTTTTTCTTTAATCACAGTGATTTATGCTTCATTCATAGTAACCCATTTGTACTACTGTTCAATGTGTAAAATGACGTACAAAGGCATATTTAATTGATTTGTATTCTTGCAAACTTTAAGGCACCTTGGATAAAGGCATCTGTCAAAAGGAAATATAATTTGAAAAAACTGAATATTGTTACAATGTCCAGGTGCCTGGTCAAGGAGAACTTGATGTATTTATGTTGAGAACAATGGATAATGTGCTTCCCCCCCTCTGTCTATACAGCATTAAGTGGTAACCTATTCACAGTGGCTTAGAGAATAAGGGGTTAACAATGTTCAAGACAAAATTAAGAGATTTCCTTGCCAGGTTCTTTAATAGCCATATACATAAAGCTTATATTTCTGAAACAAATCCCTAAATCTAGAACATAATAAGAACCCAGGGGTGCAATAAGCCTATGTATTGTGGAGTCCACTGGATTGGAATGGAGGTACAAAATGGCTCTATTGAAAACTCTATAAAAAGAAAACAAAGGAGACATTTGGATACTGAAGACTGGCACTTTTTGGGAGAAATGTTATTAAAGCTACCTGTAGAGTTATTGGTTGACTATTTTCAAGGTCTTTTCTGAGGGAGTGGATTTGAGCACAGAATTGACAATTCATAAGTGCTTTTCCTTCACAGTTAAGACAAGTGATGTAGTTTACAGCCGATGTGCAATTCCAGCTGTTCAGAAGACGCTTTCTGTGCCTTAGGAAATGAAGCCAAGCAAGACCCGGACTTGCTTGTGCAGCAAAATGCCGTTCCAGGCCTATAATTACTTTAATACTGCAGCAAAACAAGTAAATAGCCAAACAACCCACTTGATTGCAGTAATTAAGTGATTAAGTGCTCGGTATTCCTGCTATAAAACAGAGACCCAGAATGTCAGATCACTGAGCCTGCCCCACACACAAGCAAAGTGGTTAGAGACAAGTGCGTACATTAACCCTCCCTGTGTGTCACCCTCTTTTATTAGGGAGCACTAGTGAAACACAAGTCTCCAGCTCATGCCCTACATAGCCAAAGTCTGTCTGTCTTTCTACCCTTCAGTCCACAGGGATCCACGTTCCCTTAATTGTACAAGAGTTGCTTCATTATTCACTTGTCAATACAGTTGGTTATTTGGGGTGACCTGCAAAACCATGATCTACAATTTTAGAACGCAAACCTTGAAGGTATGAGGTGGCACTTAAGAGTTAGACTTGAGCAGACTGGATACAGATTCAGTTAAAAATGGATGGTTATATTTGAAGAATATACTACTTGCGGAAATCTGTATCAAAACTTATGAAGTATGCAAACAAATATCAAGAGAAAGAAAATGTTGTATAGTGCATACAAAAGGGATAGATAACATGCCACAGGTTAACAACCAGTCCAGTCAAACCCTAAGAGAGATCAGGATAAATGAGGAGGAGGTAATAAAGGGACTAGCAGAATTAAAAACAAACAAATCACCTGGGCCAGATGGTACATTTCCAACAGTACTTAAAGAAATGAGGGAAATTATTTATAGGCCACTAACTCAAATATTCCAAATGACACTTAGAACAGGGGATGTGCCAACTGACTGGAAGACAGCAAATGTCAAACCAATCCACAAGAAAGGGGACAAAACTGAGCCAGGAAATTACAGACCAATCAGTCTCACCTGCATCACCTGTAAAATGTTGGAACAAATTATTAGACAGAAAATAGAGGAGCATATTAATGAAAACCATATTCTTGGAGATAGTCAACATGGGTTTAGACGAGGCAGATCATGTCTTACTAATTTATTAGTTAATACTATTAATGGATTATGAACTGGTTGATGTATAGGAAACAGAGGGTGTCGATTTAGAGGAGTTGCTTCTAACTGAAGTGAGGTTGTTAGTGGAGTTCCACAGGGATCAGTACTAGGGCCTTTGCTTTTTCTAATCTATATTAATGATCTGGATTCTGGGATAGTTAGCAAACTTGTCAAATTTGCAGATGATACTAAAATAGGTGGCTCAACAGATACAATCTCGGCGGCACAGGCTATTCAAAGGGACTTAGATAATATTCAGTTGTGGGCCGACACCTGGCAGATGAAATTCAATGTGGACAAGTGCAAGGTAATACATGCAGGTAACAAAAATGTCCACTATAATTACACTATGGGAGGAACAGAACTAGATGAAGTAACGCATGAGAAAGACCTAGGAGTCTACATGGACTCCTCACTTTCTCCATCCAAACAGTGTGGGGAAGCAATAAAAAAGGCAAACAGGATGTTAGGGTATATTGTCAAAAGTGTAGAATTGAGAACAAGGGCAGTAATGTTCAGACTGTACAATGCACTAGTTAGAGCTCATCTGGATACTGTGTACAGTTCTGGGCTCCACACTTCAAGAAAGATATCGCTGCTCTAGAGGCAGTTCAGAGGAGAGCAACCAGACTTATTCCAGGTCTGAAGGGAATGTCCTAATGAGAGACTGAGGAACTGAACCTTTTCAACCTGGAACAGAGGAGACTACGTGGGGACTTGATTCAAGTCTTCAAAATCATGAAAGGCTTCGACCACATCAAACTAGAGGAGCTTTTCCAGATCAGCAGGGACACACGGACCCGGGGACACAAATGGAAATTGGGCTTCAAGGCATTCAAAACGGAAAACAGGAGACACTTCTTCACACAGAGAGTTGTCACAATCTGGAACAATCTCCCCAGCAATGTGGTTGAAGCTGAAAATTTGGGAACATTTAAAAAGACTGGATAGGATCCTTGGATCACTTCGTTATTAATGGCACCAAACGAGCACGATGGGTCGAATGGCCTCCTCTCGTTTGTAAACGTTGTTCTTATGTTCTAACTGTATTGGGGACTTGGTTTGAGTTTTGAAGCTGTCATTTATAAAATGAACACACTTAATTCTCTTTGAAAGCCATTAACTTTTTTTTTTTTTAAATGTAAACCCTTACAAATGCAAGGTTCTAAATGTCTTATAATGAAGCTTCGGAAAAAGGTTTACATTAGGTGTAAGAGAGAGGGCAACCAAAACCCGTATTTTTAGCTGTTTTCTTCCCTCTCTTCTGAAGCTCCCTGCTGTTCACAAATTGGTTAAAAAAATAATCACTGACATTTAGAGCCCTGCATTTTTCATGGAGTCTAGTTAGGAGTTCTTCAGCACTGCTCAGCACCAAGGCTGGTACTGTACACCTTGACTAATGCGCCCTGCTTATCACCCTGTGCAGTGACATTACACCGCCATTCCCCGCTGTAGTTCAAAGTTTTTTCTTTCCTGGTCGATTTTTCACAACCTCAGCGCTTCACTGTAGCACGGGCAAATTGAGAACAAATATATTAATGTTGCAAGTCAGGTGCAGGTGTTTACATCTCTTAAAAACAGTAAATAAAATGACCCCTACTGTTTGTATATTGTTTATAGACTGAAGCAGTTTGAAAAGAATGGAAGGAAGCCAACTTCATATGTAGTCATGGTGAATTGTGTTCACATTTTCTATAAAATACATGCTAATTAAATCACTTTGATTTGTTATTGTACTACAAACAATGTTCTTGTGAATCGAGGAATATATTAACAAGGCTGTATTCCTTGACGTATGTGTGTGTGTGTGTGTAAGTATGAGAAATGTATAGATTTCTCTGTGACACAATTCCGCATAGGGCCAATATTTTTTCTCCCGTTATCTCCCTCGTATTTCGCTCTTTCTGATTATCACATTCTGAGTTGCAATTCCATTTCTGTTTGCCCAAGAGAAGCCACTATTTCATCCTCAGCCCTCGCTGGTATCTCTCACACTCAGATAGCGTTTGATATCAGCTCTCTTCAGCTGATCTCCAGAGCTTTCTTAGAGGTCAATAAAGTAATGCCCTATATCTTCAAAGATAAGAAATTGGGCGTTGGTAGAGGGGAGAAAAAAAAACAAAAAAAAACTCCAGGGGTCCCAGTCAGGGTTAAACCGAACAACAATGCTTCTGGCTACCGTCTAGAGTCTGGTGAATTCAAACCCCCTCAGTTTGTGTTCTTCAAACAAGCCGCCTGCCCCCCCACCCTCCACCCCAACTCTTCTGACTCACCCTGAAGCGCTTCTCTTTGTGACACACAGACACCTGTCACGAAGCCTGACAGACGCTGACGGGGCAAGAAACTGATTTATAAAATAGTTTTGTTTTGCTGTTTTCTTAAGCCGCAGGTAGGGGCCCCAACCTTCACAGGAGGCAGCCACACAGCACGAAGTGTCCTTGGAGCCAGGGGTTAAAAGGAAAAAGTTACTTTGTGAAAATGGCTGAGTGGATGAGCGTGCTATCAAACTGATCAAGAAATGTCAGAGCCGCGTAGGAGAGCCTCAGGGGCTGTTATGGGATTGCTTTGCCTCTCTCTCTCTCTCTCTCTCTCATCTCCCTCTCTCTTGCCTATCCCCCCCAAGAGGGCTTTTCTTTGGAGCATATTCTTCCACAGTCACCTTTGCAGTAAAATTCAGGGACTGTGCGTCTCTGATGGCAAGTTACTGGATAACTCATCTCACTGTACTCTCGTAGCTTATGTTGTACTTCTCCACTCTTCAGGTGTCTTTAATGATGAATTGATAACTTAGGGTGGGTTTTTATTGACTTCTTATCCAGTTTGGGACAGTCATCTGTACCCAACTGCCAGTGCACTTCAGCACTTGCCTGGCTTCTGTCGCTTCTTTCTGCACTAACATCACAACATCACACAATGTTCATCAATTTGCTAGGGTCACAGTCAAGAATGTTTTCTGGGTTGCTTTTCTTCATTTAGACTCCAAAAAGGTATTAAACGGCTTCAGTGCAGTGAATAATACGTTCGGTTAACTAATCGAGAGCTCTGGAATGAAAGAGCCCTGTCCGTCGGTGACTGGATTTAAAGATCACTAGTTTAGCAGCTAGAGAAGCCACTGCTGAGATGAAAACCCGACCGAGTGTGCAACACCCAATCCTGGCAAAGCTGCTTTAAATTCTTTTGATGCCCTCTTGGAAAGCCAGTTTGAACCAGTTGTAGTACATTTCCAAGTACAGAGGTTCCCCAGTCAGCGTTTTTTTTTTTTAAATTCATTCCATGAATATAGAGCGCTATGCAAAACCACACACATCTAAGCATATTTTTGCATAAGAAATAGTGTAAAATGCATTAAATTGTTACCACGGTCTACAAAAAAGGGACCCAAACAACATATATTTTTAAATTGATCAAAAAAAAAAAAAAAAAAACACAATAAATCTAGTTAAGACTGGATTAACTTACATTAAAATAAAAATGGATAAACCGGTTACTGTTCAAAAGATCAACAAAAACGTGCTTCGGGGTCTGCACTCATCGGCTCATGGCAAATGTATGCAGCCGAGCCCAACACTCAGACCTATCAGACCAACACCAGCTGCACCCTGGTAAATCCTGCTTCTGGCGTTCATATAAACCTAGCCTTAGACTGAATGATCAAAAAACTCTGCAGTATGTGATGTTGATTGTGATCTTCAATCCAAACACTAAGTGACCTTTCCATGTCAACATTATTGTAGACTTAGCTCAACTTAGCAGCAGGGAGTGGGATAGCAGTTTCTCAAACTCCTTTATTTTATCAGCATTTTTAATAACTGTACACAAATGAATTTCTTAAGAAAACTATAGCTACATGAAGTGTGCTGTAGCAGGGACAGGTTAAGATTTAGGATGGTTTTGTGTATGCCATCTAATACTATTGCATTGTATTAAGTATCAAAATACAGTATTTTGTTGTACCTTTGCTAGCAGTTAGTAGAGATGCATCCCAATGACTGAACTCTGCGTCTGGGTTTCTCCATATGAACGGATTGTGGTTGAAAAGCCTAGTAAAGCATTGCTTTATTTGGTGCCCTTTCAAAGGGAGGGAAAAAATAATAAACTGCACAAGGAAATAGCTATTTCTCAGTGGAGCTTTTAGTTCTTGGTGAGAATGAGTACCTAAGTCTTTATAGTGTTACTGGAGTGCGGACACAGGTCCCCAAACAGGGAAATTGTATCACAGCCAAGGCTCGGAGGTTAAATATTTTTGCCACAACCAAGTGTACACTTAATATTAAGCTGAACAAGCAAAGGGTCTATTAAAAAGCCAGTGGAGCACAGAAATAGCTAGACCTACCTGGCATTTTTGCCCCAAACTGGAAAGAGAAATGAAATCTTTTGAGGTTACAAATCAGGAGAAAGCAAGAAAAGGCATTACTTACGTTAAATCTTCTACAGACAGTTGGCTTTCATTCCAGGAAGGGAAAGGAGCCAAAGGGGGAAAAGTGGAGAGTGAGGGTGGAAATGTCATTTTCCGACTCGTTTCCTCTGTGCATTTCTATAGCTGTAAACATTTACTCGTCGTTTCATAATACAGTGTTGGAAGAATGAGCCAGGACTCACGCACGTCACAAGACATGTCAGAAGGCTTTGTTCTTGCCTTGTTTCTTATTTGTTGTAACAGTAAAGTGGTGTCTGCCGACCCACCGCCGATCCTGAAAGATGGGCTTTTAATCTTCTCGCTTAGGTTGAAGCTTGGGAAGGATGTTTTCAACCATTAATCCCATTTAATTATTACATCCAAACAGATAAATTAAACATCCTGTCTCACAACCTTCAGTACTTCAGTTCACATCCCCGTATAGCGCCGGATTACATTGTTAGTCTAAGGGAGGATCTGTTTATTTGATTGGAAAAAGAGTTTCCTATACTACTTAGCTCAGTGACAGGAGGCTGTGCTGCTTTACCTAATCAAGAAGATTTGCAGTTCTAATAAGGCTTGTGTGTTTATTGGCTTTCCACAGTCTGAGAATGGTGTGCATCATTGAAAGAGGAACAAAGTCCAAGTCTCTAAGGCTTGGGAATTAAGGACACCCACCAGCTCTAAAGGTTGCTGTTAAATATGGCTTCTCTGTCGAAAGAGCAACAGAGGACACTTGTAGACCTCTGTAACTTGCACTTTTGGCAGTGTTTCAGAGACATTTGATTTGAGTTTTACCCAAGACCATGCTTATTATAATAATGTTTTATAATACCAGTTTGTACTTGCTATGCACCTAACAAACTTTTAGTTATCTGTGATCTAGAGAGGGCAAAAGCAGCTCTCTGACACTGCAGGCACACAGCTACACACCACACCTCAGAGTTGCATTAAAACCCTTGTTGACTTTGAGGCCACCCAACACGGGAAGTTGTAACCCAATTGTGCATCTCAGGCCTTGGGGAATCATAGTCATCGGAAACTAGGAAACATCTGGAATATGGATCCCAGCCTGCTGTAGACTGGAGGTGATACAGCCTTCTGCCACTGGGGAGCGCCAAATTCTTTTCAGTATAGCTTTCTAATACCTTCTAAAGGGTTGCAAAAGGTGCTCGGTGAAAAGGTCACAATGGCTCGCCTTTTTGTGCGAGAGATCGGTAGCAACTGTGCCCAGGGGATAAAGAGGTCCTTCAAGTCCACTTCACACATTGCAGAAGCTGCCACTAGACAAGGAAGGCACCCTCATCTGTTACCGTGCCACATCTGCGCTCTCGGTAAAGCCTGAATGCTAAAATCCACATTTTGAAAGAAATGACTGGAGGGAAACGCCGCACCTGACGGCCCTTTAGTATGCATAAAGACTCGTTCGCTCCAGGTTTCTTGCGATTTTTTTTTTTTTTTTTTTTGTGCTCGGTACAATGCAACGTTTATTCAGAACGCAAACTCCTGTGATTGCATTCCATTTTTAATTGGTTCCCCAGGGAGTTTCCGTCAGGTTAAACCTCTTGTCACCCCGTCAAGAAAACGACTAGCATAAAAATGTCAACGCTTTGATTGATCGGACTCCGAATCATTTGTGATGGAGGGAAGGGGTTTGGTTAGGGTCTGTGTTTGTTTAAAAAAAGAAAGATTAAGGACAGATGCAAAAATCAGAGGCCAATTATTACTGAGCAAAGAAATAAATATCTGGGCTTTATAATGGTGAATAATAATGAAGCTAGATTTCCTTAGACATGGAACATCCTTTATGATGTAATAGCTGTGTGAAAGGAATTAATAAACCAGCATCCAGTGTCAAAAGCCCCTGCTATAAACCTATCAGAGAACCTTTGCAAAAGCTTGAATGTCTCTTTGAGATATTGAATGCAAAAATAAACATATTAAAACACTATAATAAGCCATTTAATCCAAATCTTCTGAAATAAATAAACAAACATGAAAATAAATATTGAAAGGAGGTTTTGATTGCTCCTTACAATGGAAAGAGGAGGAGTAGAGTATGCCAATGCAACAGCCCCATCTAGGGTTTGCTAACACTAGTTGCAATGTTTTTTTTGGCTTTGCTCACTAGGTTTATGTGGTAGTTGTACTGTACAGGCAGCAACATTTACTATAAGGGATTAAAATGGACTGTTCGGCCGAAGATTTCTTGACTTGAGAACATAAGAAGGGTTACGATTGAGGGGAAACTGTTCATGCCTTGCTTGCTTGTTTATCCCAGAAACCACATGTATAACTTTGTTAGATTTTAGTGAATTGGCTTCCATAACAAGGCTTGGTAATTTGTACCGATCAGCCAAAATCTGTTGTAACAATCTATATTCACCAACATGAATGCTGGCTTACTCTTAGAAAATCTATTCAGGTGTGAATAAATGCTAATCTGTTTAATAATATCAAGTTTTATTGTGCAAATATAATATAGGCTATACACTGGCATTTGTTTTATATATTTTATATTTGAATTATATGTGTGACCTTGAAAATGTTTTTATCTTGTATCATGATGAGGGTTTATTACCAATGTGCATAAACTTTATATATTCAGATGCAGTGTTAACCTATCCCAGGGAATTTTTTGACAATATACATTTGTCCATTATCCTTTTGTACCTGTATCTGTTATACACAGCATTTCAATTTGTGTGTGTGTGTGTGTGTGTGTGGTTTTTTTCAAAACTGAACCTCTTCCACACTGAATTTCTAAACCTGTAGCCCCCATTTCAAGGGACCAGAACTATTTCCTATTCCTGTACTGTACTGTGTCTTCTCCTTTTTTTAAATGGAATAAGAGAGTGAGATGGCAGAATTGAAATTAATCCAAAGAAGTTAAATCGCTCTCTGAAGTAGAATGAACATCTCTGCGTTCGTATCTCACCGGAGCGCTTTTTCATTAGACTGTGTAAGCAATGAGGAGCCATGCTTACTGCATCTACAAAACACCTGCATTTTTATACCAGGCCTTTCCTACTGAGGGATAACCGAACATTGTGAGGGATTTAAAGACAACACGATGCAGGGGAGAGAGGATAATACACCGGTTAAATGAAAGCACTTTGAAGATGATGAATTTTCAGTTTTGATTTAAAGGTGTCTAAAACTAAGGGGCGTTCATAATGTTACTGCAGTCGAGCTCCACAGTTAGGGCGACAATCTAATTTCACTCATAACCTCTTTTGATTGTTATTCAGGTCCATTCTAATGAATCACAGAGGATGGATGCTGTGCTAGTTCTGTATACCGGCTGTTTGCAAATTCTGTGCACTAGCTTTCTTCGCTTGTTGCCAAGAGTGACTGGAAAGGAAATGTGAAAGCCAGAACAAACGGACCGGAACTTGGGATTTCCAGTAGCCAATTTCCTATTCCGAGTTCCAGTAAGGTCACAGAAAACTTGGATAAACTTGGAAACTGGTAGACGTCTTGGAAAAACAATCTTCTAACACCTCTTATTATGAAGATAAAATAAGTACCACAGGAATTCAAAACCATACTGTTTTTCATTTTTACATTGGCAGTATTCTACTGATGAGCCGGTTGCGTGCCAGTGTGTGTTAATTGGTAGCAGGCAGATATAATCATGTGGTACTTTGTCTTCCACAGACTGCGATGTTGAACAAGCACCTTCACTCTCTGATGCCTGGGCTCTCAGCAAAGGTTTTCCGAACGTACAATGCCTCGGTCACACTGCAGCAGCAGCTTAAAGAGCTCACCACTGGTAGGAGTCTTAAAGCTGAGTTTAAGTAGATTGTCTAGGTGGTGGTGGTGATGTTTTGTACTTTTTTTATGATTTTTTAAAGGGAAAGTTTGGGCATTCATCTCCATCTGTGGTCACCTGCACTTCGTCTAGAACAGTGTAGCATGAAAAAACCCTGAATCTGCTCTTCAAGATGCAACTGACCAGCTGAGATGGTTTTGGATCAAATAAACCAAATCTTCCAAAGAGTCTCTGCACCATAAACCATAGGCTTCTCTCCCGAGTTTGGGACTGATTCTGACCCCTCATGTGGTGGTGATCTCTGGCTTATCTTACCATTACAGAGAACAGATTCTTGGTACTTGTCCATAACAGGCCGGGGGGGGGGAAGCGATTGAAATGGGTGGCTGTAGGAAGCGCTCAGAGCTGCAGTGAAAAGTCCTCAAAGCCGAGTTTTACATCTATTCCATCACACATCGGGTGGTGATTACAGTAATGCGGATAGATCTGTAAAGCACTGTTGTATTACAAATTGATATCATAATGAAGTTAGTTCCGATACCAGCTGAAGCGCTTTCGCAAACGTTGTATTTGGTCTTTAATGGAAGTGTCAGTGTTATAGATTATTCCTCAGAGGAAATTGGTTTAAGATCGCCTTAATAACCTCTAATTAAATCATAAGCAAATGCTCCAAGGACCGAACAGACAAGTAAATTGATGCATACTGTACATGATTGAAAGTAGCCCATGAACTTTTTTTTTTTTGGTTTTGTTTTTCATTCATTAAGGGGAATTATAAAGATAACTTTAAGGAAAGAAAGTATAGGGATCATACGTTTTTGTCTGAGATAAGTACATCGATTTGATACAAATCCCTAATGGAACCTCTTTATTACCTTATTATGTGGTGAGTTTGACTTCAAATTACCTTAGATGTGGGCAACATATTGAGAGCACAGTTTGGAGAAATATGTTTAAGACATAAGTGATAAGTGTATGTATATTATGTATTCTAATCTTGTTAATGAAAAGCTAGGTAAAAAGGTAAAACCACAAGGGGAAACAAATACTGTGCTGTACTCTATCCTTTCAATTACACCTGCTAATCCACATTTCCTTCCTCAATGCAGAGGTAATCACATGAGATCCACTGAGATCTCAGCCTAATTGCTGGCTTGTGAAACTCCCTTTTTGGGCAGCCCATGTGAAAAGCCTGAATTCAGGTTTTCATCTTGAAATAAATGGACTGAAACATCTGGACACCTTTTCTCTCCTGTACACAGTGACAGATAATGTTCCTGAGAAGATCCTGTCCTACAACAGAGCTAACCGGGCGGTTGCAGTTCTATGTAACCACCAGCGGGCTCCGCCAAAGACCTTTGAGCAGTCCATGGCCAACCTTCAGTCCAAGGTAACACTGGGTGTAGGACGGCCAACGGTACACTCCTGGAGTAAAGGGGGTGGGGGATTATTATAGTCACATTTGAGTATGCGTTAAATATTTCAGGAATGGAAATGATACAAGATGAAGGTATGTCCTTAGAAATCTGCTTAATTAACATTGTAATCGAGATGAATAGAAACTGAATGTTACTTGTTCAATATGAATTTTGACGCGAGTATCCCTTTGTCTGCTTACTGTAAAGACACTGCTTTATTCTCTGTCCATGGCTATTCACAGCAAGATAAGAGCCCTATGTATAGTACTGGGTAGGGGGGGTCATTCCACAGTTCCTTGCTAGTTAACAAATTGAACAGGTTTTGATGTGTGTTTGTGTCATATTGCTAGTTATAAATATAATGTATCCAAACAAAAGCCCTCATTTGCAAGTGTTATGAAAGGTGTTAATTAATTCTAGCTTGCACTCCAACACTAAACAGTTCCATTGTTTCCTTAAAGAAAATGTGCATTGGCAGAATACAGGATATGGAGTTCCTAATAGGTCATGGCCTCATGCCTATCACATATTGGTAGTAATAATTCTGTCAGTTTCCATGTTGAGAGTCATGGATGAAAGTAATCCTGTTTATAAAAAAAAAAAAGTGGTCCTATAAAACTATAAAATGCAGGCTGGCTGTTGTCTCTTTGCCCCTCTGCACGACTCTTCCTGCCGTCTCTGAGGAATGCTAATTCTGTAGGGCCAGGTTCTCTGTGGGAGAGCGATTTAATAAGAAAATGCAGATACCAGGTGCAACCCAAAAGGGGCTTTGAAAGCTAAACACTGAAATATAGCTGCAAGGGAATTCAATCAATACAAATTAATCCACCCCACTGCCAGAACCCAACCTCATTAATGACTTTTCCTTACGAGTCGAGCACGCTACTTTTCTTTAAATTATATTATAGACTAATCTAGGCAATGCGGAGTGACGGAGAGCACTAATAAAAAAATTAAAATGCTACGAAATGGAAGATAATTACGCTGCTGAGCATGTAGCTGTCTTCATCCAACATTGCGCTGAGGTATTCTAATAAGAACAATGTGTGTCCATGTAAAGGAGGCAAATCTGAACCCCAAAAGCATTGCAAAGCCTACAACAGTCACTGTGCATTCAATGGTCAGTTTACACTTGCAATATATTACTAGAAGCATGGGTTATAATGTGTTTTAGGGGCTTTTGTATTTAGGAGCTTAATGTTGGTGACCAATACAAATATTGATCAAGATAATAACTGCCTGAAGTTGGGCAGACATCTATGGTCAGGACTCTGACTATTTTCATTGATCATCTCTGGAATGAACTGGAATGACGATTTAGGAAGAGATGGCACCAACTGGCAGATGTAGACCATCTATATCAACAGTTGAGGTCAAGAGTAAGCCTTCACCCAAATTAATACTTTGTTAATAACTGTATTCTGGTATTTACCTGCTGTCACACTACTTTTAGGTAATTTAGTGATTCCAATTGTAAATGCTTAGTCTTGTTTTTTGCTTTAGTATTCACAAGACAGTCACTTGTGTTTATCTAACTGAAACTGCTTGTGGACATTAGGGCACTTGAAGTGTGTACTATTGTGTTTTGTAAATGCACCTCTGAAGCCTCATGCTTAGGTCAACGATTCAGACGAGCCTACAAACACTCCACCGCCTGCATGTGAAAATCTCTCGTTTTAATGGTCATAGTCGGATCCGAGACTGTCCTCCCCCTCACTTGTTAAGCTGCTTAATAACAAGTTCTTCTTTTCCCCTGTCAGATCGAGAGCAGGAAAGAGCAGCTCAACTTGGCAAAGAAGGAGCTGAAGCAAGTGAAGAAAGAGGCGAAAGGCAATTCCGACAAGAAACTCTTAGTGTGAGTATCCACAGTTAGTGGAGAGGGAGGGGGAGGATATGACGAGAAGCAGGTTGTTGAGTCTCTTGAAGGTGCCTGAACTGCAGGATTGTGATTCTTCAATGCTTGATTTGAGGCCAGTGTCACCGTTGAATGTGAAGAAGATTGACGTGGGAGGTGTATCTTTTCTCATACAAACATATGCCCTAAACAATTCAAATTCAGTCGTTTTTTCAAAATCCCGTGGTATAACTAACTATTGGATTACCAAATTCCATCTTGATGAGCCTGAGCAACACTAAAGCATTTTAAAAGCTGAGTTGTTTAAACAATGAAATTAGATCTATTTTTCAATAAGTTTTAACTTAAAAATGTTTAATATTTAATTAAAATGAAATGACCACTTTAGACTATAGCATTTAATACCTAAGTGCAGAGGTTTATCTTAAATGAAGTATTAAATAATAACAGGACTAAGATGTTCATTGAAACCAGTGGAGCTGAGAGCCCACAGAATGGAGGATTACGAGCTTCCCTGTGTCTTGTAGGACTGTGGAGAAGAAGAAGAAAGCTGTTCAGAGATGTGAGGAGCAGCTGATGAGGATGGAGCTACAGGTGACGGACAGAGAAGAGAACAAGCAAATCGCCCTGAGCACCTCCAAGCTAAACTATCTGGACCCCAGAATCAGTATAGCCTGGTGAGCAAAGCATCCAAATTTGTGTACAACACCATGTGCAAGATATTGACCATGTTTCCTGAGCATGCCCAACCAGACTGAATGGATGGCAGCTTTATAAAAAAGCTGTTCTCCAAGGAGGCTCTTCTCCTACACTTTCATTTCTTAATTTATTTCAATATTTTATCTGGAGATTAAAAATAAAATGGAACAATTAAGAGGTTTTGGACAACCATGTAAGATGTGCACCTAAGATGTACAGAGTTCTTTTGTTTTCCATCAGGTGTAAGAATGTGGAGGTGCCTCTGGAGAAGATCTATAACAAAACTCAGCGAGACAAGTTTGCCTGGGCCGTAGACATGACTGAAACCGACTTTGTGTTCTGAATGAAAGCAGCTCTCGCAAAGACAACTGCATGGTGAAAAAACTGTGCTTTTAAAACGATAACCTAGTTAAACAAGCTTTTAAAATTAGTTTTATTTCTAGTCTGTGTGTTTAAAGTGAAACTCAAAGCTTTCCTTTTTTCTCCTCCTCCCGTTATATTTGAACTGCTGTTGGCAGTATGTCGGTCTGGTGACCATTACACTTTTTATCTTGCATGTTTTAAACTGTATTTTGTAGTGGTGCATTTATAAAACTTTAATAAACATATGGAAAACAATATTGAAATGAATAAATTTTAATGATAGATTAGATACATTTGGTATCCTTAATTATTAGAATATGTTTGTTACAAATATATTTGAACTGCTTGGGTGCATGTAAAACTGTACAGTGCTCATATGGGCAAAAGGGAGATTGTGTAGTACACTTGGTCCTTAAAGCACAGAGTTCCCCTGCCTTGTGATTCACTGTGGGGTAAATTCTTCATAAATGCCACATCCTTGAAGTGAAATGAGACACCTCTCTCTACATGTCAGTTTCTACATTTGAAAGGTGGGAATTTAAGAAATGATCCCCATTAATGGCTCTCCGTGAATCACTGCAATACACATGAATTTATTATACTTTCCATAACCATTAGCTTAGCTGTAGTGCTCGAGGAAGGCACAAATAGTTGACCACTGCATTTCATTGTCAGTCATTTATAATAGATGCTGTACATTTAAAACAACCAGAAGTACCTTGAGGAGGCCTTCATCGAGTAGTGGCTCATTAAAAACTGATGGTGAGGAGAGATGTATATTTAAACTAAAATAAATCAAATTTCGGTAGGTGAATACTTGAAGACCAAACTTATGTCTACCTTGGACAATAAATCAGCACATATGGAGATATGATGGAAGAAATCAAAAGAATGAAAATGGGATGAAGTGCATTCGGGGGGAAAAAACAGCAGTTTTAGCAGTTGCCTAAAGAGAAAAGTGTTTGATCACTGCATACTACCAGTGCTCACATGGATCAAAACACAAAACCATTACAGAAACTGCAGACGGCACATCGAAGCATGGAAAGATGTAAGCTTGGAATAACAGAAATGAAATGGAAAAATTCAATGAATGGATCTGAAAACAAACAACATTGTGACATCAACGAATGAGTGGAAAATGTTAGTGGCAATGGGCCAGATGCATTGGAAGAAGATCAAAAATGAACAAAGGAAGCTATCGATTGGATCCCAAGAGAGGAAAAAAAGATAGAAGACGACCACATAAAAGATGGGAAGATGAAATAAACATGGCAGGTGTGACTTGGAAGAGAAGCTCTAGCTCAAAACAAATGGAAACATCTTGAGGAGGCCTTCACCCAGCAGTGGATTGAAATATGCTGATGAACTATTTATTTAATCACTGTGTTGATTGCTGTTCAGCTTTTGACTTACAAGTATCTTTTTGATCTACCTTATTTTTCTAGAAGGTGGTTATTTATGTATGTGTGGGGGTGCATATATGTGTAGCATTGCATCATTAAAATTATTACAAGCTTGGCCTTTGCCAAAAAAGCACCCAGACTTGTTTTAAGCATTTGTCTAATTGCAACAGTACCACTTAAATCTAGTCTCCTGGGGAAAGTTGTAAATTCTAACACATTAAAAAATAATAATAATCCTAGAGCATTTAAGTCATAATGACATGTATATGTTGCCACACACAAATGTATACTATGCCCCTCTCCACTCCCCTCTAGGTTAATTGGAATTTCATTAAACCGTTTCCTTTTCTGTAGTTATATATAGGAAACTTTGTTTCAATTATTAATCTTCTCGCCTCCGGGAGCACTGCTTCATTCGGAAGGAGATTAAAGGTAAGAAATCGAAAAATAAACTTGAAACGGACCAAGGTGGCTGAATAGCAAGAGGTCACCCATTTTTTTAATGAGTAATTGGCTCATTAAAATTAAAAGCTTAATTACCAGCTCCAGCTCCTTTTCTTAATTTCGACATCTTTGGGTTATCTTCTCGTGCTGCGTAAAATTAATGAACAGTGCTGCGTATTGTGGCGACGGCAGGGAGAGCAGCTACCTGACGAGCACGGTGATCTTTTCATTGCGGTGACACAATTGCTGGCAATTCAGGTGACACTTCCCGATTCACCTTCTCTAGAACAGATAAGCAGTTAGAAAGCCATCTGTTAGTTCATTCATTGCCCTAGGTGGGATTTAGTGTATTTATTTCTGGTTTGTTTTAATTACCTCAGCAACTGTTGGTTGGCTTCTGGCGAGCTGATAATAAGCGAAACCATTTTCTAACACTGCACACATGATTTACCCTCACACCAGTGTCATAATGCCCCCCTTCCATTTAGTTCTGTCCCAGATTTGGTGGTGTGCAGGATTGTAGTCTGATCAGAATTTTCTCCAACATCCATGGATTCATAATCTCAATCTTTCCCATCCATTGTCAGGCAGTGGGTTGGGAATACGTGGGGGAAAAACAGATCAAATATCTCATCATTTTAGTTATGCATTCTTTATGCATCTATTTCTTCTCACAATAAAAGGAGCACAACCTTTGTAGGAAATTGCTTTTATTTGAACAAAATGGAACCTTCTCCACTTGGCATTTGAGTAGTGCTGTTCACATTACTAGCGTCAGCTTTCAACAAGTTAGGGATTTTATATCTTAGGGTTTTGAAAAGTTCTGCAAAATATCCATATAAGAAAAAAAAAATACTAAATTACAGTCAGTATGTCAGGAATGCAACCATTATTACAAGAATCAATATTAAAAAAAAAAAAAAAAAAAATTTACACATCTGATTTGAAATAAAAAAAAAATCAAAATACTTTGAAAAAAGTTATCTTGTAGAAATTGTTCTGTACCCTGCTGTGTTATTTGGCAACCTGGAAAAAAGAAGGATTTTGTAAAGGTTTTGATCTTTTAAAAATTCAATAAAATCCTAATTAGTTTATATATGCAAATTATGATCACTCAAACTTTTTTTTTTTTTTTTGCAGCCTTGCTTTCATTAAACACTGAAGACTGTCTTTTTCAGGGAAGTGTTTTTGAATAATCTCAAATGGAATGTATTTTAACAATCTCATCCACAGATCTCCATTGATTAGTAGACTGCTAATAGTGTCATAGATGCTAAGACATTTCCACTACTTTATGAGCATTTAATATTAAAGTTAGAATCAACAAAGTTCTGCAAAACAGTTTGCAATGAAAAATTCCCCAGTGAAAGGTCCTGTCTGCACTCACCTTTTCTCCTCCCTCTATCTCCTCCACCCCAGCCTGGGTCATCAGGTCTGCGATATTCTTCTCCAGGTCATCAATGCGAGTGCTCATCTCATCGAGTACCTTTGCTAAGGAAAGCTCTGTACCGTCAAAGGGTGGACAACAGTTTGCAGCACATATACACCTTGTGTTATACTGTCAACTGTTGTCACATAATTGTACTTGAGCAACATTTGTTTTTTGTAATTAGAATGTAAGTGAATTAAGGTTTTGTTTGCATTACTATTCAATTGAAAAGGGCAGCAAAGTACTCAACTAATGTTTACTGTAGTAGCTGGCATCTAAGGTTGTTTGATTTAACAGCTGTTTTAATTTTTTTTTTTCTGAATCTTCTAACGTGAAAAAGGCACTTCTGATTTTTAAATAAAGCCAGAGGGTAATGTCATGTGGCCATTAGCGAAAAGTGTCATGGTCTTATACAGCCACTATTAAGAACTTACAGGGTGCCTGCCATTAGAGTAGTGAAATCAAATTTAGTTTTTCCACCCTGTAAACACACACGTCACTAATAGATCTGTTTGTGGCAATATAAGCCTTCATGTAAGTCAGTTATGCACTGCACACTTTACTCTCAAACTTAAAAGCAACTACGCTTAACTCAAAAATAAAGGAATGCAGGATATTTCTTCCGATGATCTGGTCTGACATAGTCTGGAACTTGTCCTGCATCTGCTGAAGCAATGTCTGAACCTGAGGAAGCAGAAGAAACAGACCCCATTAGATTCGATTAGATGTAAAAGGGACAATGCAACTCTTTCAAAGCTCATCCTGCCTTTAAACTATGCAGTTGGATTCTCAGAACAGTAGGCGTCATTGCATATTGACTATGAAACTAATTGGAGACCTTCACTTTTCACTTTCGCCATAACTGCACCAGATTCAATCAGAGCTTCTTAATGAATGAATCAGGTAACGGGTTTAATATAGGTTACTAAAAGCACCCTCTCCTCAGACTGCAGGACATCATTTTCTCTCTATGCTCTAGACCAGCACAGTCAGATGTACAGTGTGGATGAGGACAGCACTGTGTCCATAACCCCGCTGCACAAATCCACTTCAACAGTCTCCATCGAGCGGTAAGATCACACGGCCCGGAGCCATGGTTACGACGCAGGTGACGTCGCGCAGCCCGGGTTCAAAGACAACCGCCGCCACAAACACGGTTTCAATGGGAACAAATATCATCATTTCACTGAAGGACAATGCACATCTCCCTCTGTAAAACTGAATAAAATACAATGGTGACTAAATGCACCTAGCTATAATTTAGGAAAATAATTCGAATTCCTTTCCACCAAAATGACTCGATCAAAGCGACGGCTGCGTTCACACTAGCGGCAGTAAACGCGTGTCTAATTGAATATAAACTGAACTGGATTAATGAGATGGGTGCGCACTAGACACAGCCCCGCGTCTGAGCGCTGTCTGCAGGCTGGCTGACACAGGCATGTCGCTTCAACACGACACAGACCACGAAGTAAAGCGGCCACCATGTTCTCCCCCCTCCGCACCCACAACAAGGCCTGGCCGGCGGAGGCAGGGCAGAGGAAATGCCGTGCAGCAGCCGGCCGTGTCACTCACCACCGCCGTGAGGTCTTGCACCGACTTGGGATCCGTTTCTGACATGTTTTTGGACGAGGTGTTTCCGGGGGTCTAAACAGTGTCAATAACCGGCACAGCGTTGGGTTTACGTTGGGAAATTAGAGAACGCTCTCCGTATCGCTAACTAAACTCCCGACGCTGCGGCGCAACATCTCGCGAGATCGCTGGCGAGCATGGCGGCGGAGGCTCATGGGACATGTAGTTTTCGGAAAGGCGGCGGTGCCTTTTAAGTTTTATCCGTACGTACGATTTATACAGTTATTGCAATTGGTGAACATAATTCATGCCATACGTTTACAAAAAAGTAAAAGACTGTAGATAAATAATAGTGTGAAGTGAATGTTTGCAATAATAATAACGACTAAGTAACTTAACACATGCATATAAACTGTAGGCATATTGGATACAATCTGTCTATAACTGCACTGTGTGGATAATACTAGTTAGAGAGATAAGTGGCTTCATGGGGATGCAGAAGTGTGATCATTGGCATGAATGAATAACCAAAGTAAACAAACTAGGTGTAGTTAGTACAAACACTAGAAACTGTACAAGGGAGGAAACATTTATCCTGTTTTTTCCACGTTACTATGGTCGCTTGGTGGTAAATCAGCGCCTTTTTTGTAGTATTATACAGAATGAGTGAGTTTTTATTGCAAAGTGTCAATCAGCGACCACTAGTGCCGTGTCGCTGTAGGTCATTAGTGTAATTGCTGAAATGCGTCCATAGGCGCACTGCACACTTGTCACTCCCACGCAAGGGTTTGTCATGCATGTTGCAGGAAGGGTGGTACCTCCTGCACAGTCATCTGCCAGGACTTTTTCTCTGCGTGGTGCAGGCTCCCCTAAGCCTTTAACTCGACCATGATTAAAATAGTAAGCCTTTGTTAAAACGTCCCCAGGATAATCACATGCGCACTGCAATCCTATGAAGTGCGTCTGCATAGACTTACTGAGACATTGGTTTGGATGACGTTAAAAAGCCCTGACGATGTATTCGTCGATCACGTCCATGTGTCCATCTCCCGATCCGCCGCTATAACTCGTATCAGCGCCCAGCACTCAGCGGAAAGGTGCGCTAAGGTCGTTGTTGTCGTAGCGCAGATGTCCGCAGTTCTGCGCAGATCTGCAGAATCCCACCGATCCCATTGGTGGAGCGGCGGAAATCTGCGCAACGCGGACACGGCGGTGGTGCTGGCGCAGCTGCAGAGCAGTCAAAAGAGACTACGCTGGACGGAGGTAAGAAGTGTTGCTATGAACTGCGTTTTCCCTAGCAGCATTGCAAGCCTTTTGGAGTAATGCTTACATCAGAAGGAGAGACTATTTTAAGAGTTTGAGATTAAAAAGTGTTTAAAACATGTCTTTTGCAAACCGCGTGATTTTACACAGTAAGTAGTTTTGAAGTTCAACACGTACCAGACAGCAGCTTATCGCAGAGCAAGCGTACTTCTACTTTCAACTTGCATCTCCAGAGATTGAAGTATTGGTTGTTATTTTCATATTAAGTCTAGAGACCTTGCATATGTATACATCGTACACTTTTTGCTTTGTGGGGTAACTTGTTCAGATATTGCTGCCTAGATCTTAACACACACATCTTGTTAAAGACAGGGGGGAATAAAAACACACATTGTTGTGCTAATTAAATAAATGGCTAGTGTATTTCGTATGATTATTATACTGTTTTTAAATCAAAGGTACCATACAGCCGGTGCTCCTATCTCTATCAGTTTCAATGCTTTCATGAGAGACTCTATTCTTAGCTCCAGCTCCATTGCTTGGGGGATTACTGCACATTTCAAGACTGTATCTGGTTTCTTCCTCTCTATGGGGCAAGCCTATTGCATAATGAGCAACGAGCTCTCCCCAGGCTCACAGTTGGGGCATGTGTACATGGATGCCTGTGGAGCATGAAGAATGAGCAAAGACACCCCCATCTGTGATTCTGCAAGCATGAAGACCACATCCATATATGAGCATTCAGACTGTTCCAGTGACCTCTTGTTCCTGCGGAGGAATTTGCTTTGTGTATGGTTTTCACAGTTGAAGCCATCCCATTAGCACCTAACCTAAGCAGCCTGACTGTAAGCTTGAAAAGCAATGTTAATGTATGTTTATTACAATGAATGTTCTGTCACGATATACAACCCTTTATTAAGAAAGTCTTCGATAAATCACACCACTTTCCTGCAGTTGTTTATAGACCAACGCAACCTATTGAGATTGTAGAGGAAGAGGTTAAATCTTACTCTCGAGTACAATGTATGGCTTTAGAGTTTTCTATAATGCTTCCACAGTATAGAAGGGACCCAGCCCTTATTCCACCTAAGGCGTGAACAATAAAATCTATCTTATATCTTTGGTATACCTCTGTAAGAAGCAGTCCACAACGTGTCCAAGTTTCAACATGTCTCTTACATTATCACATTTGAAAGCCAATGGGGTCTTTCACCGAGAAGATGAAGAACAATATTTCAAAGATTTCAATTTTGTATTCTAAAGTTTGGTTCTAAAATGACATATGAAAGTATTTGATACTGGAATGTAAACCAGAAGAACAATGGAGGGTGTAACTCAAAAAACAAAACAGAAAATATGTACACATTTATTATGTTGCTAATGGCCACATCCAAGCATGTCCATTGATTATAAACACATTTGCACAAAGACAAATATCTCACATCAAAGAAAACATATATAGTGTAGTGTATATAATGTAGTTTACTAACATACCTGTGGAAACACAGGTAATAATGTAACATCAAAAGTGTTTGACTAAGAAGGTTAAAAACCCATGAGTATATTCTTCTCATAAAATGGGGTTCTTTTCTTGGCAAAAGTAATTTATTATGCCCTTCCCTGTACCACAGTTTTCATGAAAGTAAATCTTGTTGAGACCTGTCTTAATAGGAAGCATGTCTTTTGTAACGGCAGAAAAATGGCGCAGGAATGCTCGGGGAAGATTAGAATTGCAGGATCAGAAACAAGTTTGATAGGCTGAGATGCATAAAAGCCAGACTTGATGTGGTGCTGCAAACTACTTTTGAACAGCTGGAGTAGAAGTCCGTCATATAAAGCTGAATAAGTAAGATTTATACCTGAAGATGAATGCATGTGTTTGTAAGAAATGTATTTGATCAATGCAATTCTGATGTTTGTAAATGTTCTACGGAGCGCCCAGCTAATCCTCTTTTAGTTTCTCCAGTGTACGATTGCATTTTTTTCAGGTAATGCAGTAAACCACTCCGTTCGGTGTGCATGTGCAAGGTTAGTGGATGGTGATGATTGAGTTGGGGCCTTTAATCACTTGGCAGGTAGTGATATATTTGCAGGTGGTACATCTTGGTCCACTTTACCTTTAAACCTGTTTTCGCATTATCTCTTGCTTTTAGGTTCTTGTGGGTCTTTTTTAATTAAGTTTTACTGCTTATGAAGGTGTTCTGGAATGCTTCAAAAACTCCATTGCATTTCAATTGTAGTTGAAAGAACAACTAGCATCAGCCTGGAAAATAAATAGCCTGTACATGACTGAAACATTTAACTATAAAATATGCCTAGATCTTAGAATATGTCTCTTTCCCCTCTCACTGCAGGTCTACATCATTAATCTTTCCCAGCTAGAATTTAATCATATTTATGATGCCTCCATAACCATTATTAATTACAGCTTCCCTGATAGCATCCTGAGCTTTGATTTATAACAGGACTGCTCATGTAACATTCCTACAGTTAAAGATGTTTTGAGACTGCCTCTTCACGTCGAAGTGTAGTGAATGTCAACATGACTAAAGTATGTCAGGTTGAAGGATTTTGACTGGTGTTCAGATGATCTTGCCAAACCTTCAACTTGTGTAATGAACAGTTGTCCTCTTGACTGTCAAATGGCCTAGTTTCCATAACATCCTAACAGAAGTTATAGAAAACGAGCTGCTGTAGTGTATATGGAGATGCATTGTTGGAGTTAATGACTGAGGTGTTTATACAATTACATTGATCTTTGAGCCTGAGTGGAAGGTTTGGCTGAGATTCAACAATGACCATCAGCATCCAGTATATAAATAGGACACTGGAAGTGAAGAGGGCTGAGAGCACCAGCTAGGACTCAACAGACGGCAAACATCATTTTGTTGTGAATGTGTTTGGAATAACTTTCAAATCATTATCATGGGTTTGAACTCTGTTTGCTATTTTATGCATGACAGTTTAAGCTAATTGTGGCCCAGTGGGTATTCCTAACTAAGCAAAGACAATCAGGACTGGGAAGAAAAAACAAAAACATAAGCCATCAAAAAATATAGTTAAGTCTGAGGCCTTATCATGTCTCACAAGATGTACAAGTATTCATATCTTTGCTTACATAAGTGGCTGATTCAAACATGACTGTTTTCTTATTACTGGCATGGATCTAACTGTAGGAAGGAAGTGAGCAACTGCTTCTTGAAAAAAACAACAACAAAAAAAAAACATTAAACAACCTGTTTGTGCATGAAGATAAAATAATACTGTGTCATGTGTGCAGTTAATTTTATGTTACGTTCTTGTTTTAATAATGATCTGTTAGTTACTTTAGCTGTGCAGTATAATTTGTGGCGTGGGTGGCTCGATTTGTGTATTGTATTTTCGTTTCTGTTATCTCTGTAGACTCAATGTAAAACATTGTTGTCGGACTGTGCTGCAGGGCCAGAAAAGGGAAGTTTAAACAACAGTCATTTTGAAAGCCTAGTCAGCATTAAATCCCTCTTGCAGTATAATTACGTGCTACTGTGATAGAGAAGTCAATTCCATTTCAGCACATTTTGAAGGATGAAACGTTTTTTCCAATGCTCAGACGTTCTTATATTTTCAAAATCACCGTATGATTTTCACGAATGTTGCAGTGGGTGTAGAGGGAGCAGAGTGTCACAGCGAGTACTATGTCAGCACTAAGAGGAAGTGTTAATTTGGTTTGCCAGTGTGACATGGTTTTCAACTACAGAAAATAATAACGCAAAATGTTTTTGACATGAAATCTCATGTTGTTGGGAGGCATAGTTTGTGCCCCACGTTGCTCAAAGTAAAGTGTTTAACACAGGCTATACAACAAAACTGGAGTCTCCTGTGGTTGTTCAGTACTTCATTTTAGTGCTGTTACCTCCATTCTTTTATACCTTTATGGTGGATGAAAATGCTTAGTCATAAAGCCTCTTGGGTAATATTTTCAGGGAACTACTGTTCACTAGGACTAACAAGTGAAATGTAAAATGTTTGCCCTCAGGTCTGTCTGTATTGAGAGAAGTGGTTGTCATGCCTTTGCTTGGAAAGCACCACCAACACTCATTCAGTTTGGATTCACATTACATTAATGTAACTGCCATATTCCACTGTGACATGTATTGCATGGTTATTTAAGGAATCGGCACACATTAACAGTCACGTGTGCATGTTCACTTGACAGAATGCCTGGATTTCATGGTTTTGCCCTTGAAAATTGAGAGTAAATGTATCCTATCTTAACCTTCTGCATGACTGTTCATTTTATCCACAAACAACACTATCTGAAATGTGCATCTATAATTGAGTCATGTGAAAGTAGCCACCTAGGTCAACAGTGTTGTGTGTGCTTGAGACCAAGCTGATACCTGTTTCTGAAGATGTTCACCATAGAAACTAATTTCCTGTAGTGCTGGATCAAGCATTTGCATGTAGGCTTCTATTCTTAACAGTACAGTGCTCTGAAAATAGCCTAAAGCTCTCGAACACACTAGTCGTGTATGTAATGAATATGGTCAGCAAGTAATTGTAGACCGATTTGTTTACATGCACTAGGTTAGACTCATGAAGATATAGCAGGATTCTAGAATGGACTTCTGACATTCTGTATGTGAAGATATGCAGCTAAGAAATAATGTGACATTGATACTGTGAGGAATTTGGTTTAATTTACTAAACAAATCCAGTGAACTGTTCAAATTATTTTCCCACTCAAAGCTAGTGTTGAGAGTTTGAAATTGTGTTTGTTATTAGTTTTAGAATCATTATCCATCATGTTTCCTGATCTTTATATCTGACATTCAGTGAATAAGGCTATTGAAGTGAATCAATATTTTACAGATTAAAAATAAATACATACAGTGAGGGGAAAAAAGTATTTGATCCCCTGCTGATTTTGTACGTTTGCCCACTGACAAAGAAATGATCAATCTATAATTTTAATGGTAGGTGTATTTTAACAGGGAGAGACAGAATAACAACAAAAAAATCCAGAAAAACGCCTTTCAAAAAAGTTATACATTGATTTGCATGTTAATGAGGGAAATAAGTATTTGACCCCTTCGACTTAGTACTTGGTGGCAAAACCCTTGTTGGCAATCACAGAGGTCAGACGTTTCTTGTAGTTGGCCACCAGGTTTGCACACCTTGGGAGGGATTTTGTCCCACTCCTCTTTGCAGATCCTCTCCAAGTCATTAAGGTTTCGAGGCTGATGTTTGGCAACTCGAACCTTCAGCTCCCTCCACAGATTTTCTATGGGATTAAGGTCTGGAGACTGGCTAGGCCACTCCAGGACCTTAATGTGCTTCTTCTTGAGCCACTCCTTTGTTGCCTTGGCTGTGTGTTTTGGGTCATTGTCATGCTGGAATACCCATCCACGACCCATTTTCAATGCCCTGGCTGAGGGAAGGAGGTTCTCACCCAAGATTTGACGGTACATGGCCCCGTCCATCGTCCCTTTGATGCGGTGCAGTTGTCCTGTCCCCTTAGCAGAAAAACACCCCCAAAGCATAATGTTTCCACCTCCATGTTTGACGGTGGGGATGGTGTTCTTGGGGTCATTCCTCCTCCTCCAAACACGGCGAGTTGAGTTGATGCCAAAGAGCTCGATTTTGGTCTCATCTGACCACAACACTTTCACCCAGTTCTCCTCTGAATCATTCAGATGTTCATTGGCAAACTTCAGACGGGCCTGTACATGTGCTTTCTTGAGCAGGGGGACCTTGTGGGCGCTGCAGGATTTCAGTCCTTCACGGCGTGGTGTGTTACCAATTGTTTTTTTGGTGACTATGGTCCCAGCTGCCTTGAGATCATTAACAAGATCCTCCCGTGTAGTTCTGGGCTGATTCCTCACCGTTCTCATGATCATTGAAACTCCACGAGGTGAGATCTTGCATGGAGCCCCAGACCGAGGGAGACTGACAGTTATTTTGTGTTTCTTCCATTTGCGAATAATCGCACCAACTGTTGTCACCTTCTCACCAAGCTGCTTGGCGATGGTCTTGTAGCCCATTCCAGCCTTGTGTAGGTCTACAATCTTGTCCCTGACATCCTTGGACAGCTCTTTGGTCTTGGCCATGGTGGAGAGTTTGGAATCTGATTGATTGATTGCTTCTGTGGACAGGTGTCTTGTATACAGGTAACGAGCTGAGATTAGGAGGACTCCCTTTAAGAGAGTGCTCCTAATCTCAGCTCGTTACCTGTATAAAAGACACCTGGGAGCCAGTAATGTTGCTGATTGATAGGGGATCAAATACTTATTTCCCTCATTAACATGCAAATCAATTTATAACTTTTTTTGAAATTAGTTTTTCTGGATGTTTTTGTTGTTATTCTGTCTATCACTGTACTTTTTTTAGTTTTTTAGTTTTATTTAGGAAACATTTTTTGGGAGATCTCCAATGGTTAAAGCAGTGTTGTATATTTATATATATATAAAAAAATATATAATAGTTATTATTTTTTTCAGTAGTGTGGTTCAGGTGCCTCCACAGGCTTAATCCAGAGTGTGCTGTAATTTTCCTTTCAAAGGAGGTGATTGCATATGAAGTGGTATAAAGTACCTCAGCATGTAAAGCTTTATAATTATTATTTTTTACATCCCATTCTGTGTTTTAAAAGCTTGATAACTGATAGACAGTGCTGATTTAAATATTTATGAAAGGGAACACTAAAGTTTTCATGTTGACAGAAAGGTTACAAGTACAAACAGAAACTAGTCATCAGGAATTAATTTACATCCTACCCTTTTTTCTTTTTTGTTTTTGGAAAAGAGTGCTTTTCTGAATAATCAATTTCCTAGCATTTAAACCTCCCATTCCAACACTGACTAACTTATGTTATGCAAGCTCCCTCTAAGCTCTAACAGCGGAAATCTCTACTTATCCTGAGAAGAATGTAGGCTACTTCTTAATTGACATTTTTTGGCAGTTATAATGAAGGGGGGGAAAAAAGGGTTTTCTAAATCAAATTTCAAATGTGTTGGTAATTAAGTGATACAATCTGAACAACATAAAAAAAAAACAGTGCAGGAAGTATGTAGGCTCAGAGGTGGGTGGGCACTGCTGCTGTGAGTGCTTCATGCCAGATGCAGATGCAGATTAGGGGACTGTGCAATAGTTGGGAAGCCCTTGACCAACAATCATGGTGCTGCCTTCTGTTTCAGCTGGATGCAACAGATATGAAGAGACTTCTCCTTTGAGCTGCAAATCCAGTTGATCAGAAGATTGGGCGATGGATATGGAAGTGGACCTAGGCGTGGATATTGAGGGGGACCCCGAGGGATCCTGGTCTCTGCTGTCATGGCTGGCATCCTGTGTCATGGTCTTTGGGGGGGTGGTGCCCTACATCCCCCAGTACCAGGAGATCCAGAGGACCTCCAACACTGAGGGCTTCTCCACCCGCGTCTGCCTTGTCCTGCTGGTGGCCAACATTCTCAGAGTCTTTTTCTGGTAAGGACAGATCTTTGCACTAATGAAGATATCAAGACTTTCTACTGACCCATAACCGCCACTTCAGATTATGTGGGTTTTTATGCTGCAAAAACAGATCTTTTTAGAATAATTGTTTGTCTGCAGCACTTATTCTACATTTCTAAACACAAAGGCACACTTGTCCAGATATATTTTTGTATGTGTCAGCCATTTGGAATGAGACTCATGCATTACTTGTATCCACTTAGGTCTTACTATGGTCTCTGCAAAGATTCATTTCTTTTAAGCTGTATTTTATTTGTTGTTGATTCGTTTGGTCTGTGTACCCCCCAAAATAATGCTCTTATAGGTTTGAGAGGAGAATCTATATTCAGAGAGATTCTTATTCTGCCAGACTGAGGCCCAGCCGTCGACTCGGGGAATAGTGTGTGAAGATTCAGACAGATTTATCCCTCCTTCTCTTTCATTGAAACCTTGCCCTCTGACTGAGTTTGTCATGATTGGTGTAAAATGAGCGAGGGCTGTGCTTTTTGTGTTTTATAAGGAATCGCACTGCATTATGAAGGGGGAGAGTTAGCGAGGGCAGTCGATCTGAACAAATAAATTGAAATCAACAGCTTTCTAAGAGATGGAAAAAAATAAAAAGCATCTAATTGCATCAATCCTGTGGGAGCTTCACTCTGTAATCTGGTGAATTAGCATTCAATATATATACGCATACATACATATATAAATGGACTAATGTATTTTAAAGGCAAAATCTTGTGTTGCGCCCTTCAGGATTGGGAAGCAGTTTGAGCTGACTCTCCTGCTGCAGAGTCTGGTGATGATCGGCACCATGCTGGCCATGCTCAACTTGTGCTGTACAGTCCAGACCAGCAACCGAGTCTCCACCAAGCAACACCATTTCACAGGTACACGTCCCTTCATTGCACTCTCATGGAAAGTCACGTCATAAAAAGTCAGATCCAGTAGGGTTTTCCACTTGCTCCAAAGAGAAAGTATGAGAAGAAGAAGCCTGATATTGTGTGAAGGAATAGAAACTGTTCTCCTGTTCGCAGATCCTTGAGATCGTGGTTGATTTCATGAAAGGTTTGTGTGTGTGTTTCTGATATGTATATGTATACACATTTATAACCCAAAACTTTGCAAAGAAGGTGTCATTGCAACCAACTTGTAGTGTGAGAGGAGAAATGGACAGTAAATCCCCACAGCTGTTTGCAAAAGTGTCTCTAGCAAAAAACTGGTTAAAATACCTGCTACTGAAGGAAGATGACAACTGTATCAGGGCTGCTTTGGAAATCTGGACCATTTAAACTCCTTCTCAACACAACAGGGGTTTTAATTATGACTTATGAACCTGGATCTTATTTCGCAGACATTTGCTTACTGTTCTCTTTTCAAATCTCATCAGTAAACATCTGTTACTTGTTCGTATGGCCTGGTTTTTTTAAAAGATGTAAAGAGCACCGAAGTGTATAGAGAGAAGTCTGTAAACAATTGTGTGTAAACTAGGAGCTAGCTATTGTTTTAATTCCACATCACGGGAACTTTATCGGGCTGCCCTTACAGAAAATACTTCTTCCCTGACTCCATCTTATTGCTAAAATAAATTACATCTGAGCTGTTTCAGTCAGCGGTATGTGTACACACATTGATTTTATACCTCGTAGTTTAAAGGTGCAACGCTAGCAAAAGACAATATAGATTTGGATGAAAGTAATAAATCTCTTTTTACTTGGTTTTGGAAAGTCTCTGGAGCTAGAAAAGGGAACAGATTCTGTGCTGGTGCAGACTCCTGTGTGAACGTTATTGCACAGGCTCAATTGTGAACTTTAAGGTCCTTTTGATGATCTTCTCATTCTGCCCGCTGTGATAGAACTTGCAATGAAAGCTTTGATCTCTGTGCAGGACTTACAGATTGATCCCTTTTGCAAGAAATTGACTTTCAGTTGAAACACTTACTGTGAATATGAGGATTTTTTTGTAACCCTTTTTTTTTTACTTTAACCTTTTGGGTAAAACGAATTTGATGTTTCTTTTATAGTCGTTCAGGATCAGATGTCTATATAAAGCAATAGATAGGTGCTGTTTTTTTTCCTTTTCAGGTAGATTATACACAGGGATATTTTTCAGAGTAGTTTTTAGGTGAACTTATTTGCAGAGGTTTTATGTGATACCAAAAGAGGGGGCCATTGGATTAGGTATAGGAAAGTGATCTGAGAGCCAGCTCAGTAAACATCTACTGGCTCTCGGAGACACACAACTCTCAAATTGTGACTGAGAGTGGCAAAAGATATTATCAATGATGTCAAGATTTCTGCATAAAGGTTAAATAAAGCCTTTTTAATCTTGAAATTACAATTGTGTTGAAGAGATAATAAATACTTACTGGTACATCGTTTACAGTGGTGATGAAATGGAGTGGGTTTGTTTCAAATGTTACGTCTTATGTTGGAAAAGGTTAGTACAAAAATGTGCCATAAAGATTTTTACATTTGCAGTTCAATGTACTGTACAAGGAAATAAGTGTTACAGAAAATGCTTGTATAACAACTTCTTATACACATTTCTGGGACTCTGCTCTCAATGCAGGATAGTTGAAAGCATGTATTATTATTTTATTAAATTTGAACACTTTAAATATTCCACTTTGAATTATTTTTGTATATTTTACTCAAGAATTTGTGAGGGGTGTTGGCTGAGAAAAGTATACATGAATCATAAATTGTATTATAATTTAGGCCTTGTAATTTTGAGTGAGTCGTAATCTAATGTACTGTTAGTGTATTAAACGGTTTAAATCCTATTGATAAGGCCATTTCCCTGAAGCAGTGTAACTGAAAGGCCATGTTGCCTAGTTTTATTTTAAAAAGAGAAGTCAAAATATATTTCATATGCAGAAAGCATTGAAGGAAAGACTTTGAAGTACTTTTTCTCCAACTCATCTTCTCTGAGTGCTTTGAATTTTGATTCTTCATTAACAATTCCAAGTACACCCACCGATATGTCTTGTGACCAATACCATAAAACGGCTTCAGATATTTTTTCCTGACTCGATGCTTGTCTCCTGGAGTGAGGAGTGAGGAGTCTTTGAGTTCCTAACACTTCACTCTGATAAAAGCCCTGTCAGCGCAGAGGGGAATCTCAAATGTAATTTAAAGGCATACAGTATCAGAAATACAGTAATGCTCTGCTTCCCCCCCCCCTTCATTAATGTGGATGTTTTTCGAGACCTTGGCTTGAAGTTTCAAATCAAACATTGCCAACATTTAAAAGAAAATGCAAACAAACAAACTGCACTTTTATCCTTTAAGGATATGTTTGAAAATCTAACGGAATACCGCTTATAAAAAAACAAGTTAAATTTACTTTTCATGTTCGCTGCCAGAGTACAAACTGGAGCCCATGCTGATTTTTCATTTGTATACATTATATGTATCTCTTTCTTAAATCCATAAATGAGCCTTAATGAATAGCAAACTGTGGGAGGTCTTTTGAACTGAAACTCCAAGAGGAAAAAAAACAACTGCTTTTTTTCCCCCTTGATAATGAAATCTCTGATGTGTTGGATTTATAGATTTTTTTCAGAAGAGAAATAAGCATCTTAGGAAAGTGGCTTTTTAGGGTATGAAAGTTTTTTGCCAGCAACCTCTTTTTTAAACACTTACACAGTATGATGTCTTACGTGGCTTTTGTCTATTATTAGTAGTAGTACTATTACGTTTTATAATTATAAGCAGCAGTAGTAGTAGTAGTTTAACTGCACACTACATTTATGACAAACCAGTGCTATTAAAGAAGAGCAGCTGTAGTATTGGCAGTGTTCAATGCTTTGTCTCTCACTATCTGTAGTTAGGTTTCATCTGCCATATTCACAGGCACTGTCATCACAATTGATGATAATTTGTACTGAGTGTGAATTGCTACACAATATTAGTATGTATTTATTTCCCTGTTCTTTCAAACAAGTGGAAATGCCAAAATTATAGAGGGAATAGGATGGGTCTTACCTGCAGTTATCTTGTACCGACTACTGCAGTGGTACAGCGATTATTAAGGGGAGGAGAGAGATGGAAAAGTTAGCATTATGTGGAAATGTCTGTAATGTTTTGTACTAAAATGTTTTTAGGCGGGTCTAACTAACAGGTGACCCGTCTACATTTATTTTGCTTAGTTTTCCAGCTTGAGTTTGTGGGTTAAAGGAAGATTTTATATAACCTTACATGTCTGTAGAGCATGTTAGGTTGTATTGTGGAACAGTGTCGAAGAGATCTTTCTTTCTTTTTTCTGGCCCCTTTCTTGATTTGGGAGCTGTCAGTGTGTGTGACGGCATCAGTTCCTCTGAAGAGCAGGCTGGTCAAGTCCGGTATAGCAGGGCAGCGACTGCACAAGCTGAGGCCTGTCAGTTTTAAAATGTCACAGCAGCGTGGGGACTGAATGGTGAAGTCCCTTCACATCGTAGGCCTGGCTGGTGCTAAATTTAATGTGTAACCTCATTGCTTGTGTGCCTCTCTTATTTTGCCTTGGCTTCACTGCAGCCTTCAATAAAAACACTCTAGAAACGTAATGGTTTATTAACCTCTGCAGTCTATTCCAGGCAAGTTTACACAATACTAAATTATGTGAGCAGGCAGACCTAGTCAAGTGTGTGGGTTACATCCAGGTCATCTTTTGGATCTGGCACTGGCATAATTGAATATCGATTTTATTTCCTGACATCAAAAGTTATTTTTTGGGGAGGTGAAATGTATTTATGTGATGTACTAATGTATTTAACCTTGTTGTCTAATAGCTGTTTTAGGGTTTTCCAGAACACCACTTTCCTTATGTGTTCAGACCTTTGCTTTGTTTTTATTATTTACAAATATTTAGTTGTCCTTTTTACTTAAACATTTATATACAGCTATTTGTATTTCTTCCTGTCTTTCTTTCATGGGCTGCAGGGGCACTTCTGTTGTACCCTTGAGCAATAGTACTTTACCTAGATTGCTCCATAAATGGGTAATTGTATGTAAAAAACAATTGTATGTCGCCCTGGATAAGGGCATCTACTAAGTATAATAGTATTGTCTCTTTTTTTTTTTTTTTTTTATGTATAACCCCATGGTCCCGATTCTTGTAGCTCCTACATAACTACATTAAATTAATATAGGATTTTGAACAATCAACCCAAGTGAATGTAGTTAAATAGATTGGCTAGACAGAAAAATGAATCTCACAACCTCTGTCCTTGCTTCGTAAAACAATCCAACTATTAATTTTACATTTTTGTTTAACAATACAGAATGTGAGAAAAACTTAAATGAGAAGTTTCACCTTTTTCCTATCTCCTGTTCTGTGGAAGGTCTTGTGAAGGATTCTGTGTTGATGAGGCTTAAGTTTCAATTCAGTGCCCTAGAAACCTAGAAAAATAAAACTAAACTCACTGATTGGCAGAAACGGTACACGGTATACAAATAAATCACACCCTGGTGAAATGATCACTGTCAAATGCAGAAATCTTACCCCATCACATTTCTGGACCGTTTTTACAAGTGGTTTGCTGGAAGAGTTAACTGCAGAGACAAACAAACATATCAAATATTATTTGAAACAAGCAAGAGGTCTAAAAGAAAATCCAGGTGGTCTAACCTATGTTCCAGCATGACAAGGTATTTCCAGTAGTGTTCCCCAGGAGGTGGAGAGAGAGGGGATGAAGTAGCAACATCACATGGGAACTAAGATGCTCTAAGAACTTAGAATGGCGGTAGGATTTTAGGGGGAAACAGGCAATAGGAGGCTTTGAAGGGAACTAAAACATATTCTCAAAGCATGATTAGATACCTTCCCACCTCAGCCATCAAACAGGAGCCCAGTCAGTGTCAATAATATGGCTAGTTTGCAGGGGAAGATCATTGTAATGGATCCACAGCCTGGGTTGTGTCCCTGTGGAGGAAGCTATCCAACACCTCTTCAGGGGGAAAGCCCTCATGCTATAAGTCTTTCTGAAGGGCAGTTAGGGCTTCAGGTTACAAAGTGTCAGAGGGAATAGAAGGGCTGAGAATAGAAAGTAGGATATGGACGCAGGCAAAAATTAGACCTTATCGTAATGTGTGTCCAGGCACTCCAAGCCAACATCCCTGGAGCGTCACACTAGTGCATTTGTCATAATCGTTGTCCTTTTTTTCCCTTGCACTACAAGTGACAACATTACAAGATGTCTGTCATTCCTGTCTGTTTCATATTCAAATAATATGAAGACGAGAAGCTGAGTTTGTCAGTCAGCTCAGGAGATTTAGCGGTTTAACATTACGTCAATTGTTGCTTCTGAACAGCTATACATGGTACTGTGTAATCAGCGTGATGGAACGGAAAATGGGTTTTCTTCAAAATCAATGGTATTGTATTGCACACCACTGTGTAAACTGGTCAAGAACGAGTGCATTTTATTATATTGTGAAGAATTGTTCAAACTGGTTTGTTATAAAAAAAAGGCTTTATTTGTTGTTATTTTCTTTTAAAAAATGTACTGTTTTGTGTAAATTCCCTTCTGTTTTAAACCTACATAAATTGCTTAATCTACCCATAGGCCCTCCAGTCCTGTGTGGCCTGCATAGGGTTTGCATTTGACGATATTTATGTCACAGTTTGGGCCAACGTTCATCAGGATAACCTTCAAAAGCATAATCCCCCTTTAGCACAAAAGACTTCCAGCACAGCAGACCAGCTGATCTGTACTGGCAATCAACTAAAGTTGAAGTATTTTCAATGGAAAGCAAGTGTGCCAGGCTAGACAGGTATTGGAACACTTATTTAACATTTATTTTCTAAAAAGAACTGTCCACCATGGGCAAATTTGAATGTCGTGTTTTCCTTTAAGTTTGTTTTTAAATTACAATGTAAACTAGGCCCACATAAAATGCAAACTCTGACCTTCCCAGATTGCAACCTGTATCCTATTGTGATTGAATGTATTGTCAGAAGCCACTTGTATATAAAGCTATAAAGTGATACAGGTTTGACATTTTTGATTTGTTGACAAGTTAGTCTTGACCTTAGTGTTCTTACTGACAGAAAGGAAGTTGGGCTTTTAGCTTTGGTATTTATTTGCTAAGCGCTTTTGCAGCTGTTTGAGATGTCAATGCCCTCACTATAAAATAACCCATTAGTTAGATTGTTTTTCTTATCTGGAAACTTTAATTGCTATAAAATTAATTTAGAAAGTGACCCTGTCTTTCAGAGTATATGTAAACAAGGCCGCTCACCTACAGTACTTTAGCAAAAGAAATGCAAATCAGCGTACATTCAAAACAATATTACTCTGAACAGGCTGAGACGGTCCTCATTGATTGTGTTATAGAGACCTCTTCTGGATACCTTGGGAAATTCATTGTTTGGTGTCCTACCACTACTTTAAACCTCATATAGTGGCATAATAGGTTGTTCTTTATTTTATTTTCTGAAGGGGAGAACACGATGGTTCAATTCATATAATATTGGAGCTTCCACCTTTTGAAAGGAGTTTGAATTATTATAGCAGTCGATCTTTATGGTGGCTGCTGGCATTAGTTTAAATCTAAATGCTAATGAAAAGCTGGGATGATGCCATTAGCCTTCTGCGAGGCTGTTGTTCTGCCGTTAAACTTGATGAGTTGGAACGTGCAGTCACGAAGGTCAATCACATTCGCCGAACAGCGCTTTATTGACAGTTATGAACAGCAGTTACGGTGAGCACTGAATAACCGAGAAGGTTATATATAGGAGATTATTACCCTTGAAGTGTATAATCATTACGTTTGAAAAAGAATGGAAATTACCAGAGGGTGCTGGGTTTAGCTTTGAATATTTGGCATGTGATTTCGAGGATAAAAATGTAAATTGTAAATTCTTTCCCTTCCTCTCCTTTTCTAATCCCTGTGTGGTGCTGTATAGTGACCTCAAACGTTGCTGATGTGCCAGGTGTTTTATGCAGGTATCAATATGTATTCATTTAAAACATTTCAAATGATTTAATAATGACTGATCTATCATCACCTTCACGATCCATAGTTGCTGATATATGTGCAGGCCTTTGCTGTTGCAGTATTTTCAGTGTCACATGCTCTTGTGTGCGGTTGAATCTTTAAACCATCAGTGCTTTTTGTTTACCCCCCTCCCATCTCCCCCTACCTTTCCCCAGAAATCCAATAAAGGACAGCATACCACCTGCTTTGTAACATTAGACCACCCCTGTTGGAAGTCCAAGTCCTTCCTAAAATTTGTATAGAATCTCCCCGGGGGGAAGAGGGGAACTTTCCATTTCAAAAAAGTTTCCTTATAGTCACCACTACCACTCAGTGCCTCACCTGCATCCTGGATTCCGTCATTTTCTCCCATTTCGCTCCCCGCTGACTCTCCATTAGTTTAACTTGGTTAGTATTCCACGGGGCGTCTTGGGAAGGCAAGTCTATTACGAATGAGATGGAGTTAGGCTAGTCGTGTGACAGGTTGCCACAGCACCAGTCCCCTGTGAGTGAAGTGTGTGTTGTCTTTCCCCGGTCCTCTTGCTCCCTGTGTCATCTTAATCCCTGATAGGCGCATCATTTCTGCCATTGCCCATTAGACTTGTTTTAAATGTGCATAATATTGTACCTGTAATTTGCTAATGCACTTTTTGGACTAATATCAATTGTTCAGCTCTTCCAGTTTTGACCTGAAGCCAACCCTTTGTATTTAATATTCCCCTGCCCTATTTATAAGGGACTTAATGAAATCAGATGATTATTAAAGGTTTTATTTGTTATCTGGAATGCATTATTTCCTTGCTTGCTTTAATCAATGAAAAATATTGTTTTGTGTAGAAAGGAGAGGGGTTAAGTATTTTTCACTTCTGGTATCTCATTATCTTGTATTTCAGCCTAAATCGGTTAACATCCTGGAGAAACCCTGTATAGTGTTTTATATTAATACTAGCATTAGAAATACAGACTGAGCAAATTGGATCTATCAAGCTAGCAAAAGTCTGTTAGAAATTCCTCTCTGATAAAAGGACCACACAGTGGATAGGTAGCCCGCAGTTTGCTTGTTTGTTAGGATGTTTGTGGACTTAATTGTTTTTCCAGGCAGGAGAGGTCACATCATAGTGATTGATTGACAGTTTTTAATGATGGCTGGATTTCTCGGCGTATATCAAAGGAAATAATCTGGTTTCTGCATCCTAGACCTTCCCCCAGGAAGACAACTGCAAACATTGCAAGGCCAGATACCTGACCCCAAGGCTACACTTCATACAAACACGTGACTGACCCTGCCCGCAGAACCACGTCATGCTTTCTATAAAGGCGATTACATTTTGTTGTTCAGAGAGACTCCGCTGAGGCTGGGGAGCTTCCATGTCGGGGCCTTCCAGGCTGGCCATGTTACATAAATATATTGTTCTCTGCACTTCAAGTCTGCTGTTTTAAAAGAAGGGTTCAACACATCCCACAGATGAACTTGGGCTGTATGTGAAATTGAAAGTCCTGTAGCCAGAATGTCTGTTTTCCTTAGAATAGTCATTTCATTTTATTTATAAATACAACCTTTGCTCTTATATTTTGTAAGTATCCCTGGACAAGGGCGTCTGCTAATAAATAAATAAATAAATAAATAAATAATAATAATAACCATTGTATAGCAAAGGTCTCTACTGTGATGAAGATAATGGCATTCAATTGATATAAGAACTCCTAACACAATCAATAACTGATTATAAGCACTCCGTTAAATGTAGTATTTACTCTACAACACAGAAATGCCTATTGAATATTAGAATATTCCTAACCTGCAACTGAAGACAGTCAGCGAGTTAAATCTATTTAAGCATGCTGAAGCTGGCATCATCTATTGATCTGGAATAACTAATAAATTAGCAAGTTAGCAACTGGACTGGGACCTCACTAGTTCTACCCTATTGATAAATCCTACTGTTTACGTTCCTTCCTGGTTTTTCTTCAAATCTGTATGGCAAGCCGTTGTGACATTTAATCCATAATTGCTGATATCAGCAATTCATTGTACACATTTAATCCTTAACTGGATGTTAATTAGTATGCATTTGTGATATCAAGAATACAATTGCTGATATCAGAAATACAATTCTTGATATCAAAAATACAGTTGCTGATATCAAGAATTAACTGCCAATTGTTTATATCAACAAATGTATTTCTGATATCAAAAATTGTATTCTTGATATCAAAAATTGTATTCTTGATATCAACAATTGTATTTTTGATGTCAAAAATGCATACCAATTAACATCCTTTGACGTGTAACTTAACCCTTTACACTCCACCCCATTATTTTCAGAACATTATAAATAAATGTATCAAATAAGTTTATCAAAATATAAATCATAAAATATAGAAACTAGACACCAGGAACTTTCAAACAATGTCTGACTCGCGTATGTAGGGTCTTCCTAGCCTGAACTACAGGCTGGTGAAATCGAATAGTGTACAGGACTAATGTGCATCTGCTCAAGTTTTTGTTTGTACTCTGTCAGCCAATTAGCCCTTCTGTTTTCTTCCCCGATGGATTTCCAGTGAACAGTAGAACAATAAAAGCTGTAATAAATAAACTGCTTTTTGAAAAGGATCTGCACTGCCCTGAGAAAATACATCCAGGTAAATGCAATCAATTTATCAGTTTGTCAGTTCCTGCCATCAGAGCTTGAAAGTAGGACAACCCTCCTCCCCGACCCCATGATTCCCGAAAAAGGAAATAAATTCCAGTTCCCAAAAGGTCAAAATGCACTACTTCAAAATCATCACACCACAGGTCAGACAGGAAGGTTTGTGGCTATGAATAATTAAAAAAGATATAGACATTGACATCTGGTGGAGGGTGAGTGAGGGGTGGTGAATTTGTGCAGCTGATTAACGCTGTAGTGGCCTCCCAGGGTTAAAGGACTAGACTTTTCAAAGCATAAGAACCGCAGAGTAGTGTATTCCACTTTGGGACAGATCATGAATATATTAATATGAAATCCTATTTTCAATGAGTTCTGCAAAACTTTATTTTATGTCATGTATTTAAGATTATTCAAAACCAATTATAAAGTACGATTTGGATCTTAATTGTGAATTCTCTTTTATTTGTTCCTCATTTGACATAATTTTTTCTTCTCTTTTTTTAAACTCAAAACTCGTGTTTTTTTGTGAAGCTGAAAAGTGCTAAGAGTTTTCACAAAATTTTTAAAAGTTATGCATACTTACATAATGCCAGCTATACAATAACAGCATGATCTACCAAGCAGCACATCCCATATAAACATCTCTTTTGCAACTTATGGAACATAATTGGAGATTCTAAAGTGAATACAATAAAATTAAAACTGAAGCTTGACAGAACAAATAGACAAATGGATGGATACTGCCTATACTGGGTATAGATGATTAGATGTGAAGGTGGAAAGTACATATGCTTCCCTGGGTGTCACACTCAATGTAAATACTATTCAGTCATAATGCATCTTTCTCTCCACTCAGATCAAACATTTCTTTTGATGCGATTTCGCCCTGAGCATTCTCTCATTCACAGTACGGCACTGACTGGCCCACAATGCAATATGAATGACAGCGCCGCAGCAGCAGAGGCTATTTCTCGAGAGATCTTCCTGAGAAAATAATGTTGCTCTGATACAGTTGAATGGATAGATATATGATTATTTCTTTGGAAGATAGATTGGTGTTTTACCCCAATATACACCAAGTGTATTAATGTATTTTACTCAAAACAAGTATAGCAATCCAATTTGTAAGACCCTAAAGGCAGATTCTTTCTGATCTTTTATTCAAGCTTTGTAGAACATCATAGGGGAAGACACACTGTAAGCCATGTGTTTTGATATTGTCTAGGTCTGCTTGGCACTGTTGATGTTTTTTATGGGGTTCTCCCTTGGCATTCAGCTCTGTCTGTTTGATTGGTAGTTTGAGTATTCAAGAATGGTAAGTTGGCCCCTCCTCTATAAAGGTGTATTGCTCCAGTAAAAATACAGCTGGTTAATTGTATGTAAATATAATGTGATATATTGTAACAATTGTAAGTCACCCTGGATAAGGGTGTCTCCTAATAAATATATAATAGTAAAGGGAAGTGGTAATGTCCTACAATGTCATGTCCAATCCACTTATTGTTTTCAAAAAACAGGTTAGTTATTAATTAAATAAGTCACATATCTAATTAAGTGAAATCCAAATTACGATTTTGGTTTATTTACCAAAACGCTGGTTAAATTGATCAGAATTAAGTGTTTCCAGGTCTTTGAAGAACTTATTATGTAAGGGTAACCTATTAAACCTGCAGGATTAGTGATCTCCAGCCCTAGGTTTGGACAGCCCTCTTCTACTATCAAGGACTGACCACTGTTAGAGTGATTCAGTGCCCGTCTTCCTGTGCCAACACTGCTCAGTCCTATAAAACCTTGGCTTGCCCCAACACTGTCAAACTGTGTATCTGTCAGAAAGGACATATTATCTTTATCAAGGATGACATCCACATGGAAACTGCCACCAGTATTTATTCTGTACTGCCAGTGCAGAACAGCTTGCTGGGATATTGGTTCTACAGTTTGGACTGTAATGTGTGTGAAATGTGTATCCAAATGTGTTGTAACTGCTGTAGATAAGGATATCTGTCCATTGCTTTTAATTGGGATAGTGCTGTAATTGCTCCTGCTGGGCTTTTAAGCATTACAGCTATGATTAGTCTTTCAGCTGCACTTGGTTTGAAAATATTCAACAGACCCGTCTGCTTCTGTGAAATTTACCAATTAATAATGCCAGATGTTATGGACTATTCTTCTGTTAGCAGCAAAGTAGCAACGTGTTTCAGACTGTATCTAATTCCTTTTTTTAATAGAATAGAATAATGAAAGATCATTGTTACATCTGGGTAAATGCAGGAAAATGTACAATTCCTTTTACTGCAACGGTGTGTATCATGAGAAGTTTAGCTGATCGTTTCACTTTTGTCTGCTGCATTCCTGGATTTTGTTTGTTTGTTTTTCATAAATGTTTTTGTTGGCTGCATCCAATACAAAGGTGTCGTGTCTTTGAACATACTCATGGGGTGCCAGATCGAAGCGTTTTCCATCTACAGTGTGCCGCCAAGAACACAATATAAAACAATACAGCATAAAGTTGCACATCAGTAACAGATGTCGAACTTGACATATGTTTTCTCACTTCCAGTGTTTTCTGCAGAAATCAAGGTGATTATTCAAAGCATCCCATGTTGCACTGTCAGCTCCCAGGACAGTCGGGCAGCTTTTAGAGAGCCAATTACTGTATTGAAAAAAACCTTATTCATTTCCCTTGCATCTTTTTCCCAAAGGATGGATGCTGTTTTGAATAATGGAAATAAGAGATGGCCTATTGTCAAGAGCTCTGCAAATTTGAACCAAAGGAAAGCAGGGCTTTGCTTTAAATCTCTCCTTTACCCAGATGTAATGTGACCCATGCAGAGAGAGGGCAATAGGTTGATTTCCAGTCTCTCCCAATGCCTGGGGCTGGACCTGAGGCAATGAGCTTCTCAGAAAATAGACCTTCAATGAATAAAGCCTGACCACAGTTGGTGAGCCCACATCCCGTCCATTGAGACCAACAATGGCTTCAGGCTTGAAGCCAAGGAATATATTCTGCTTAATTATGGATACACACACTTTTTGTGTTTGTTCTGTTTGATTTAACATGTTTTCAGTGCCAGAGAAGAATTCTTTAGCTTTATTATGTGTTGAATGCTAGTTCTTCCCATTGCCTAAAATAATATGTGAGTGATGCCACATTTTTAACCTCAAAATAGTTTTTCAAAACAACCAATGCATCCATTAATGAATGTTATGAAAGGCTAGAAAAAAAAAATGCTGCATAAAGACTAGAATAATTCTGTTGATTAAATGCACGTAGCAGCCGAAACACTGATTTGATTCTGTGAAAGTCGATGTAAAAAAAGAAATATGTAAAACATCAGGATTTAACTATCAGTAAAAAATCAAAGGATGACAGGGGAGAGGGCTGAATCTTATGAATGAATCGGTGAGTAAATTTTTATGGTATCGGGATATTTAGATCCAAATTCCCCTTGCTTAAAACCTTACTAAGATCAGTGACTGTCAATAAAGATCAAACGCTACAATATATTGATAGGTTTAATGCATTCGATCTGGCTTACTGTACTGCATGCTAGAAACACTTAGATATATAAGGCGGTTATTGCAGATTTTTTTACAGTGTACAAAATGTGTAATCAGTATTAATGCATTTGTGTTTAATATTCTTTTCCATGTGGATTGGATTTCAGGGTATTATTTTTGCCTATACATTTCATGTCTCACAAGAGCTTCACTCTATTTGATACAGCCCAGTTTCAGTGCATAATCTTCATCACAGGAGATTTTAGATTTTTTGTTTTGTTTGTTTGTTACTGCCGTGCTAACTGGTAATAAAAACATGTTGCCTTTAGTGTTACCTTTTAACAGTTAATATTTTTTCTGTATTATTCTTCAGCGGGTTTGAACAATATCATGTGTTTTCATGTGCTCATCTAAATTACTGTTACTGTAAAAGGTGACTTTTTGTTATGAATAACGTCCCTAAAGTAAACGTATGTTGTGCCGTCAATCTCACCGTTATCAAGGTTAGTTCTTTGTTTGCTAATACTAATTACATCAGTTAGGGCAGATTCACAGATGTAAATATATAGAAAATACAATTTAATTAGAAAGATGTGAAGTATAATAAAGTTAAAATAACTAATCTCTGCTTTCAAGTTCACATCACAGACTGTGCTGAGCAAGTGTTTACTAATTGAGCATTTCCAACCTAGTTGGTTTGTGTACCTCAGTAATTCTAGCCTGAACACTTACATCTGCAGATAAACAGGCTCTTTCATCTGTAAAAGTTAAATAGCTGAGATTACTGTGCACTTAAAAAAAAAATGGGAAGCTGTGTAATAGAAGTATATAGCTTAAAAAAATAAAAAAATAAAATAAAAAACACTTTCTATCCACACATTAACTGCTCTTCATTAGGAAGCCGTGTGAAAAACACAGATTTACTAACAGCAGGTATGATTAGTCTCAGTGAGGCACATCTTTTTTCAATACTGTTTTACTCTATTAACCGAGAGCCCTATGGCTCCTGGGCTACTGGTCCCCAGTATGAGATTGAGGCCTCAGGTAGTTCCAGGCTGTAAAGTCCAGCCTAATCACATACATTGAAGCCCGTCTCACCTCCACGCACTGCCCTATCCCAGGTGTGCTGTACTGCTGAACTATTGCAGCTCCTTTTCTACCCTCGAAACCCTCTGTCGAACAGCACAGAGGGCCTGGTTTGAGACTAATGTCCTCTTCGTCACTCTGTGACAGCAAGATGGATGCTCATGAGCTTTTTTTTTCTTTTTTTTTCCCTTCTCCTTTCCCCCCTCTTCTTTTTCGCGTGACTTTGAAGGGAACAGAATGTCCCCCATTTGAGGTGGTTTGACAGCTCTGAACCAGGTTTGCGAGTTTTACAATGGCGTTTACCCTAAATCTCAGCGCGCACAGGGATTTCTGATAGAAAACAAAGCTGTCAAATGTAACCTGAGCGGTATTGAGACGTACTGTCAGGCTCTGCCATGCTAGTGCAGCTGCAAATGCTTTCAAAGTAGAGTGTTGAGTCTGGAAGTTTCAAGGTTCCTGCTGCACTGTTTCAATGTACAAGCTCCTCTGCCAGCTTTGTAGCCTGTCCCTACTGAACCTCCGAAACTGAAAGAAACATCCAATTTAATCAAATATCTGAAAATAATGAATTATTATTATTATTATTATTTGAAGTGAATGGTTGACTATAAATAATGTCCTGATCAATCAGAGGCGTAAACCTTGGTATTATGAAATAGTTATTGTGATTAATACTGTTGCATCTGCCCTCCTGTACAATATTAGTGTTGTTCCTTTCAGCAGGGTAGTGTCCTTTATAATTAATGCATTCCATAGGATCTGTGTTATGAGCGAGAATGCAGCATGCTGTGAATTTGTGTGCTGCTGATCACAGATGAAGCCGATTAGGTGCTAAGTACAGATCGTGTTGTGAGTAGATAATGCAGATCAAGTGCTCCGAGTGAGCTTTGCATACTAAGAACATAAGAAATGTACAAACGAGAGGAGGCCTTTTTACCCATCATGCTCGTTTGGTGTCCATTAATAACTAAGTGATCCAAGGATCACATCCTATCTATTTTTGAATGTTCCAAATTGTCGGCTTCAACCACATCGCTGGGGAGTTTGTTCTAGATCGTGACGCCTCTCTTTGTGAAGAACTGTCTGCTGTTTTCTGTCTTGAATGCCTTGAAGCCCAATTTCAATTTGTGTCCCCGGGTTCGTGTGTCTCCTTGCTGATCTGGAAAAGCTCCTCTGGTTTGATGTGGTCGATGCCGTTCATGATTTTGAAGACTTGGATCAAGTCCCCACGTAGTCTCCTCTGTTCCAGGGTGAAAAGGTTCAGTTCCTCAGTCTCTCAGTAGGACATTCCCTTCAGACCTGGAATAAGTCTGGTTGCTCTCCTCTGAACTGCCTCTAGAGCAGCGATATCTTTCTTGAAGTGTGGAGCCCAGAACTGCACACAGTATCCAGATGAGCTCTAACTAGTGCATTGTACAGTCTGAACATTACTGCCCTTGTTCTCAATTCTACACTTTTGACAATATACCCTAACATTGTGTTTGCCTTTTTTATTGCTTCCCCACATTGTTTGGATGGAGAAAGTGAGGAGTCCATGTGATGAGAAAGAACTTCATCTAGTTCTGTTCCTCCCATAGTGTAATTATAGTGGACATTTTTGTTACCTGCATGTAATACCTTGCACTTGTCCACATTGAATTTCATCTGCCAGGTGTCGCCCACAACTGAATATTATTAAAGTCCCTTTGAATAACATGTATGTTGAATGCTGAGAGGATCATGGGTGCTATGCAAAAGTGTGTAAACTATGCATGGCCATCCTATTCCATTGAAGTCAAATGCAGTCTCTCTCATGTTAAGTCTTTCTAAGCATGGCTTTCAAGTTGACTAACACTAGCGTATGGATTCTGTCTGAACTTCGCGTTCAGCCGCTTCCTTATGTTTGCATCCATGTGATTCCTTTTCCAAACCATTTATTAACCTTTTTTGTCAATAAGGGGATTGCAAGGAATTACTTCCACAAAGGCCCACAGTCTACATCAGCACAGATCATTTATACTACAAGAAAAGGTGCCCTGCTCTAATGAAACCAGGCTCTTTTAGGTCATTTCACAGGAGGCACAGACCGGGTTTGTTTTTCTATCATTATTACTTTTGCAGTTATGACCTTTAAAAGTTAGGATGTGTGCAAAAAAAAATATATATAGAGATTCTGGTACACCTGACTTTCAAGTTACCTTGTTTGTGGCAAACCGTTTTTATACATCGCTATTAAAGAAAATCCATTGGGATAAAACATCTCCTCCGACTCTTTCAGCATAGTCAATAGTACTAATCTAAAACACAATCAGGAGAGACAATGCCCCAAAGAAACAGCTTAGTATTCAATATAGTTTTATGTGTTTATAGGAAGGGCAGTTTATGTAGATTTTGCTAAAATGATCTGGTCTTATAATATTTTCAGTTAAAAAGTATGACTGGTAAAGTGTATGTTTATAGATACAATATGTAATTTACCTGAGGAAAGAGTATTCAGGTGCCAATTGCTGACAGACACATTGCTTAAACAGGTCAAGAGCTTCTCTAGGCGGGCCACACTGTCACCTGCTCTTTTCTGGAAAACATCCGAGCAAGATCATTTGGAAAAAAAAAAAAAAAAAAGGTCTAGAGGCAAGACCAGTGGAAATTCATAACCATACACAAACTGACACTCAGCTTATGAATAGCAGTAACTCAAGGTGCAGCATTGTTTCTGACATCAGGCTAGAGAACTGACAGCTCATTATATTTACACTATGCTGGGGCTTTCAGAAATTTACTGAGATGCTCTAAATTTTACCTCACAGCAATAAAATATTAAAAGAATCCACAGGTAAATTCCACAGATAATATCACAATAACACAAATAGTACTTTAAATGTACTAGTTATCAATGACCACATTGTTATTTTACTGCTATTTACATTATAGTACTCTTTATAGGGTCAGTTAAATAGAAAGTAACTTCTTGACCTCTTGCTTAAGTGCCTTGGTTATTTATGTAGTGTAGTTCCTGGAGCTTTTTGCATTATTCACTGTCTGTGCCTGTGTATGAAATCTGCTATATTTTTAAAGTGTTGCTAGGAGTACCTGTGTGGGTGTCAATCCAGAGAGTGAAGGCAGCCAGCTCACGAGTTCCTCTGTGTCCTGAATAAAACATGTGCCTGAAATCTATCACATCGGACAAAGGAATCAATAATTTTATTTTGAAGAAATGGGACATTGATTGAATCTGTGTGAAAATCACACCTCCTTGATACATTTTGTTTGACAATTTGTAAAAGTCAAACCCAGCAGGTGTCAGCCTTTCTGATGAGGTTTTAAACTGATGCCTTAGTGTATAGAAAGTAAGAGCGGGAGGAGAAGCAAGGCTTTTCTGCAGTTGATCATTTTACTGAATGGCTTTTGGTAATGTAAAATATTGTACAAAGGAGGAGGGCTAGAGGGCCCTTTTATGGCATAGCCTAGTTCTTCTGGAATCACTGCTGGTATTTCACTGAAGTTCATTGAGACCTCTTTTTCTTTATTGCTGTCATCACTACTATAAAGGTTTTTGTGGAATTCTTCCACTCTTCTGATAATCACATCTCTGTTCTTCATTGCCGTGCCATCATCCTTTTTTAGTGCAATGATTTGATTCTTTCCTATTCAGAGGCAATGTTTTGCATTTTTGATGTTGCCATTATTTCCAATGGTTTCTTAAATTAGGTGGTAGTTAAACTTTCTTACATCTTCAGTAATACCTTTTCTTTATGGTTTTCCTCATTTCAATGTAATTAACATTTGATTTAGGGTCTTGTCTGTATTTTATTTCTCTTCTAATCTTCAAAAGTTCTCGGCTCTTGAGAGATCTTTTTATCTTCTTGTGTTGTGTTGAGTCCTCCGAATTACCCTGCAATTTCCATGCTGTCACTCGATATCTTATCACATAACTGTGATGAATCGAGGTCTTCTCGTTGGACATAAAGTACACTAAATCAGTTCTTCAATTCTAATTAACTCCGCTTGACGATTTCAGAGGTTCATGATGTTGATTGGCTTGTTTGGTTTCTTCATTACTTTTCTTCTTTCCAATTTGGCATTCAGATGAATTCTCCACCGAACCCTTCTGTGGTCGCTTCCAGTATTGAATCTGTTCAGCATCATTCAGTCTTCTTATATTATCTGTTTACAGTTAAGATGTAATCTATTTCACTTTTTCCTCCATTAGGACTTCTCCAAGCCAATTTTCTTGTTGGCTTTTACTTGAAGAGAGAATTTGTGATAAAAATATTTAAGTTTTCAGCAAATTCCATTATTCTATCACCTAATCTATCAATCTATCTTTAATTCCTGTCTCTATATCTATATTTACCTGTGGGGAAAGTGCGGAGGGCGAATAGGCAAGTGAAAGTGAGTAAATGAGAGAGAGTAAGAGGAAAAGACTGACTGACCGCCTGGGTAACAAGTTTTGTCTGACAAACCCCTTGGAATACAGACATGGAAAGACTATCAATAACGACACTGCCTAGCACAAAACGACCACGTATAACACACATATATGCACATATATTTTAAAATATGATACTGGGTTCCAAAACTGTAACATAACTTTTTGATTTTGCTCATGTACATCTCAAACCACAATACATTACAATACCTGTTTATGGTATATATCAACAGAGCATCATCTCAAATCATGTTCCGATGCACTTTCCATACAAAAACATCTGCTGGATGCCTGTTTTGGGCTGGTTTTCCCGGATTGGCATGACTGGTCACGCTCGCAACACGTTAAATAAGGCGAAAGACACGGGTTTCATTTGTGTCAGACCGAGGCTCAGTTGCCTCATTTTTGCGAGTTGTTTACGTCATTAAGGAATCCCCTGTCTGGGTTGCCCCATGGTATCATTCCAACAAAGGTCCGTTTTCTTTCGATTTAGTATCAGCCATAATGTACGTAACTAAATACATTTCTAAATTTAGAATATCATTGTATCACCAGAGATTGGAAATACACTCACAGCTACTTAATTAATTTTGCATCCAAGGCCCTGAGAATTAACAGTGATCAGATCACATTATTCTGTGATCACTAGCTGTCTGTAGGTGGAACTGAACGTTCGTAACCGGCATGGACATGTTACATAATTAATGTTACCGGTATTTTGTAATATAATTTATCTGATTCTGATTAATTAATTGGCCATTCTCCAACTATATAATTAGATTGGTTTAAGCAGATGACACACACATACAAATTCAGTCTTCTGTATGTGTCAACATATTTCTCAAATAACCATAGTCAGGAATGTCACACCATTTTCATTTTTAATTTTGAACATTTTCTGTCATATTCTTTTTAATAGCAAGAATAAAAACACTACATTTTCGGAGATGTATCTTTTATTCATATGTTACCTAGAGAGACATAATTATGTAGTACTCACCTGCACCAGGGCTGTAATAACGGGACAAAAATTTCAAATGCTAAGACATACATATCAATGTTCTGGTTCCTTATAAATGCTTTTAAATTAAATTAATCTGTTCATTTCGGTTAATTTGCATCCATTGTTTGTGTGGGAAAAAATTATTATTTTAGAGCTCTGAAGAGTTATGATAGAACTGTTCAGTGCTAGGAGAAAAGCACACAGAATCCTAAGAAAAGCATAAAATAGCACATAATGGATTCAAGCACTATAGGTATTTTTCAAAATGTTAATTACCAAGCTGTTAAAGCAGCTAGTGAATTTAGTAGCTTTTTATTTCTTTCTCTCTGCTTCTCATTGAAAGCCTTATGAAAAAATAAAGTGTAAAAGTACTATATAAATAAGTAAAACATTTGTTTTGTTTCTGTACACCAGGGGTGCTCAATCCTGGTCCTGCTAGCCACTAGCCTGCAGGTTTTAGAGGTCTCCCTTATATCACCAATTTATAAACACCTAGAAGTATTTCATTCTGATCAACGAAGCAGGTTGTTTGGTAAATTCAGTCCTTTAGAAACGATTGCAGCAATTATCTGAATACCTGCAGCCTCCTGAGGACAGAATTCCCTTGGTTAATTGATTAATAACTCGCATGTGTTCCCAGTATTAAGAAAGTGGTGATTTAGGGTGACCTATAAGAGTAAGTGGATCGGGGCTCTCCAGGACCCGGATTGAGCACCCCGCTGTACACTTCATTATTACCAGCTCCAGAACTAAGACCCCTAGCAAGTAGAGCGGGGATAGCAAGTCCTGGTCCTGGATAAAACAGATCTTCAGCTTTTATAGATCGTATTTAATCAAGTTTTCATTTACCAAGTAACTCGTGCTGTGAAGTCAGGAGTATTCAGCTCTAGTCCTCGAGAGGCTACCAGATAGTATCCATCACATAACCATTCGGATGATTTCGAAATTATCTCTCCTGGAAGATTTCCCCAGGGCCATGCTCATAAACAAGGCTACACCTCTCTCAACCTGAAACAGCAGTCTCTGCGAGTTACCACTCCCATATCCTTCAGTCTTTTATTCTATCCAGTTCATAGAGCTCATTTTAAATGTAATTATTTTTCTGAACAAGAAATGCCCTGAAGTCTCTGACAGTATATAAAGAGGTTCGCAACCCAAACAACACTGGACACAATAGAAATGTCACTTGATTACTCTGACACTTCTGTCTAAGTAGCAGATTATCCTAAGCACAGAAATGTTGGGAGTGCTGAATCAATTATGAATGAAGGAGCTGAACTTAACATTAAAAAATATACATAAATAGTATGCTCTGAGGGTCCATCACGTCTCCTGAAATAGCTCCCGTGTCCTTATTCTGCATGGAGCAGAGGCTCCGACACTGCAGGCTACAGGCTCTGTCCCTTCAGGTGCTTGTGCAGAAGTTACATAATTATGGAAAGAGCAGCAGCTGTTTTTAGATCCCATTACACCGCCAAAATGTATGCCTTTACACAATCGCAAGCTGTTAATATAAAATGACCGTTTTTAATTAAAGCTCTAAACATTCTTTAATAGCTCGCCCGTCAACTGTGAGCATGAATAAGGAATACTGATTTTTACACCTTTATCATGTTCAGTTATTCTGTTTATTGTGTGGCCTGCAGAGACCTGCACCAAGACTCAGATGCTGTGTAAGCAATAAAAAACTGAAATAAAACAGAACTGCTGTCATAGAGGCTTAGTGCTCAGCTGTGAGACAATGATCTTTGGCCGAGGTTCCAGGTTTTTCGGTTTGATATAAAACAAACTCAAATATGCCCCGTTCTGACTCACTCAGTTCAGGAGGGATGTGGAAAGTTTACCCTTGAAGGAACACAAATACCTTGAACACGGTGTATTGTAATAATACCCAAGTACCCTCAAGAGAGCAGTGTTAATGTGTGATGGTAAAGGGACAAACCTTACATTGACAGGATGTGACTTTATGTTACTGCATATATAAAGCTCCCAATTTATGTAATAATCTGGTAAATACTACAAGAAAGGCACTGTGGGTCTGTTGGAATAAATTGAGAAAACTAATACATTTCATCTAAAATTTTAAATTAATTACAGTAGTATTCATTGCTTTTGATTAATTTAGTTCTGGAAGTGGCAGGTGTTCTCCACACAAGTGACATATTTGTAATTGCCTCATAGTGTGTGTGTGTTTTATTTGTGTTACATTTGTTTGTGCTCTTTCAGCTGAATTAATACAAGTTTATCACTGCTTCGATTGGCTTTGTCTTTAGGTTCTTTCTGTAAAGTAGAGAAATGCTTCAATGAATTTTCAGGTTGAACTGAACTCACTGAGAAAGAAATTAATAACATTTCCTTGACACATCTGCTACTGTCAGCTACTTTTCAATTTTATGAAAAGGGAAGGTTCATTTTTGCTTTTGCTAAAAGGCATTAAAAACTAAAATGCATCCAAAATAATACTTTTTATTAACAGAAATACTTTTGTCAAGAAAAGAAAAGACCCTGAAACTTCCATTCAAAAATCCATTGGCCTTTTTCCAGCCTATGCAGGTTGCTCCCACTTATCAGATCCCAGCTATGGTACGGTTCACTCCTGAAAGGCAAGTAAATGTCTATTAGTTGATAATCACAACCATTAATCAAATTCCAAATGCTGTTTAATCTTCTTCCTTTCATTCACTGCAGAAGAATGAAAAAGAAAGCCCAGTGATGGGGAACAAGTTTATTGTCCAGCTTTTGACAGAACAGATATTACCATTCAAAGGACTGAAAAAAAATAATCTGAATAGATATTTCTAGCGAAATACCCCCAAAGTTAAAGCCAGTCGGGTCTCTTTAGTGTTGGAGCATATCGTTTTCTGAGCAGCCTGTCACTCACAATGTCTGAAGTAACAGTCTTGGTTACCTCTTGGTATTCGGTAAATTACGATTCTATAAGATGGCTGATTGCTGGTAGATGGTGTGAAAGAAGCTATTTATTTTATTTTATTTTAAGCCTGGTAGGTGAGTGTTGGGTATATGTTTTCCCTGCAAGAATGCAAGCTGACATCTTGAAAGTGATTGCCTGAGACATATAATGTATAAGTTTCAAAACTTGTCAGGATGTGAACAGCAAAAAATAAAACTTACAAGCATGTTACTTCATCTGTTGAAGTAATGCGCGGTGATGTGTAACACTGTTGTTGCTGGAGCCTCAAACATTGCTCTTTAATACCTGAACCCGAGCTTTTAACCAGCGTTGTGTTTGAAAGTACAAATGCCTTCAGTCACTAAATCTGTACGTCAGCTGTTAACCAGACATGGCTCAGCAGTTCAGACAGAGCTGTGACTTTCATGTATCCTGCTGGTTAACCATGTGTACACATCAATTTAAGGAGGAGAGCTTTAGGTAAATCCTTATATTAGAGTTGTAGCCGTGCCGCAGTGTTGGGGAATGTGCCGTACAAAATAATTCTGATCTTAATCAGTTACCTTGCTTTCACTTCTGCTAGTCTGCATACTAATCGTAGATCCTCAGTTGTTGGTGTTTTAGATGATATGTTCCTGATACTGCATTTGCTGAATGGACATATTTACATTTTGATGTACAGACTTTTCTGTGCTGTTATTTAAGCCATACAGTAATTGTTGTAATCATTCCTAGGCCACATCATTTTTAATTATTGTTCCTATTGACCTGAATTTGATATATATGCCACCATATAGGCCTATATTTAGTTTGATTTTACTTACTACTGTATAACAAAAGAATAACTGAGTCTCTCACATAGTAAGACAGATCTTATATTGATGGTAATAATATAAAAGATACACCTCTAATGAATGGGCTATTTTTATATAATAATAATAATAATAATAATAATAATAATAATAATAATAATAATAATAATAACCAATAACTTACAAAATCATGTAAAAAAAAACGGCAGGAAAGATTGCATAAAAAACTTTGAATTAACAAATAAATTAAATATATAGTTTCCAGAGAGAACAGAGAGGTGCTTTTGCTTATTTTTAATTGCATTTATATACTGGAGGGGTTATTAGGAGCAGCTGTATACACACTAAGAGTAACACTAGATACTGATGCAATGGGGGGAAATATTGGCTGGATTCTGCATTATATTTAATTAATGTGGTCTGTACCATACAAATAAGTCACACAATAACTAAATCTATAGTACAGAACACGTATGTATCCCCGATTACGGTGCATTGTCATCATCTTTCCCCCCGACGGGGTCTGACTCAATCTCCATTGTTGTGTCTGCTGTGCAGATCTGGACATCAGGTACTTCTGGAGCTGGAGCCGCTTCGAGGACTACCTCATGTTCTGCTTTGCCTTCACCGTGCTTTGTGCCTTCATCACCTTCCTCCTGCTGGACTCGGCGCTGTTTGTGGAGAGTCTGGGCTTGCTGTCGGTCCTGACCGAGGCCATGCTGGGAATCCCGCAACTGGTCCAGAACTTCCAGAACAGATCGACCCGGGGAATGAGGTAGGCCTTGTCACCCTCGTCAGGGTTCAGCTGTAGCGCTGCAGTCAATGACCTAAAACACCTTAAATACTGATGCACTTAAGTATTACAATTTGCAGCTTTTCCCCTTAACCAGCATATTGACTCGTATTTAAGTAGTTTTGTACAGCACCCTTAAACTTGTGCAAACTTAAGGGTAAATCTAACCCTGCACTTTTTGCCTCTAACGCAGCCAGAGAAATTGACTTCTGTAGGTCCTTCCATCAAACACATCTTCACAAATGTATATGAGACACATTTTAGGGTTGCCTCCTCTGACTTTAAAAACACTTGGCCAACAGAGACATTTTGTTATAAAAAAAAAATACTGTTATTAATCCTATCTACAATGGTCTGATGTTACATTTTCCTGTATTGTCTGTCTGTTTCAGGTTGACCTCTTTCCCTAAAATAAAGAGGACTGTTATAACTGACTTTACATGCTACCTTAATCTACAGCCCTGCAATCTACAGTAATGTTAGGCAAGGTAGAACACCTACAGATTCCTTACAGGTCTGTCAATTGCTTCAATAAAGTTTTGTTTAACATAAAAAGACCAGCTTTTTCTTAGTATGATGTTGGAAAACATAACTGAATAGGTAAAGTATGGACATTTATTTTAGCATCTTCAAATGCTATTTTAAATGTGGAAAATCTAAAAGTACATTAAAAAATAATGTTGGATAGGAAAAATGTCACTCTCTTTACTGATTTGGATTAATATTATGTTTTTATAGATTTTTATTATGTGGATTAGTAGAGAAGTGATAACTGTTAATCCCATGGGTGTACGCATTATTTTAATGTTTGCCAGTTTTATTAATCATGGAAACTTACTTGCATTTTATTCTGTTATCTCCTGTTACCAGATTAGCCCTGACCATTATTTAGTATAAATGGCTTATGAATTTAACACCAAGGGCAAAAGCATCCTTTCAAACGGTAATTAAGTAATTATAGCTTTCATAAATGAAGCTGGATATATCTTGAAGGAAGCAGCACTGAAATTAGGTCTTATGTTTTATTACTTGTTAAATGCTATTCAGGTAATTTTGCTCTAATCATAAAGCTGCTCTTTTGCCTTGAATAAGATGCCAATGGGCATTAATTGACCTAGGACATCTGCCATGGAAGTTACTGTCAATCTATATAAGTCATTCTCTTGTACTGCTGTACACTCTCATGGTACACCTGAATTGAAGAAAGACACAGTTTTCCCGCAGAATAGTAGGCATTTGTAAGGATTCTTGTACCCAGTATACTGCAGGATTTCACTTGTATTCTTCGTTCCTTAATGCAGGGTGGTAACAATTTTCTAAGCTTGAGATCTCTGATCTTGCGAATGTAAAATAAGACCCCGAACAGAAACAGACCCAAAAACAGGGCAGTCAGAATGCAAAATAAAGCAAATATTGTTGCTTTAACTTGTTGGCATCTTTTCTTGTAAACCTCACAATTAAGTGTGGGTGGTTAATGCGCAGGATGACTTCTATTTATTTGTAAAAATTGTCTAGTAGACAACAAAGTACACTATTTATTAACACCAAAGTTTTTGTGAATTTTGGGCAGCCAAGATCCTTGTACCTGTATTCCACACTAACGGCACCAGCTGCTCTGACATGGAGTGTATCTCTTCTCTGATGGAGAAGTCTAACTTGTTTTCTCATCCTTTTCTGTGAATATGCCCAGCTTGTGTGCTTTATTTTGCAGGGTTTTTTAGGAGTTTGACTTTTGACTGCGCACTGTTGTACCTGATTTCATATTTGACCTAATCAAAGATATCAGGAGATCAAAGGCTGCAAATCCGTGTCCCTAAGCAATCACGGTCTAGCCCCAGCTTATCATTGCTCTTCCCCACAGCCCATAGCGCTGGTCACAATGTTTGGGCAGTGGACAGAACATTACAGGGTCGAGCAGCGAGTGCAATCCAATTAATCTGCAGAGGAAAGCAGTGTGCCACAACCTGCAGATCTAATAAAACAGGTAGATGTGAGACTACACTAGTTTATACAGCTCTGTTGCAATATATTATCCCCCAAGTAAACGCTAAAAAGGTGTTTTATTTGATCACAAATCTAAGTGTAGCCTTCATTTATTTCCCCCTTGGTCTCTCCTCATTTACAATGTATGTGCAACGGAACCCTCCAGCTATTGCTTTATTGATACAAAGTGCGTTTTTCAAAATGCTAATTTAAAATTAATCAAATTTGTTATACCTAGAATCAATATTTCAGAACATGGTATTTACAGTCAAACTGCTTTTTGATTACAGTGCTGGCATTGAAGAATATGTACCTCTTTCTCTCACAGACGACATAGGTCAGAATAGGGGGAATTATTTAAATTAGTATACACATCTTATTTGTGGGGGGACTTCTGATTGTAGAAACTGGTGATTTGATTTCTGTTAAAAAATGTTGAACAAACAGGCCAAAGGACCTTGTGTGCAGTTGTGCATCTTCCTCTGGTTCATTTTGCATAAGGTCCTATTTTGATCTAGACTCTCCCTGTCTTCCCACAATACACACCTACGATTGGTCCTTAGTCACACCCGCGCTGACTCCTGGGAAAGCCGGGATCCCTGTCACAGCGCCCCCTGCTGGTGAGGACTGACCCCGTGCCGCGGGAATAGATGCATTACTCAGATCTCTGGCCATGAGCGCAGTTGTCACTGTTGGCTACATTTGAGATCTAGTACTTTGCCAAAAGCCTCGTGCTCCCCCTCCCCCTCGTTCAATAGTTACAGCTGTCACCAACGTTGAAATACAGCCGAAACGCACACAGAGTGGGAATGAAGTAGAGCAGATGCTATAAAAAAAACAACAACAAATGTACTGTCTTTCTTACTAGCTATTAAACGAGTATCTTGATACTTCTAGACTGTACTAAGGTCTTAGTCTTAGGAACAGATAACAAAATGTAATATGTATCAGGACTGATTTTATCATGCGGAAACTCAGTCTAAAATTGAAATATTTTCAGCTACACACGTGAGCTGCTCTTTTGCAACTAATTAATTTGGTGAGATTGGCACATAAATTATATTATAATACAGTAAACGTGTATAAATGCATGACTGTGTAGGTAATTTTGTGGAAGAACCTGAAACTGAAATAACTCATAAACTGAAAAAAATAGACTCTCTTCTCAGCACTAAGATCTTGTATCTTATGGTTTTACACACCCACATTTTGACATTCGTTGCTCTCTGAGCGACGCCCATTGCCTTACATAAAAGAAAGGCAGTCAAGGGCAGCTCTAATATCTAACCTCTCCCAATAATAGAATCTTCTTTATGGTACAGTTAATAAAAGGGGACAAAAAACATTAATGCAAAAGAATAATGAAGCAGGATGAGGGAGTATAATTTAGTTTAGCAGGATTTCAAACCAATTTAATCACTAATGAAAGGTGTGACAAGGTCCTTAATAAGAACTCCAGTGATCTGATTCTGTGAAGTGAGGGTAGGGAGCTCATTACCAATGTGCCTGGCATCTCTGAGGGGAGAAGAGGGGAAAAAAACTGGCAGGAATTCAGGACAGTCCATTTTTTTAAGCAGTGGGAAATTGAGTTCTGATGCCCTGCCACCATTTGTCTGTTCTACGAGAGTCTGTTAGTGTTGAATGAACATTTGTAAAGCTACCCACCCGTTCGAACATGCCAGCCACGGTACAGCCTAATAAACTGAATTTGTTTGGTGTTTATTTAGACTCTGTGCTCTCTTTCTTACAGACGTGTATTCACCGTTATAGTTTGCTGAGAGACTCCTGAGAATAAGATTCACTCAGACTATTTAGAGGTGACACTGAATTTAAATGATTTTTCCAGTACATCTATTAAAAAAAAAAAAGTGTCCAAAGCAGCTGTTTATAATTTCGCCAGCTTGCAAAATATATATTGAATGGCAAACATGATACTTGCTGCACGCTATACTTTTTTATGTTTGTGGTTTCACATATAATGGCTTCACAAGATCAGATTTGTGGTTGTAGATATATTAGGACCTCAAATCCTATGCTAGTGCTTCTCCATTTCACTCAATAAACCATTTTTTCATTTTTGCATCTCAACTATCTTTTTAAGCAGCACTGTTTTCGCCAGAAAGTCTGCTCATGTAAGATGATTTATTGTTTCCTGCCTGTGTATGTAGTTTCATATTTTATATTACATGTAGCGGCTAGATACAGCTATAGATTTTCATGCAAATAATATAGTTCTGGTCAGTGGCAGGTGTTGCAATGGCCAAGACTACTGAGAGAGACCTGTAAATGTTGGCTCTTTGCCTGACAGTGCATTAAACAGTTAAACAGACAGCAGCAGCTTTTCCCAGTCTTCCTTTAATTTAATACCAAAGACTATAGAAATAGTGCATGTGTGACAATCCATGAACAAGGATGTGACTGGAGTGTTGAAGGCAGCAGACCTCTGGAGATCTCTCACACAGCCTCGTTAAGGAGAGTCACCCATCCACTTGTCAATATATATTAGCATCTGTGAAGTTGTGCGGCTCACACAGTGGTGATACAGCATTGTACAACCCCCCCCCCCCCCCCTTCCGCTGGTGTCACAACTTCTGAGCGATCTCTTTCTTGGACACGAAAAAATCCTCCCCAGTCTCGCTGCAACCCATTGATATTTGCTGTTTGCTTTTCTGCCTTCATTGCCCCTGGAGAAGCTGCAGTGCTATTTTTAAGCAATGTTCAATGTTCTTTCTGGTTTAATCTGCTGATATAGCTGCAATATCTCTATTCGACAAGCAGGAACTTGCCGCCTTGATTCCCTAGCGACCGAGAAACTTCCCATTTAGCCTTCTGAGGCATCTCCCCGTCTCTGTTGTCTGTATCAAAGCGACAGGCACCATAATCACCAGCTCGGTCTGATTAGCCTGGGGAATGTGCGATGGAAGCCAATCTTTTAGGAAGCTATTTATCTTTCTTTGTCCAAGTGTATTCAAGTAACTTAAGGATCAGGGGGATTCATGCTTTACGAATCATCACCCCTCCTCCGCCTGATCTTATTTCTGAACAATTCCTCTTTTGCATTCAGCTCACCCGAATCAGTTTCATTAAGAAGGGAATAATCTCTCCCTACCTACTAAGCTTGTAGGCAGAGACTTAATTTGCTTTTTAGTGTCCTTATCTGCATTCTCTTTAGAAGTCATGTACATATGGCAGAGCAACATCAGGAGTAGCATTAGAGTGTGTGTGTGTGTGGGGGGGGGAGGGGTGGATAGAAGATGAAAACTCGTGTATTTTCAGCAGCTTTGTCAATTTGGAAGGGTTGCCATTTTTTCAGAGATGGCACATCCATGACAATGAGAACACACTTAAATATGCTGCAGTAAGGTGATCATTCTCAGAGTAGGAGTCAGCTGAGCCTAGCTGGAGTTTTGCTCATGACCATCTGTGACAGGAGGAGTATTTGTAGTAATAGCTCTCAGGTCTAACTGGTGTCTGTTTAAAGATATCATGATTGAATGGTGGGCTGGCTTGGTAACTTTGGAATGCAATTACTGATTGGTTAATTAATCAATTAGATTGCTGACATTGATTGATAGGAAGAGGTGGGGAAAGGAACCCTGGACAAAACATGCACACTGGGATAGTGTCAATTGTCTGACACTGTTTTTAAATGGGAAGGAAAGTGTTTAATAAATCCTTTACTAATTACAATTATTTAGATTGTTCGTGTGTGTGAATCATAGTGTGGTACAATCACCTGCAAATGTTTTGTATGCATCCTTTTGTCTGTAGCAGTACATAACTTTCTTTAAAAGAAGAGATATCTGGCTGGGAACCTGCTGCCCTGTTAAAAAAACTTAAATGTAAAAAGCAGAATTTATGAAAACAGAGTCCATACAAGTAATTAGATTGTCAATCAAGAAGCTGTCAATAAATCTCCAGTCACGCAGCTGTGTTTTGTACAGCTGGACTGACAGAAGTTATTTTGTAAGATCTTTTACAAAAGGCAGTGATCTTTGTAAATGAAAATTAGCTGGATGTATTTTCAGAATTCTTGCTTAGACCACTGCATTTCCCCCCCTCATTCATTATGTTTCAAAAGTCATTAACTTCCAGTGTTGGCCTCCAGTCTTTCAAATGGCAGTGCCTTTTATTTCTTGCCCCCGTGCTGAACCAAAAATTAAAAAGGCTCGGGTTATCTTTGTTTTACCGCTTAAAGTTTTTAAAGACCCTCAATTAATCCCCCTGGATGCGTCATATCTAATTGAAAACAACAAAGTGTCTAAGCTAATAATCCCACTCACTACTTTGCCATGCATTACGTCTCCAATCAACCTTGAATTCAAAATGGGCACGGCTTGTGCGACAACCTGGCTGAAAGAACAGGGATCGTTTAGAAGGCAGAACTGGGCACGTCCCCCGGGTCAGCCTATGAATAGAGCTTTCCAAAGTCACCGCCAGCCCCAAAATAAAACAAAACATTACCATTTATGGTCCCACAGTTAAGAAGCCCCCAAGGTTTTGTGTTCTGAAATGTGTAGTTTGTAGTTTGGCAAATGTTAAAAGGGATAAATAATGAGCATGCCAGCTTTTGCTCGTGCTGGGCTGTGTTTGCAAAGAGCTGATCTTTGTCGAAAGGTTAAAGGCACTAAACTAGGGGACTAAACTGTTCCCATACCGTACCCACTCACCTCCTGATGATTCATTGTTCAAAGGGAGTGGAGTGATTCAGTCAGGGCCCTGAAACACAGTGGCTTCTCTTGGATGGCAGTGGATGAAGTGGCAGAACAGAAAGTATCAGGATTATTAGTCCACTCCAGCATTGTTGGGAGGTTGAAAAGTGTCTGAAAAGTGTTAAGGAAAGTTTGTTTTGTAAATGATGTTGTTAATTGAGGCAGAAACATAGAAAGAAAATAACCTCATGCCTAAACTTCATACACTTTATTTCCCCATCTTCAATAAAAACTAAATAAATCTCATGACTGGCAAAGATTTGTGGCCCAGTCTCTTTCTTTTCGTTCTTATTTTTTTACCTTTAAAGTTTGCTACAAGATGATTCATATGAGTAAAATATTTACTAACTTGTAACATTTGCCAGGCAGGTTCATGTACTCTACTATAGTACGATATTTCCTAATCAGATCCAAGCTTTTTTCATTTAACTGTATACATTGTTTGTGTCTGTATTAAACATATGTTCTGCTCATCAGTGAAAGCCCGGTGCCTTGATTTACTTCATTTAAGCTGTCTGGCTTTTAAAAAATGTCTTTGCATCTCTGTAACTACTCCATTCTTCCTAGCTCTTGGGCCTACATGCAGGTCTGGGGAGGTGACCAAGCTCCTCTGAAGAATGGGGGTCGATGACCAACTCTAGTCTTTCTTCTGTACAAAATCAGCATTCATCCTCATGGCTAGAGTCATACATTATTAACGCTGGGTACTTTGAAGTGTGAGATTTAAATGCTTCTCCATCATTCACATTTGTGAATGTTTAATTTGGGTTGAGAGACGGTGTCACTGGCTCCCTGCCATAGTTCAGTTAAATTACCTTATCCAATCCTGAACAGTTTTAATGATGGGTTTCTATCTAAGTGGTGTATAACGGTGAAGGCAGAACAAGATGCGCATTAATCTCCATTTCTTCTTGGTTACACTACATTGCTGATGTGTAAAACTCTTTTTTTCCTGACCTTGTTATCAACAATCTGATTCCTGAGTCTTGCATAGGTGAGGAACGAGCTTTGAAATAACCCTGTGAATTAGCAAAGCGGTAAAATGGAGCTGGAAATGGTTGTTCAATAGTGTTGAACGTTATCTCTCCATTTTTTTTTATAAGTGCTAGGGGAATGTATTCAGCCAAGAAATAAGTACCTCTTCACTTTCAAAAAGTCCATTCTTCTCCTTGTTTTGCTTTTATGTATCCCATCAAGCAGTCTAGAAAAAAAAGTGAATCTGCAAAGTGGTAACTTTCATAATTAACTAAAGCATGTTTGCGTATCATTCATTGCTTTTGATTTATTCTTGATATAAGAAAAGTTGGGGAAGCAGTTCAGTGGTTTTCTGACAATTTAACTGCTTACTGACATTTAATATTGAGTCGTCGTTTTATTTCCCCCAAGCCTCTTTAGTCTGGGCTCCTGTTGAATGGCCCCATTTTCCAAGGCAGCAATGAAATCATAAATCCCAGCTTCCTTATCAACATTTAGATTACTGAAGTGGAACTTGAACAGGTCTTCCATCTTCGAAAGGTCCGGTCCGAGCTACGGGCGGCGCGCCAGGTTATTTGGCGATGTTTAAAAGCGCATTAAAATCAGCCATGCAGTGATATGTCCACAGATTGCAGTAGGGTCTCACAGATTGTGTTTAATGGCTGCTACACACCTACAGTGGCATACATTGGGATCATTAACTTTTATGTGTTAAATTCTCATCTTTGGCAGTCTACCCATTACTGTCAACCGATTATTCATAATTCTTATAGCATTTTTATCTCAAAATAAGGCTTTCCGGTGGAACACTAAACAATTTGATACTTCTTGAGCACTTGAATGGAGGCATAAACCACCCTGCTACAGGGATCATAAATACATGATTGCATTTAGTATGATCCAGATTGCAAAAAAGGTTTGTTAGCCCTTCCAGAATAAGAGAAGTGTGGTTTGATAATGTATACAGAGAAGTTTGAATAGAGGGAAACATTTGTGAATAATGGACTTCGAAATTGCTTATTAATACGTGGCTGTAACTATACAGTTAAATACATGAGTAGAGATGTTATGACCTTATGTGGGACATTTCGAGAACATGGTTTTACTTTATTCCCTTTCCATGTGAACATCAGACTTTTGTGTCCCATACTTCTGTGATTGTCTAACAAAGTCGCTGTCAGCATTCAATCAATACAAAAGGTGATTAGCAAGACCCCTGAAACAATACGCTCTCTAAACCCCACAGGGCACTTCACATCAATACGAGTCTCTCTATGGATACTATCTTTCAAAGCTGTGAAGAATAGATACACTGATTCCATAAGTTTTAAAGCTGACTCTTCAGGTCAGTCAGATATTTCATTCACTGTGTACTGAGACTGTCCCCACATTGCCTATCCTACACAAAGGACAACAGTTATCTTATCACCAGTTTGGTAGCAGACAGATGTGGAGAAGTGTGGCCAAGGAGGGAATGATTTCTTCACTTTTTTCCATTTGTCTTTTTCTGAAACTGTTTTTGTAGGCTAGGTTTAGAAATGGAGAAATCCGGATGACATTTTTAGTTGATCTTAACTTTGACGGGAGAAAGTGGAGGACGTTTTCACCTTAAGCAAAAAAAAAAATTGAATAAAGTGAAATAGTACAGGTACTTTGCCCTTCAACCACCAGAACAAGGCAACCAAGGCATTAGACTTGCTTCAAATGTATATTTAGTTGACTAAATTCAGCCTCTCAATTATGGGCACACATCATGTAGGTTTTATATGAACTATAGTAGGCCTTTTACTGAAAGAAGACCAACTGATACGTGAATTTCATAGAAGAAGTACTTGAGTACTTTATATTTCAGAATAACACAGGCACTGGGTAATTTACATTTAAGGTGTATTAAGTCATTATAAACCTCACTGTAGTTAGTTCAGAGTCTGTAATATGGGATTTGCTGTATTACACTGTGATCTAATCAGAGTAATGAGAAATCCAGTGGTGTCGTGATCTGGTAGTCCAGTGGGAGTTGAGTGAAATTGAAGTACCGCAGGCATTTCACTGTACACAAACATCCAGGCAACAGAAAAATGACTTGTCCATTTAATTTTGTCAGCGCTTCGATGTACTGCCGCCCTGTTACAAATGGGCAGCTCATAATCATTACCATGGTTAATTTTTCATTGACTTAGACAGAGCTTGGAGCTTTAGAAATAAATGTGCGACTGTGACTGCTCCCAGTTTGCGCAAGAGGCCGAGGAATACAAATCGCTACTGTGACTGTGATGAAATGTGATGATTAAGACTCTGTGCTGCAGGAGAGCATGGCCAGAGCTGGAGGTGAAGAGCATAGCTTCCAATCAAGTGTTGTAAGATTTCTTTCATACAAATAAATTAGTAAATAAATCAAGCAACCAAGGAACAAACATTCAGAACTTGGTCGTACCAGTGTGCCAGTGGTGAGGTGTGGTGGCCAATCAGCCAATGTCTGCTCACCTGGTTTCATATCACTGGATGCTCTTCTAGAAGGCTTGTTGCAACCATAGGGACAGGAGACTAAGAACACATAAACAACTGGATACTAAATCATGTTTGTGTTATGAATCTGAGCAGTAACAAAACCTCTGGTGGCTTTATGATCCATTGCTGGTGCTGGGGTTTGATACTTCTAGCTATGGCTAAAGCATTATAGTCTCATCAAAACGTACAGCTGCCCAGAAGCGTTCAGAACCACCCCAATGGAAACCCTTTATAAATATTAGATTCCTTCCCATTACGAGGAGGTGACTTTAATAGTTAATACATTCACTAAACCTATTCTTGAAAGACATTCTCTTGCTGTAGGGGGCAAAAAACTATATGTCTAGCTAATAATGTTTTCAAGGAGGCTGTAAGCATGAATATTTGTAACAGTCAAATAGCCTTTGGTGGCTTTGTAAGGAACCCCACACTTATCATTCATCAGGGCATAATTATTCAATTAATGACTGACATTTTTCAGACCACTGCTGCTTTTATTTGCCAGAGTGAAGCAACTATTGAATCCTGACTTCTTTATACTGAGAAAAGCACATAAGTAGTCTTTTCAGAAGCAGAGGACAAATGGGTGTTTCAAACTGTACACCTGTCTCGGGCAGAACATCTTTTAATAGGTTGCCACCCAATAAATAAATTGCTTTGTGTTCTTCACTCGTATAACTATTTGTATGTTGTACCTGAAAGCCACAACAAGCTAGAAAACATCTCTGTGCTGCCAAATGTATGTAAAAGAAACCCTGTGTTTCAAAATCAGCTGACAACAGAAGGTCCACAATCATCATTTGGAAGATTTCCAAATTATTTTGAAGGGTAAGCTACTTTTGTGCCTTAAAAAGGAAGGCCCTTGAACAATATGTGCTGCCTATATTACTGTGCGGTTGTGAAACCTGGACTTTGAATACAAAATATACAGACAGGACTAAAGTAGTATGGAAAGAGATTCTCAGAAAAATAAAAAGTCTAAGATAAACGAGCTATGACTTACCGAGCTGAATAATTTGTTGTTGGTCTGCTTTTGTGTTTTTCAGTGTGAAGATGGTGTTGCTGTGGACGGTCGGGGATGTGTTTAAGACAACTTACTTTGTTGTCAATGAGAGTCCGACCCAATTCTGGCTGTGTGGTGCCACGCAGATCTGTATCGACATCGCCATCTTGCTGCAAGTGTGTTACTATGGACAGGAGGGACGTCCAAAATATGGATAATCTTTAGCTACAAGAAAACTGATGACCAGCAACTTTCATTTCATTTACGACCATTGTTTTAACCCCAGTCTGGTCCTCTGATCCAAGAATATATCCTCTCAGGGGTCCCTAACACCAAGCATTATGTATGTTGAAAGATAGTTCTGAATCATGCTGTTGCATTTCACTGAAAAGATAAATGCTGGAAAGTTGGAAATTATTCCTCCACAAAAGCCAGTCACAAATTATGTTCCTTAAAAAAAAAAGCTAGTTTTATATTTATTTAAATATCTTAAATATGTTCAATGCAGTTTAATACACATGCTCTATTTCTTAGAGCCACCCAAAATGTATTAAAAGTGACTTCTGTCTAGTTTACTTGATCTTCAGCACTCTATGAGAGATTAACTTCTCAGTAGCTTCCAATGTAGCTCTTCAGATTCATTGTATGGCCTGTATTTAAATAGTTCAATGCAGAGCTAAAGAAAACAATTCATAATATGAAAAGAAATGTGGAAACTGAGACAGAAGTCATTGTTATTGTATTGATGTATTTATTTAGTTAATTAGTTGGATAGTAGACATGTTTTTAAATAATAGTATAAAATGCTGTCTTCAATCAAGTTAAGTCATGAACTTGATGAAGGTAAGTTTTATAATTACATCTGTTTTATGTAGTTAATTTGGCTTTTTGTATGATTAGGAACTTGGGAATCTAAGATATCCTGTGTAAATGGCCCACTTTTGATCTCATATTTAAAATAAATAAATACATAAATTTGGCTGTTGTACACATTTCCAAAAGTATGTCTCAGGTAACAACAAATCAAGGCTGTTATGAATTGACCTCCAAAAATCATGATATATTATTTAAACTTTCCACCTGATCCAGTGAAATTTTCCACTGGTGTATACTTTGTGCTGTGGCAGACACTGAGCAGAAACCATGTCAGCTCATATTATGTCCCGTTGATGACTTTGAGAATGATCGGCACACAGGGTACTCGATCCAATCTATTCTGCCACACAAACTCAGTGCTGTCTAAAAAGGCAGTGTTATTCAGGGGTTGTTCTCTGTTTTTTTTATATCCTGCCAAAAACACTCGACTTATTTAACTACATACACAGCTTTGTGTTACTATTGGTTATCCTGTTTTACAATGTCTTACCTACCTTTTAATTTGTGTAAAATGCTAATGTACACAATGCATCCACAGAAAGTGTTTGCGTTTCTCACTGATTGTTCTTGGATTTCGGTAGTGCCCTGCGTGGAGAGTTGGGGCCTTTGATTTGTGTGTGTTTCCCTTCAATGAATGGGATATATATTAAACTTACTTTAAAAAAGTTGTTATTGTTACAAGATTAAGTACTAAATACATACCTCATTGGAACACATTGTTATTGTTACAGTCTACAGTATTAATACGAATAAAATATCACTGTCCTTCGTAGTTTTGATCTACAGACTGTTGAGTCGTCTTGAACAGTGTTTTATCCTGTTTAATTTCCCAAATTTGTATAATACAGAGTACCAAACCAAAGTAAAGATCATATAGTTATAATCAACCATTACATGAAGTACTGATTACCTGTTATATTTCCATACCCTACATAAAACCTTATATATAAGAACAAAATTGCAGATTTGTACAATGAGCAAACATCTTCACAGTGGAGCTGTTTACTGCACAATTAACAACATGAGTCATGGTTACATTTTCTCATGAGAGAAAGAGGGGCCAAGCCATCTACAGATTAACTGATACAGGGGGCTCCACAGATCAAATAACTCACCATCGGTGTTTTGAGACCTGCTGTCTGCATGTACCTTCATCAGAATAACTGTCTGCTTTTGTCTAATGAGTGATTGCTGATCCATGATTAGGTTTTTATAAATATTAAATGTATTTTTAAAAATCTCCAGTTGTCTGTCTCTCTGTCGGGGTGTGTGTCATTTTGTTCAGTTTGAAGGATCAGGAATTGTTTACCTCTCCGAGTCAAACCTGATATACATTACTTGCGTACATTACTTCTGTGTTTTGAGTTTTTTTAAGTAATTACACTGATTTTGGCTTTTCTTCAGTTGACAAGATTTGAAGTCTCAAGTCTGTCAGCAAAAAAATGGTAATTGGAGAGTGAAGATGGACGTCAGCTAATTAAACTGAAGGTGAAACGAGGAGTCAATGCTTAACTTTCCCCTGCTTTATTTCCATTCTCCGTAAAAAGAGAATTTTATGTGCCATAAAGCACATAAAGCAATACTGCAGGGGGAGAAACCTGATAATAAAATACCATGCTCTTCTCTTAGGAAGTCACAAATTCTTACCTATTCAGAAGCCTCACATTCAAATCATGATTATTTCAGTCTTACCTTACTTATCTGTTTGCCTTTATCAGTTCTAGAGTGGATTATTTCAGTGGTGCTCTGAGCAATCTTCTCAAGGAGCAGTGGTATATTGAGAAAAATTGAGTGAAATATATTAATTGTTTAAAAAATGTTACAGCTTAAGAACATTGAATAGTAAAGCCTTTTCTTATGTTACCAGTTTACTTACGCCCTTTATCCCTACACGCAATGTGTTGAATCCATTCTGTTCGCTCTTTCTACTTCCGTTCTGGTCTGTGTTTATGCACCCAGACTTTGACATCCCTTGCCTAAGCTTACTTGAGTTTCTGAATTAGTAATAACATTTAATATGATTTAATTTAAATAATTTCCCATGAAATGGCTTGGTAATTGCAGCAGTTTTGTATAGTTACGTGCAGATTGATTGTTTTCCTGATAAATCAATAAAGCAACTCTCTGGTAGTTACATTGCATTGCATTGAAATGAAAAAATCCAAAGGGAAATTCAGTTGTTACAATATTATAGCCACAACACAGGCTCGGATAAACATTGTTTTCTAGTTGTTTTTTTGTTTTTCATTACATAATTTGAATCCAACCTGATAGCAAACCGCACAATACTAAATGTTTTGCATTGTCTTCGAGCCTTTGAGAATAATAGAAAAAAGAAGTCGTCTTATTTATATTCAAATGCCGAAGGGGTTAGTATTGAATTAATGCAGAAGAAAGGAAGAAAGACAAATATCTGACCAACAGAAATGTACATTAGTGTTCCCAGTGAAATGATGCTAGTTACCCATCCAGGGAGAGACATTAAATATTAAGCCTGAAACCTAAATTATGGAGAAGGTATTAGTCTCTGATACCTTCAGATTTTCCATAAAATTGAATGGATATACATTAATAATGTAACACCACGTTGGTCCCTTTGGAGATATTCTCTGTCTTCGTGCTGAAGGCTGTCAGTGCCTCTAGGTTATGGCGCCTGGGTGCTTCGGTTTATGTCCATAACGACATTGACTGCAATCTTTGTTCTTGCACATTTTTCCCCGTGCCTGTCCATTGTGCTAATGCCAGTAAGACACAAAAGGAGTTGTGTTTGCCAGGTCTAATGTATGCTTTGTGGCTTTACAAAGTTCTGAGCTGCTGTTCAATGATACAGCTGTGAAGTACTGGTGAAGTCTTCTATGCCTTCAGATGAGTTTTTATAACACAAATCTGAACCTCCAGCGCATAGCATTGGGCACACTGACAACAGCAGCAGAAGGAGAACTAGGTTATGTGACCTTGCCTGTAGTAACAATTCAGTCTGCGCTTGTTGTATTTTAATTGCAGTGTATCTCAGGTGGGCTAAAACATTGTGTCCCCTGTTTGTGACGTTGCAATGTACATTCTAATTTGAATGCTCCACCATGGCATCACAGGAGATCAGAACAGTTTTAGTCAAATAAACTTTCAGAAGACTGAAGAGTGAAAACACCTCCGTTACACTCATGTACTGAGACACATCTACAATATATTCATAGACTTGAATGAGACTACCTACAATCAAGCGAATGGACAAATGTAACGCCATAGGCCAGATACTGATGTTGAATTATATGGAACATTTAATCTGAAACCACCAGAAACCAAAGATGGTTTTGTTTTGCATTTTCTGGCAAGGAATTCCAAGACTTCACTGCCCTGAAACTAAAAGCTTTTTCCCAGCTCAAATTTGGGTTTTGGTGGTCTATAAGTGGCCTTGGTTCTGCTGTGTGTTACGAGAGAGTATGTTTGACCCTATCCATTTAATTGGCTATAGTAGCTGGTCTTTCAGAGTGGTGAATTTTATGAAAAAGGATGAGTATATTGCTCGGTAACATTTCTATGGCACCACTTTGTATTCTGATCAAATGCTGAAAGCCCGTGCCGGGTTTAAGGTGTCATTTCAGTCTATCCATGCTATAGATTTCTGAAAAGAATGAGATCTAATGCATAGTAGATGATGGAGATGTTACAGGCTATGTGGTTGGCCTCTTTTTTGGCAAAATGATAATGAGCAAAACATTTTAATCCATTAAATAAATTAAAAATACACAAAGCACAATAGCGTGCTTGGATGTGGGGAGAGGGAGGGGGGTGGAAAGTAAAAAATAAATAAAAGAAATACGCTAATCCCTGGCGATATTTTTAAGCTGCATAAAGTATTTTTATGATTGCTTCGTGTTTTGTTCATCCTTCCTAACCTTCCTACAGCAAAGACAGGATCCATTCGGAAAACTATGCCCAGGGATGCACAGTCTTTCTAGCTAATGTGTATACAAAGCAAGGATTTATGTAGTATGGAGTCAAAGTGTGTAGTTTTGCAATGGAAGTATCAAAATACAATGTCTTACCTGAGAAATGAATCCAAGGCATACCTATCTGATGCTCTGAAAATAGGCTCCCCTTAGGCATCCCTTTACAAAAATACTCCTGAAAACTTGCTGGTTCAGTCCTCATGTATACAGGCCCAGTGTTTCCAGACATCCCTTAAAGACGCTTTTAATTCCACTGCACCTTTACAGGGCAACTCAGAGTTGGATTAACTCTCAGAACCGCTGTCTGTCTCTCCTAGGTGTCCAGCATTGACTTGCTGGAGGAATATTGATAGAGCTTCCTATACACAAGAAAACGTTTAATTTAGACGTACGGAGTCAAGAACATGGCCATTCTGGGTCTTACTCTCGGGGGGCGGGGATGTAAAGAGATCCATTAGATGCAGTCTTAATATGCTGATCAAATAACTGAAGGTCGAGAGTCAGCTGATTTTTTAAATTATTATTATTTTATTTCCCTGCAGGTGGATTTCAAACATAGTCAAATGGTCTATCAGAGAATTTTCTGCCGATCTTATATGTCCGCCTGTGACTGTCTGACTTTGCCTGTGCTATTCCAGCATGAATGAAAAAAAGACTAGTAACTAACTCTCAAATGTTCCTGACATTGTTATTAAGAACAATAGACCTTGGGGCAAAGCTAGACTGAACCCATTTTCTCTTTTGAAAGCTTGTGTTCCTAGGGAGCTAAGTTCACTGTTTCATGGCTGGTTTCACAGACCTTGCCTCTACCTAAAATAACATTGGGTAGTCCATGATTAGAGATAATTTGTGTCTGTGAAACCAGCCTATAGAGTACATTGTAACTACTTAACTAAAAATATGGTCAGCTCAGTTTAAGTAATAAGAGGTCATATTTAGTTTTTTTTTATAAATTGAGGTTCAATTGAGTTCTGTTGGTTACATTTCTTTGACAATAATACGTCTAAAGCAGGGTATCCGTGCAACCCAGGACTGAGCATGGAAAATTGCTTTATAAAAAGAACAGCTAATATCCCAAATAGTGCAATTAACAGGGGTTTAATTATGCTAGTTGCTTGATTGTGAACCTGAGGTAAACACTAAAATGTCAATAGAAAGCAGCCAAGAATATCATAATGGATCATGAGACATTGTTCCAGAATGATTCACCATTGGGAGTGACAGCTGGTTTCAACAAAGTGTCTGAGCAGCCCAGTTGTGTTAGAGCCGGAGTCTGCAGCCCTGGTCCTGGAGAGACACAATTCTGAAGGTTGTACAGGTAGCTGGAAAAGGTCAATGAGCAGAGACCTGGAAAATATGTAAATGTGTCCTACTTTAGTACATAATGAACTAATTCGCAGCTCAGCTGGATTCAAAACCAGAAGACCCTGCAGCTGTTTGGGGGCAGGGTTGCTGGGGCTGGGTGAGAGTGAAGGTCACACATCAGGAAAAGAGGTAACACTGGGGTGCATTGAAAATAGTGCATAAGCATCCATGCTCCACTTATGTTGCAAAATTAGTCCTAAAGCCAGACAACTAGAAAACGGGGCTTGGAAAAGAACATCTAAAATCAGAAAATGAATGATGTATGAGTTTTCTTACCAATAGTTATGTAAACATGAGAGGTTTTAATATTAAAACTTGAACCCCCATGCAACCCCATTGGGAACAGAATTTCTGAATATCTCAGTAATAGAGCTGTGAGTGTATTTAATTTGTAGTTTTATTTTTTATTTTCCCCTTCTCCATCACCTCAGAAGTTTTCTAAATCTTATTCCAATGCGTAATAGCCTGGAAAGACATAGATGCCGTTATTATACATGATATATATTGTACCCAGGCACTATTGCAATCAGCGTACATAACCCACACAAAGAAATCCAGAATAACAGAGACAGTATACAAGTTCCTAGTGGTTCCCTGTCATTTATCAGCTTGTTGCCTTGTAGAGGGTACTATTAAAACAACAAAACCAATTGTGTTCAAGTTTTTTTTAAGCCTTGGGATTTGTCTTTACTATAAGGTTATGGTGCCACAAGTCTGGCTATGCCATTAAAGACAACAATTTAAATGTAGACTGAATGTTCGCAGATTTCCACAGTTAAAGCACACTGACAGTCTAGTGGTGCTAATTCAAATTTCAATTAATCGTGAAACATATTTTTCAGGTGAATGCAACTCGACGTTCTAGAAACTGGATATCAATTTAAACGCACAAGCTACTAGCCAATACAGTTAGTTATATTTTACTCTTGGACTGTAACCACATCGAGGCTAATGGCTTTTGTACTTAACCTCAGTCACCTTGTTCTATAATAATCACAACAACGAGGGTCCATAATTGGATATACAGAACATATACTGACATAAATGTGGTTCATATTTGCCATCCTGATTCTGCAATCACTTAATGTGCATATTCAGTGTAACGTGTAATTTTATCTGCTGACACTGAAGAGTAAGCTTGAATTCCCATATGGGAAATAATTCTTCCCAAGTCCACCTTTATTCACTTTAGCACTACAAGTCTTTATGTTCTTCAAGTCTTACTGCATGCATAAAAAGGTGTTTTATTTCTGCTGCTGGTGTGAATGGGCGTTATCGATGATCTCACCTCCGGACCTTAAGGTGCACAATCTGTTCTCCTTTTGACATGGTGTCAGTTAAAGAGGCTACAATCAATTACTTTTAAGAATTTCTGGGAGAAAGATCTCCTTTTCAGTGATGATAACACCTACCTGACCAGATAAAGGTATTGATCGAAATCAGGAATCTACAGCCCCATTCCCAGAAGGCAACAGTGCCTTCCCATTCACCACCATTTCTCATTCTCACTGAGCTGTGATTGAATAAATAGACGCAATGATGTGTGTGGTTAGTGTATATTAACATATAGGTCGGCTACAAACCCTACAGATTGTTAGTTTCACCCTATAATATGCATATTTTTATATTTTGAGCATGATACTTAAATATTCCTATCTTATTTTTTTATTTTATTTATGTTTTCCCTTTTTTTGTGTGAATTATTTATGTTACATACTGGAGCCAAATAATGACTGGAAAGTTAAGTTCTCCCATGAAAACATTTTTCAAAGATGTTTCTTAACTTCTGTCATATTTTAATATCATGAATGCATAATACATCCGTTGGAGTGTACGCAAGACCAATTATATTTGACTCCATTTTCAATAACATCACCAATATTAATTTGAAGCTATTAAGTAGAAACGCTAAACCAGATGAATTTCATATGCAACAAAATCTTCACTCCTGTGCTTTTATAATGGGATAATAAATCATTCATCTTCTAAAGCATCCTTTCAGACTTTTTTTTCATAATGCTACCTATATCGTTTTCCAAAATAACCTTGCCAACTTGTGCTTCTGAAAAATTAGTGAATTTAACATAAGATTATTTGTCATGACACTGATGTTATAAAACCTGCTATACTGCCTCTCTCGGATCAGGCTCCTGATTTAAACCCTTAATCTGCCTCCATCTCCTTTAATCTTCCTATTGTCTCATTTTGCAAAAACTCCTGCCTTCATCTTTTGTGTTAGGCTTGTTACTGCCATTACGGTGCAGTGTTACACAGATCTGCGTTACATCAGCGAATGTTCTATAGCACAGCGTCCCCCTGCTCTTTCATGAACATAAACACATTTCAGGGCCTTTAACCTTAACAGTACATTTCTCACTGTTGATGCCAGGGCTAGGACAGGACCCCTTGAAGAGCAATGCGTAGGGGTTTGGCCGTTGGGTTCACATTGCCTGTATGCTCTGAGCGATGAGAGTAGCTCAGAGACAAGATTAACTGTTTTGGGTTTTCATGGATGTGGAATGATTTGTGAATCTAGAAAACTGAGTGGATGGGTGACTAGTAAGACTGAACTCCAGTGAGAGAAGTCAAGCCAGGAAACAGACCTCAAGCTCCTGGGGTCTACTGGCTTCACTTCTCAACATGGATGCCAGAGCCTCTCTTTCACTTGGGTAACCGGACTTTCAAGCCAAGAATACGATACGCAATGTGAAAAGTCTGCACCTTGAAAGTTGCAACTGTTCTCATTTAAACTTCTTTAATATCCTTGCCTTGTTTTCAACTTCTTCCCTTCTTTGCTGCTCCTTTTCTGTGCTTTGGTGCTAGGAGTTCTGTAGATACAAATGATTGCTAAGGGTGAAGATGGTATATAACAGCTTTGCATTTTTCCTTCACCTATACCAGCTTTTTTCCCCCAAAATAATGGTTTGAGCCATCCACTTGCAGTGTTTTTTGTCGTTGTTGTTGAAAACTATGCATAGCAATGTGCAACCAAGCCACCATAAAGGCATTCAAATTTAGTCTAGGTGAACTGTCTGAATTTAAGCAAAGTATATTTGGAGCACAAAGGCAAAACCAGGAAGAGATGTATGTTAAATACAAAGCAGACAATAACCATGTAAGGGGCGTGATCATTCATCAACTCCGAACTGTAACAGGAACCCGAAGACGCATGTATAACTAATGCTTTCATTACTGTAGCTGTAGCTATAATTTATGCATAAGAGCTGTCCAACAGAGACCTGGGTTCCTTAATGTCTTCTATCTCCATATCTTGAATTATGCTCAGATGCCCAGAAGGGCTTGTACTTTGTAAGTTGTAGTCAGTTGTTGGCTGTAAATGACTGTGTGCTGAGGGGCTGAGCTGATACATGGTGACATTTTCAATATTATTGCACAGGAGAAAATGTAGCACTTAGGGATGCATGTTTTAACCTCTAAGTTCAGAGAATGTATTGCTTTCAAGTCACAAGATACATTGGCCAATAATGTCAATAAGTGGATCTGATCTTGGGGGGCCTTTTTTCTTGGTATGATGAAACATTTTACCACCTTAATTATTCAGGTTTGTATTCTGTGCTTAAGGATAGATTGTACTTTCTTCTTCATTTCTGTTTAGTCAGCACATATGTTTGGTGCAGCATCAGAAATTCTCTTTACAAAAAAAGAGTAGAAAAGTGCCTACAGTCCACATAACAAAACTCGAGTTAAAGCAGGTAAATGCAAATTTCCACTAGTGTCATTCTTTGGATAAGACCAAGAAGTCATACGCATGGTAAACATACATACCCTCAAGAAAATAACTGTGGAGTTCACCAGGTAGTAAAAATGTAACAATTGTCTTTGGTAGTAGGAGGGTATTTTACATAGCAGACAGCACCGCAAACACATATTTGTATGGCATAAAAGTAGTGGCGTAGGTTGGGAGGGTTGGGGGGCTGCCACCCCTGATCAGAAAATAATGAATATGAATTAATATGTAAATGTATTGTACTCCTGGAAGTGTCTGATTTAAAAGCTTGTTCTGAATTTGATTATTTTTTGCAGACTTGCTAAAGGCGACAGACTTGAAAGTGTTTTAGATTTGCTGGTTCAAGCTGTTGCTTTGGTGTGAGTGGATGTTGGTTTGACCCAGGGGAAGAAACAAAGTGCCTGAATTATGGGGGAAATGTATTTTTCATGTCAAACAATTCAGTGACCTATAATGTTTGCGGAAAAGAAGTGTCATTGTGTTTAAACAGAAAATAGAGTGAAAGTAGAAATAGGGGCAACTTGGACGTTACACCTTCTGCTTCTCTAGGGATAGACCATGACGCTCTCTGAAATGCCAGAACATGTGCTGTCTGGGATAAGACGGCATGACGCCATGTGGAAAGAAGCCAGCGATAATGGAGTTCTTCTGTCCTCTCTGTCAGTGAAAGACTAACAGGAGGGAAGACCTCTTTAATGGAATATTAAATTATCTTTCAGCCATGCACTTTGATCTTTGATGTCCTATTCCCTTGGAACAGAAAAGCATATATATGAGTGTGTGTGTATGTATGTATATATGGAGAAAAATAAGAAAATAAGAGAAAATTAATCTTGAAAACTCAACATATTCTCAACACACAAAGACAAACCCCACAAACATGTGCCTATTTACAAATCTTTGGACTGTAGATTTCATCCAGAAATGCATGTGCAAGAAATTAACTATTATTTGGGATAACAAATCAGGTTTATTTATTTTTACATATATATTTTTTAAAGGGTATATTTTACTGCTGATAGTCTTCAGGAAGGGAGACATATTATGTTTCTGAAAGGATAGGATTCTTTAGTTTTTGTCATGCATATGACTCTACAACAGCTTTATAACTGTGAGAGGAAAAAAATAAATAAGAGGCTGATATGCACTACAAGATAAATAAGGTTTCTGCCCCACCTTACGCCTCTTCAGCTGCAAATAAAAGACTATGAAAAACGTACAAGTTGTCTCTTAACCATGTTTAATTCTTCATTGGCTGACAGATCGCTTTTCCTTGTCCTTGTCTGTGGTGATTGATGCTGGACCCATCAGCGTGCCAAATGCAAAGTGCTACAACATGCAATCAATTCGTTCTTTCATTTGGTGTGCAGTAGAGTGGAGTATTAGTTAGTGCTCTGGACACTGGAGCAGAGGGTTGTGGGTTCAATCCCAGGTGGGGGCACTGCTGTTGTACCCTTGAGCAAGCTACTTTACCTAGATTGCTGTAAATGCCCAGCTGTATAAAGAGGTAAAATGTGATATCTTGTAACAATTGTAAGTCACCCTGGATAAGAGTGTCTGCTGAGTAATAATAATAACATGGGTGGCTTCCCATTACAGCTGTTTAACATTGCTGTCTGTCCAACAACAACTTAACAGCTTGATGTTGGGCCTTACATAGTTCTAATGCTTTATGTATTTATTTATTGTTGAATACATTCTGAAAGGCTTATCAGTTGAGGAGTGTCTTGGAAAACGTCTGATAACCAGCAGTTTATGATTATTTCCACGGTTGGATTGCTCTGTTTTATCACTTTAAAACCCACACAGCTGTTCAACTATAAGTAGCGATACCACAGATTAATTCATTAATGTATGTTTTTCTTGTTCTATCTGATTAAAGCGTCTGCTGAAGCTTAGAAAGAAACCTTTCAGATTTAAAAGATTCAAGGCAAGGCAAGGGTAGGAGAATCTGGCAGACAAAAAGTTTGACTTTGAAAATGTGAGCTTACAAAGTACTGGCCTGTATCAGGGTTTGATTCAAAACTAAATACAAATAGTGACCAGCTATTCCTTCAGGCAGAGTAGATATTTTTATGTAGGGGTTGTGTTCGGGTACATGTTCTCCTTATTCAACATCAACATTTAACTAAGGGTCATATTTAGGACACACTTACCACCAAGCTAATGAGAAGAACATAATGCACATTGAAAATGACACTGAATTTGAATTCACATGTAGTTTAAATGTTACAATTAGCATACATTTTCAGCATTCAAAAATTCAGTCAAGTTTTCTGACTGCCAGATCCACAATATATTGTTTTGGTGAGCAAATCTAAAATCTAAAAGGCATTTTCCATGCTTCAGTAGAAATATTCAACATCCGATTATCTTCAGAAAAGCACTGAGGAAATCGAAATAGATTACAATTTGTATACAAAATAAAACGAGTGTCATACACTCATGATTCTTGGCAGACAATGTAGTTAATCTTAGTGGACCTTAAAGGCACTAACTAGTGTTTCCAGTGTTTCACAAATAAGATGTTTGTGTAATACCTGTCTGACTCTAAAGCATTTTTGATTTTCCATTAGCTCTGGTCTGTCCATGTCTTTATTTGTTAAGCCCTTAAAATAAATACATGAATTACATCTGAAGCCTAAGAGAATCTCAAATAAAACTGGATTTAAGCTGTACAACTGGATGTGTTCATTTGCTTGTGACGGCCTATCGCAAGTTTAGCAGTAATATTATACTTCTTTGAAGATCTAAACATCCAAACAAAAACAAATTAAACAAAAGCTAATATTGATGTCATGTGGGTGTCATAGCTTTAAGTATTAAGTATGCGGACACACCGCAAGCTTGAGCGGTTTCAAGTTGAGAGCAGCAGCAAGGAAAAAATGGTTGAACTTGGAAATAAGGGATAAGAGTGTAGTAGATGTGTTTTGAGGCGGTGCATGTTAAAACCGGTTTAAAAATAGCTTTGGCCGCTGAGTCACTGGGACCCTTGGTTTTCTTCTCAGAGCCCCACGTCACTCGAGTCTGTGTCTGTGGGGAGCTGCGGGACTGTGCTGAGCTTGTACAGGATGGTTGCCACAGTCAGGCCTACATGGCTACCTGCAGCTTCTGTCTGCTGGTTCAAAGTCTTCGTTACGGGACTGTCGGGTGGAAAGCAAAAGGAAGAGAGTAGCTTGAGAAAAAAAAGTATTTGTAACCCGTGTAAGAGGCCTTAAATGAGGGCATCAAGCAAATTAATAATAAAATAAATAAATACATGTATAATACTAAAACTACTACTACTATTATTATTACAACTACTAATACTACTGCTAATAATAATAATATTGAGGCATGTTTCTCTGAATGTTTTCAACAGTGGCTGCAAAGGCAAAATCTGGTATTTTTCCCAGTTTCTAAATACAAATACAAATGTTCAGGGCAGATGGGAAAAAAGAGATAAGCAAGTGAATAATGGTCTCTCAGTGAGCTGCACTGACTAAGAGCTGGGCCTGAAGGAGCAGAAATAACCACAGTGTCTGTGTGAGAGTGTGTGGATTAGGTCCGCTGACTCCCAAGAAGAGGAACGGCTGTAAAATGCTTAAATTGGCAATTTGTTCCCCCGGTTTACACACAATAATTACAGTGCTTCCAGCAGATAAGATGTGCATTGCAAAAAATCCACACCCTATCGCCATTTCAGTGAATTATTTCATCAATGTTACAGTGGCGGCCTGGCCCCACCGATCAATATTGAAGCATTTAGTTACCAAGAATCACCTTCCTAGGAAACCTTGACGTGCCCTCTGGTTGGAGGTAAAGGATGTTAATTTACTCACCATCTGTGATAGTAACAAAGTCCTACTGTCCTCAACACCACATGCAAGCCAAGCAAGGATTTAACAGTATCGGCTCAGAGCCTATACAACCTGTTATATCAGTTCTTTTGGATGAAAGGCGTGTTATTAACTAGTTTCCAGGCTGTGTAGGTTATCATTAGCCCTTTTTCCGCATTGTGAGAATTTAAAGAGAATGCAGAATTAAACCTCTTGTAATAAATACTTTTCCCCCTTCCTTTCCTTGAACAGTTCTCCAGCTCCATGGGATTTAGCCACACAGAAAGCCGAAAATTCAGTTCTTGGAAACTGGAAAATTCTCTATTTTGGAGCACGTGGTAAATAAATAAACTGTGGTATTGCACTCTGACCCAACAGTAAGCTACCATTTCAATTAGATATTTTCTTATTACACTGGTTCTTGTCCATTAAAAGTAATGCACTGATGCAAGGATGAGAGGGAAAGAAAAACTGATGTGAGATTCCATTCGGTCTCCCTCACCACTCCTCTTGGAACCCAACCCAGTCTCAGAAACCTTGAGGTCTAACAATGAGAGCAGGGCAACAATGCAGATTTTCACACAGAATGTCGGGAAGTTGTTTTGCAGCTGTTATGAACTCCTATTGGTCCAAAATTAAGTGTAATCCCTTGTCCAGCATGAGAACCATCACTTCTGGCAGCAAACTACCCACAGACTGCCCAGATTCTGAAAACAGTAATTCCTCAATCATAAGAGCTACTGTGACCTTTTAATTCTGCCTGCTTATCCTTCTGTGTAATCTTGTGTTCAGTGCATCACAAAATAAAAAATAACACACAGTGTCTAGGCCTTACTGCTCCACGACTATTTGCTTTTTATTTGGGATTTTATCATAGCCTGTGATCTTTATAATTATCCTTTGCATCTAGGGTCCAGAATATTTCCCATGCTCAAAGTCTCTTAAACATTATCTTAGTTTAAAAACAGATTCAAAGTAGGATGCAACTGCAACTACCACAAAATTAATCTCCTTGCTGTGAGACAGAATCTTGTATGCCACGTATTGATGGCCTAATCTGACCTGCTTTCCTAATGGGAATGGATGGAGGGGATAAAGTGGATGAAATCAAAGTAAAAGCACTTGTGCAGAGCTCGATAGATTGAATCAAGCATAAGCGATAATGTATTTCATAGGGTTTTATTTCATTATTGCACCATAAAAAGTTATATATCTCTTTTTATATTTGCCAACACATTATTCAACACATTAGTACTTTTTGTACCAACTTATTGTTCTTTTCATTGCTCTTATACAGTGTAGAGTCAGGGCTCTGGGGAGAGAAGGGAAGGGCTGGTCATTTTTCCATCTTTTTCATGGAAAGCAAAGTGCAGAATAAACCTTTCTGTCAAAGCTGCTGGAAGCCTGGCTTGGACAAGTCATGGTGTACTCACCAAGTTCTCACCAGGTTTGCTATGCTTGTTTGAAAATGGGAATCAGTGCTTCCCTGAGTTACTCCCTGATTCGTCGTATTCCAGCAGGGACTGTGTTTCCTCAGGTGCCCCAAGCTCTGCATCTTCCAAAGTTTCGCTTTCTTCCATCTTCAGGGCGTTGGCCGCACACATCTCTTCCTTGAGCAACCTTTCCTGCTCCACCCTGAGATCCTGGTAGGACCTTGAGAACATGTGGAAGATAGAAGTGGCTGGAAAGGCCATGATTAGAATCCCGCTCAGAATGCTGCTCATGGCGACGACCTGACCTGGGATGCTCCTGGGCACCATGTCCCCGTACCCCACCGTGGTCATAGAGATGATGGCCCACCAGTAGGACGCAGGGATGCTGGTGAAGTCCTGTCCTTTGGTTAGCTCGCTCTCGGCTAGGTACACCAGGGGGGAGAAGAGGGTGACAGCCACGCACAAGAAAAGCAGCAGCAGACCGAACTCCCTGGTACTGCGCCTCACCGTCAGCCCCAGTGTCTGCAGCCCCAGGGAGTGCCTGGCCAGCCGCATGACATACAAGATTCTCAAGGCACGGAGGATCCGCAGCACAAGCCCTACTTTCTCCAGGTAGCCTTTGCCTCCAGGCCTGTCGTTGGTCAGAGGCTCCTCCACCACAATCAGGGAGATGTAGTAGGGCAGGATGGCCATGGCATCGATGATGTTCAGGGGTCCCCGGACAAACTCCAGCTTGCTGCGGGCCTGGACAAAGCGCAGGACAAACTCCAGAGAGAACCAGCCCACGCACACTGTCTCCACGATGAACATGTTGTAGCACTTCTGGGAACATTCTCCCTGCAAGGGGACATGGGAGACAAAATGAAAAAGTAAGTTTAGTGACATGTCTTAGTCAATAGCCTTGTGCGATCTGGGAGCATGCAGAAATGGTTGCATAATCACATCAGAAACCATTTCTCAAAAAGGCAGATACCAAACTCCAGAATCTCTTAGACCCTCTTAGAATCTCTTAGACTGTTATTTTTCTAGTTGGAAGCACTGCCCAAGGAGGAGGGGTTTCTGCACACTTCCGTAGGAACCCGATCGAAAACGTTACTCTATCAAAGCTGCTATTGGCCCCTGCATACGTCACTTGGAACACGGCCCTTCCCACTTACTGTTCTATAAAACGTGACATCAGCGCAGGTTTGTCCTCTTTTGCTATTTTGCCTAGACCCGAGAACGTGAGCTTTCTGTGTCTGTGTGTCGCATTAGACATTTAAACGTCGTATTTCGGCTGGCTGGCTTCCCTAATAGTGTTGTTCACTCCCGTTTCGCTACATCTCTGTCTCTATTGTGTGTCTTATTAGTTATATTTATAGCTAATTCCGATCCTGGAGCTCGTAAGAGATCTGTTGTACGAGTGTCCCCAGAAACCCCTGGAATATACAGATCAGGTTGGTGTTGCAGTGCCCCCATGTCCATAAACGTTGCCGGGTGGAGACACACTTACAGTGGCGAGCCCGCTAGGTGCGCCACTTGTCGCAGCGGCATTTCAGTTGTTGTGTGCCCCCTGGTGCAAACACTGACCGGCGCCCCCGGTGCATGTTCCTTGTTCTCGCATGTGTGCAGTTGGCGATGAGTTTCTCTCACCCACGCCATTGCGCCACTTGCAGCCAACGTACTTTCCCATGCCCACTTCTCCGCTGCTGCGCCCGCTGCGGCAGGTGTGCCCTCCCTGCCTGATGTGCCAGTGATGCGCGCCGTGTGAACCCCCGCACAAAGCACATGAGCGACAGGGAAGAGTGTTGGAGCAACAGGCCCCCTCCCCCTAAGCTCCGGCTGTCACAGGCAAGATGGGTGCCTATGGCGGACAGGACCCATCTCAAAGATGCACCCATACTGCCAGGCTTTACTTTCGGCCCCTCAATGGAGGAGATGCGCACTCCCCAGGAGAGGGAACAGTCCCTGCAACTAGCCAGGGTCTACCCGGTTACACCCTCAGCCCAGCCTCACAGGCTGCCTTCAGGAGCTCGATGTCTCTTGACCTTGGCTCCCAGGCAGCAGTCCCGCCCCCCTGCCGATCTTCGAACCGGCAGGCAGGCACCCGCCACGGCAGCCTGTCCAGGCCCCCAGCAGTCCGGCATGGCATGCGTCAGGAGGATGGCTGGCAGACTTCCGCCCCCTTCTCCCCCTGCGCTTCGGCCCTGTGACATTCCAGCAGTCTCTGGCTCACCCATACACCTCCCAGCAACTCCAAACTATAACAGTTGGCTACTCCCTGTAGTTTCAGGCCCGTCCACCCCACTTCTGAGGCGTGGTGTGGACGTGATTGAGGGACCCATTGCAGTGTGTGGCACTTAACGTTGAAATCAACGCTCTCCTGGAGAAGCAAGCAATTTTTGAAGCACCCCCACTTGGTCAGCATGGGGGGTTCTACTCCCCACACTTCCTAGTACCCAAAGAAAATGGCGGTTTCTGCCCCATCTTGGATTGGAGATGCCTGAACCGCCACCTCAGGGTGTTGTGCTTCAGCATGCTCAACCTGCACACCATGTCCCAGGCCATCAAACCCAGTGACTGGTTCATTACGGTGGATCTGAAAGTCGCTTACTTTCAAATCCCTATTGCACAGGTACACAGGAAGTTCCTCCGCTTTTGCCTACGAGGGTCGAGCGTTCGAGTTTGCTGTTCTTCCCTTCGGCCTGTCGCTAGCCCCACACACTTTTTCCAAGTGCATGGACGTCGTGTTCATCTCCTTATGTTGCCAGGGGGCCCACGTCCTCAATTGTGCGCTCCCTCTTCTGACTGAGAGCTTGCGTCAGGGTGTCCCCTTGCCTTGCTCTCCACTCTGTACTGTTCAGTTGATGCTCCTGTGCTGTGCGCAGGTGGCATGAATGCTCCTGCTGCCACGCGATATATATTGTTGTTCATTAGTACAACATTGTAGAGCTGGTGTGGCCTCAATCCTAGCTGTACTAGTGGAGAAAGCAGCCAATGCTTCCATGTTATGCGGAGAGTGCATGAACAATGTTTATGGTTTGATTGTCATGGTAGAGCCTGCTGTTGTCCTGCATTAGCTGCACTAATAGGTGACAACTGCTCCCATGTTACGTGGTGGTGCATGATCTGCTTTCTGCACCCTGCAATGTGTATAGTTGTTATGACAGCACAGTGGAGCTGGCCGCTCTGTACAGTTCAGTGAACGCGATTTCTCCATGAGTGTTCCTGCTGCAACACTGTGTATACTGTTATGTCCAGCTGTGGCTACTCAGTTGACTAGCCAGCTATGTGTTATTCAGTGGTCTGTAGATCAGGGGTTCACTGCCACGTTAATGCGCAGAGGGCACACAAGTTGCTTGATTGCCCCGGCCATATATTGTGCCAGTAGATATACGGTCTCGATCCTAGATGGAGCAGTAGAGCAGCCAGCCTTGCTATTGTAAGCGGATTGCGTAAGAGTTTATCTCTGTAGCCCAATTTGAATATGCTGATTGCAGACAGTTCCCGGTAGAGCATGACTGCAGTCCTCGCTCCTGGGCAGCCCAGGTTGGCCCCAAGGGGCCTCTTTGACTCCTGTCTGGAGTTGTGTTGCCGAGGCCCCCTAGCGGTCACCTCGGGGCAGGCTCCCTTATCAGCCCGCTGCCTCCTCCCTTGCGACGGTTTGGTTATACAGTAACCACTCCCCCTTGGGCAGTGCTTCCGACTTGAAAGATAAAGATAGGTTGCGAATGCAACCCCGGTTATCTGAAAAAGGGAAGCACTGCCCAAGGGTTGCAAGGTCGTGCGGGAGTCCTGGCTTCCAGCAAAAGAGGACGAACCTGCGCAGACGTCATGTTTTATAGAACAGGAAGTGGTAAGGGACCTGTTCTGAGTGATGTTCACAAGGGCCAATGGCAGCTTTGATAGAGTGACATTTTCAATCCGTTTCCTACAGAAATGTGCAGAAACTCCTCCCCTTTGGGCAGTGCTTCCTTTTTCAGATAACCAGAGTTGCATACGTAACCTATCGTTATGTTGGCTATATTGGTAACTTTCCGTCAGGCATTAAGTTAAAGTGTGATTTGGAAAATGGTCTTGAAGATGTCTTGCAATGTGCAGCATTACAGAGCTAGTTAAAACTAGTTAAAGCCCCTGGCTCTGGAGAAAAGTTCTAATATTAAATTAAATGTGTGTGTGTGTGTGTGTAGCTAGTGCCTTATGGTGTAGGCAGATGGGATAGAAATGGAAGGAGAGTACAAAAGGAAAAGAGATTTTTCCTTAGTCAAAAATAGTATTAATGTTTGTTAGGCACCCCGTAATGAGCCTAATCTTTAATAAGCATGTATTCAAACTAAGAACATCAGCCTAACACTACTAATAAGCCTTGGCAAATACAGTGGTGTTGCGTATAGACAACTGGGAAGAAAATAAGAAAAACCTCTCACAACTGAAATAGTCCTTTGCACAAAAGCACTATAGAGTTCCTGCAAGGTGTGGTTGCTCATATGTGAAACACTACTTTGTTTTCAATATCCATGCTCTTAAGCTATTTATCTGTGGTTGCAGAACCATGCTAAACAATTGTCATCTAAATAACCTTAACCAGGAAAGGAAAGCAGGCTTCTCCATTGATGTAAACAGTCAGACTAAAAACAAAACCCTGAATGACTAGACTGGATTACGAGCTGGATGTACGCAATCTTCCAATATGTCTGTAATTTAAGACAACAGTCCTTTGGGAGAAACAACCTAATTATGAGTCTTACTGTGGAAAAAACCACACACACAACACAAATGAGGGCAGCACTTAGAAGGGCAATGGCTGGAACATGACGTGAATGAAACAAGACCCTTGGTAATCTTAAAGCCCAATGCACATAGGTAGGAACAAATATACACATCACTGAAACACTGCACCCTCCTGGTTTGTACAGTAGTGATGGAAAGACAGAGCAAATGTGGGGGAAACATGGAGGGAGAGACCAGTGTTTGTCTTCCTGCAATCAGATCACCAATCTATTATATATATATTTTTTTAAATGATCAATAAATACAAAACAAAAACACTGCAAGGCAGGCTTTGTAAAGCAAAATTGTGAGGTTTCCATTGTAGTGCTGGGAGCTACAGGGAATTTGGCACAGCTGTAAAAGGGACTAATTAGAAATATGAATTAGTCTTCCAGTTGGACCCTCTGGAGACTGTGGTTAAGGTCTTTCACACCAACTGCCAAACATAGATGCTGTAGGCTTTACAAATGTTGATGCTGTGATGGTTCTGCTATTGCAGTTTATTTAAAACACTGAAAAACAGGAAAGAAAGACAAAGTATTAAGAGAAGGAAAATCATTCCCCTTACCAACAACTACACAAGCAAGGTTCTTTATTCATAATTATATCTGTATTTAGCATGTATTAATGAAGGCTTAATGGCTTCCTTGTCTATCACTACTTCCTAGTGCAGGTGTACAGGCTGAATGTATTTCATAGTCATTATCATTACTGAAGTGATTAATTTCTGGATTGGGAGTTGTAATGATGAACAGACTATCAACATTACTGACATTAGCTAACTACTGAGCCTCTGTATGGAATAAGGTATTCTGAGAGGAGATCACTGCGGTGTAGTTGCGTTTCAATGTGACATGCTCGATGTGTGAGGAATGTCTAACCTGCGCTGCCACAGTCACTTGGTCTCCCTCACAATCAGTGTTGCTACAGCAGTCAAAACCACAACCTTGGAGACAGGCAAGTGAAGGGGGAGGGGAATGGAAAGCTGCTGTTTAAAGTTTCCCTCTGCACTTGGCTTTCATATAAGGAACATGCGTGTGAGTTTGCATATTTACATACAAAACATGACTTAAAAAACTTACGGTACATTCTGACTGGACTCAGAATATAATTTAATGGCAACAAAAGACCATCCCATTTTACTGGTTGCCTACTACAGACTATCAGCACCGCCTAGTCTTAACTCTTTGAATATTTTAAACTAAAACCTAACCTAGTTACCTTTGTCACTCCCAGTTGATTAGCTGGGACTGGTTATCCCATTGCTATTTAATTAATATCTTTGATTGTGTTCCAGTTTTGGATGATTCTCCTCAGATCAGTCTGCAATAGTGAGTGTTTCTGAATTTAAACAAGGTCTTAATGTTGATTTAAAAAACAGCTTCTGATGTTTCATGTGTCACTTCAGTAACATCATTCCATAATACAGTGTTTCGCTGTCGCACACAATTGCGTTCACTTTTGTCACTTAATAATTACCACCTTCTCACTGTACATGTGTCTTACAAGCAGAAGCACAGTTTTTTTTTTCTATAATCCATCACGTACCAAAGTCATGCAAGAATACAATGATGAGATACATACCACCATTGCTTTTCAAGATGTCAGTGCTGTTCACAGTGGTTTGTCAGTAAAAACAAGCAAATCTCTTTGAAGTTTAACTTTAAAATATTAATCAGCTTTGGATTGGACTAGGCAGGCAGAATATAAAACACTTTCCCAGGCTGATGTCTTGTGACTAAAGTACAATATCCATGCTTCTAATAAGACTACGTCTTCCTGTACTGTTCTCATTCCCTTCACAAAATGTCTATTTTTAAATCATAAACTTAAGACAGCAGTGGATGAAAGTCAATTAAAATACTTAAATGTAGATGTTTAAAAATACACAATCCTTCAGATTACTACCACACAATGTCATATATTTTTTCAAATGGATTTCCTGTACAGATTTCCTTGCAGACCTTTACAGAAATACAACAGCATATATGTACAATAGCAGTACATCCATCCAAGGTCTGTATTGTGTTATATTTGGCACATTTTTAAAAGGAGAAACAAAAAGAGTAGAACTATGGTTGATATATTGTTTTCTCTCAACACTGTTAAAAGGCTACAAGTACCTTACAATTCCTGAAAAGGTTAGGAAAGGTAGGAAAATTACAGCTTTCTTGATGGATGGAGCTGAAGATCTACAATTGGCTTTCCATGTAGGTTGCGTGTCTTCATTAGGGGCCGCAGTCTGATGGATGAGACATTAGTGACAGGCTAAGCACCACAGAGCATGTTTTCCTAAGCGTGCCATTGAATGCTTCCTCGCCTCTTACTATAGTACTCTGCAAGTCATCAGTTAAACAGCCAGACATTACTCCTTTGCCCGTTTCATTCCATTAGGTCCTAGGGCGACTGGCGGGTAATTTCAGATGTAAGAGAAAGCTGTGGACGAGTGTAAAGATGGGGGGATTCCTTTGTTAATAATGAAAATGGCTTTGCACCATTTAAACTGTAATCACCAGTATGGCACAATTTTCACACTACCTAAGATCACGTCACAAGCACAATGTTAAAAAGGTAATTTCAAAGCTTAGTTCGGAGTTTAATCGAACAGTTCTTTACCTTACTTGCTGTTCCTGTTATGTGTGACAGAGTACACTGCATTGTTGTGCAGTTTTTTATATTTTTCTTTGTACCCACTCACACCCAGGTGAGACTTAGTGTAATAGAGTAATAAAGTGTGAAGTTTTCTTTTTCGAGCCACTTTCAAAAGGGTGTCAACCAAATTAATAAATGAATACATACATACATAAATACAGAAACAAATTAATAAATCATACTGTGCGGAGGCAACACATTTTTCAAAACATAGTCAAACTGTATTCAAACATGACGCATCTCCATTTGCAATTGAAAATAAACATAAGATGTAATTTGTATCTGGATTACAGTGTGGTTAAGTCCTGGTACCAGAGGTTGATAAGAAGTCAAACATTGATTCATACCTACTCTACTACTACTGTTTTAAAGCATGCAACTGTACATACATGCCAGAAACTGGTCCACCTTCCAGATTTTCTTATCTTTTGTGGGGAGAAAATCATTGCACAGCTTTAACCTATCAATTTGTATTTTAAATAATGTCCTTCCTGGCGCATATATTTCTCCTTCACAGCAAATGCTTAATATTAAAACCAAAAGGCTTTTATATGTTGTAAGTCACCCTGGACAAGGGCGGCTGCTAAGAAATAAATAATAATAATAATCAAATTAAAGTTTGTGTTCTGTGCTACAATGACCATAGACTATAACATCAGGGTAATAAAACAGGGTGGAGGGATTTAGACGTCAACAGTTATGTGACTAACTCTTTTAGTATACAGTGGCTAGCTATAATTCTTAGTCATCATAATCCCGTGAAGCTGGGAATACTTTACATCAGTGATGAAGCATTAAAACAAAAGATAGAATCGGACTTATTTCTACTTAAATAGACGATTGTATAGTACTAGCCTCCATGGCATTATCACTGCTGGCTGAGAGGGCAGGCTGGGTCCACGAGTTCACGCAGTGCTGGTTTGAATCGGGGAGGCTGCAGTGTGGAACAAAGTACACAGTCTGACAGCACCTATATTGGAGAGCCTGCTTTTAGGCTAAGACTCTGGCATAGCTGGGATCCTGACAAACTAGTTTGTCAGGATCCCAGCTATGCCACAGTCTTAGCATTAAATCAAGCTGAGAGAAAACTAAATTAATGCCAATTCCAATTAATAAATACATATATATGTTCTATAAAAGGCCACCATACTTCAGTAATTGATGAGAAACTACACTACTGTTGCAATACCACAGATAACAAATAACAAACTCAGGCATTCACCGGCGATCTCTCAAACAGTCCTTTTACTCTGATCACCAGACTTAGAGGCACCAAAGAGAAATCTGACATGTAAGAGATAGTTACAGTGAGCACATTAAAAAAAGAACTAAATAACCACACAAACAAGAAACACACACTACTGTGTCATTTGGGGGAATTTAGTTGTATAAATAAAGATTGTATAAATTAAATGCATTGCAAGAGCAAGATTCACACATAAGCTCACTGCTTTATTTCTCTTAACACAGTCATTGTATTTACATAAAACACTGTTGGTTTTATATTAGGGACACAGATGGTGAATTTTAATCTGCAAGGTTGATCTAAAGTCCATTATGAGAGGTTCCTCAGAAATCCCGTGGAGACCTGTCATCATAAACCACTGAATGGGAGGGGAATTTCCATTTTTCTATTTCCTACAGCCTACATTATTTTCTGACCTAATTTTTACATTGAATTAATGTAATTTATGTTTTTTTTTTAACACAATGCTGTTCTGCTTTGTTGACTTCCTGGTAAGAATATTAAAAAACAATCATTTATTTTAAATGATACATGCAACTTGTCAACACCAAACAGAAAAAAGTCACAACAACTTAATGTAGGTGTTATTTATCATCTGGTTTGCTGGCACTCTCTGTCCCTATGTACTCTATGTATGTGAAAGCTTTATCTTCAACTAACTTAGGTTGAATTAGCTAGCCTGTGAGTTTCCATGTATGTTGTATTTGTATTTAACTTTTCACACACATATGACATTAGTTATTATGCTGTTTACAAAAAAAAAAACTCCAAGGAAAGTGATGTTTTTAGTGCACAGAAGAACACAGTTTTCAGATGGTATGGTGTTGACAAATATTGTGTAAACATTACCAAATTGTGTGTCTTGTCCTGAATGTTTAGTGCTTTTGTTTCAGTGCCATACTGTCTCTCCAAATGTCATTGTGGAGAATTGTGTTGTTACATAATGTTTCAATGATATATATAAAGTATTTCAGATGTTTGCTCCCAGGGGGTATATGGATTCAGTGGATTGTATACATTTTCAGGAGACCGAACCTCCAAATATCAGTGCATTCCTCTGTCAACACAAATGCAGTCTCACTACGACTTTCAAAGGGGACAAGATAAGAAATTGGTTGCAGGTAGATTTTTATAGGTTGGTATATCTCTAATGAAATCACACTGCATTCATATTTTACAGGCACAGAGGGTGAATACATGATACTTTCCCAGGTGATTCCAGCCAGGTTTCTGATTTCATCCTTCCATCTTCTATATGGTCTTTACTTGTGTCTTTTCAGATGCATTTAATTAATTCACTAGTCCATTTCCGATCTGTTCTTCTGGCAATGTGTCCAGCCCCTTGACTTTGTCACTCTATCAATGATGTCACACAATGTTGTTTGTCCTCTGGTCCATTTATCTGTTTTTCTATCACTTATTGTTATTAGAAGCATATAGCTTTCATATATTCATATACAGATTACATGATTGGGAAGCAATCTCTTCAAATACATCCCCATTTCCCAGCTGCCTTGGTCCCATAGAAAACAAGCTTAGCAATAGGTCTTGCCTTGTGACTTAAATGTGATTAATATATTGGAAAAGGTTTTGATTTGAAATGCATGTTCATGACATCTGTTGCAATCTGTTCATGAATAAATCTTATCATAGCACAGGGAAATATACTTCCTGTTACCTAAAGTAATTTCCTTCTAAACTACACTTCTCCCAAACAACAAGGGCGTCTGGGAACCGTGTTTCAGTCACCTTCAGGCTTTCCCTGACAAGTTGTTGACTGATTATAAAAGCATGAATAAGTCGAAAGTGGTGCTTAATAGGTATGTACCTCCAGAGAGACAGAGAAAGAGTTTTTCTGTGTTTTGTCTTTCGGCATCAAATCTCATACTATGAAATAGTACAGTCTGCTTCATTTTCTCCATGTTTTTTTTTTCTTTTAATGATGATGATTTCTTCATAGTCATTGTTACTTTTAGATTCTCTCTTTTGCAGGACTTTTCTTTCTATAAAGGAAATTTGCACAAAGTTGTGACTAATGGAGCCATTACTATTCCAAGCAACCCAGGCAGGTTTCTTTCTGGCTCCTTACATAAATCACATGAGTTGCAGTTTGTGGAGCTTTGGGGCAGGGAGAGTTTGACATTGTTAATCAGGAAAGAAAATAAGAAAAGGCTGCTTTGTGAACTGTAGCTTTCAATATGTTTAAAATAGTCATGGATTAGTTATTTCAGTTATTTCCTGTACCTTCAGACCTATAAATAATAATAATAATACTAAAAATAACACTGCAATGGTGCTAATAGACGGGATATATCACTAGGTTCAGTTATTTATTTGGATTTAATAAGCTCACTCAACAGTTTACAATGCTGGACGTTGTATTGTACTTCTGTGTATTGTGCAAAGTGTGTGTTAAGTCCATACCATTTCGATGAAAGCCTGGGGGATGCTTCAGGATAAGGTCAATGCGGCCCGTGAGGTTTTTTAGGAGGAAGCGAATTGGGGAAAGGGAACCAAAGTGAAACGATTGATATGCTGTTAGCATTCACAAAGCTAATTACAATGCTCAGAGGTATGTTCTTATTAATCTTACATATATGCACCGGAACGAAAAAAAAGAAAGTACTCAGAGGTGACTTACGGACTGAGATTTTCTGAGCAAGAGCACTGCTAGATAATCCCCCTAGTCTATGAGATACACACGTACAGCATTCCCTGTTCATTAAAACAAACTCTGAAGCAAAAGACTCCAAAAACATCTCTCTCTACCACAAGGTCCCAATACTTGCTTATAAAGGTATTAAAAATTTCAGAACTGGTTGAATTGAAAGCTGTAAAGGGAAAGCAAATCTATATTCTCAAAAGCAACTTGAGATCAACTGGATTTTGTTCCAATGAATATAATACTTGAGTGAGTAATAATATTCCTTATTGGCGTTCCCTGAGTGCTTTTCTTCATCCATCTAATATACGTCAGTTTAATTATGTTTAAACTGATCTATAGTATCAGGGGAACAAAATCGAATAATATATGGATAGCATTTTAATTATCAGTATTATTAAAGGTGCAAGGGAACTACTGTTTGATGACACTGTTTGATGTAGTGAATGTCACTCTGGTATATGAATGTATTATTAGCAAGCCTCTGAAAGAAACACATTTTCTATCCCTGGCTTTGTGAATGTGCTTACGAGTATTACATTTGTCATTGTTTTCCTACTTCAAACTCCCTAGAGTGGATTGGGGGGGGGACTACACAGGATATCCGAATAAGTCACAGATTTTATTCCTCTCTTCATTGTCACAATAATGCGTTTCTCAAAGCTACCCTAATCCGGAACTGAGAGGAACTGTGGAGAACATTCAATAAACAGAGCCTGCTGCATTTTTATTGTTATTCTTGCTTTGTGATTGTGATTTTCTTGGCTTGCCATTTGACCTAAGTCAGATTGCGGATTGGAAATCTAAAGGGATCACTTTTAAAAGCCAGGGACATCCAGTTAAAAACAAAGTTAAGAAGAGAACATCACATATGGTCTCTTGTTGCACAACTCAGGCCTAGAAAACATTTATTGCATTGGAAGTTGACTATAGTGGAAATATACTACTTCATATATGAGCAGTTCTGTAAATCGAGGTGTGTGATTTTGACACTTTAATGATCAAACTATCTCTCATGTTGTAGGACTTATCTACATTATTTCATATTATTTTTTACTTCACTATATCAATCCTACATTAATAAAGTTCAACAGAAGCTATCGTCCTCCTTGATTATAACTCGGAAATAATAATAATCAGTATGGAGTTGGAAGTACATTTATTGTTCTGAAATAATTGCTTGGTTAACTGTATAATGTGACTTTAAATAAATGATGCAAATTAAATGTTAAAATGCACCAGTGCCAAGAAATGATCAGTTACAGCATCAGAAACCAGACCTGGTATGTCATGAGGCAATTGGCAAATAACTAATTTATTTCCATTTAATTAGATGTTTCAGGGCATTAAACAGTTGCATTCAGCTTGACATATTTCCCAAACTAGGAATAATTGCCTTTAAAATGACACCTCACATATGCTAAGGATAATTTGGATTTGTTTTATTGGGAGATGTCTAGTGTACGCACATTCACAAAGCTGTCCATTTGTGATTCACAGCTCAGACAACAATCAAAACATTTAAAGATTAAAAAAGTAAAGAATAAAACAGAACAAACAAGCAGTATATACTGTCCATATCCATAAGATGAGATATTAATTATATGGTTTACTGATGAATTGATGTACCCTTAAAATTTGCTTTGATTTTCATTTTAATTGAACTCACTGCATTTATGCTGAAACAAATTAAGCCTACCTAGTGCATTATATGCAAAACAAAGCCATGCCTCATTTGCCACAGGTGTTAAATGGGGTTGTATCTGAACTCTGTGCAATGACCCCATTTGCTTGTGTACACAGACATACCTGCATTTGTACACACTGAATATAAGATCCCGATGTGTAAATGCACAGAGAATAATTAAATGTCAACCTTAAATAAGAAGAATACAAAATTCTCACATGGCTAGTCTTTTATGAATGAAGAGGGGGAGGGGAAGTCCATTAACTGAGGTACACTATGATGTCAACATGAACTGGCACAGAACGTCAAACACATAATTTAATAAGAATTATCAGCACACTGCGATCACGGACTTTACATGTCTGTTTATCACGGACATTATGTTTTTGCAGAAACACATAAATTAAAGTGTAGTATTTGAGCCGACCCACTTAGTACCCAATGATGTCTGCCGTGAAGGGAATGGTTGAGCAGAAGGGGTCACATTGTTATGGGTCTGGTGTGCATAGAAGAGGAAGGAAAGCTAAGACAAGACAAATTACTGACATCAGGTGGCCACTAGAACAGACAAATTGAATGTGACAAATCTCTAGAACAAACATGCAAACATGTGAATTATATCAAATATATTCTAATCCAACTGCAGTCACACTGAATTGATGTAAGTTTAAGTTCTGAGAGAAATGGTATTGGGTTTTAGGCTAAGCCCTGGGCTTCTCAAACCCTGTTCATATGTTTGTTCTTCATTTCTGGTTGCAAGAAAGACTTCTCAGTTTTCTTTCATTATCCCCTGTTGTCGTGACCTGTACAACCTGAAACTGCAGGAACCTGTAATTCCATTACGGCTATAGTGTAATGTCTTCCTGTGATTATATACCCAGCTGAGTTTCACTAAATTAGGTTTGAACTCTTAATGTAGTGTATAGCTATCTGACAAATGTCAAAGAGAAGTTACAAAATCCCTTAAGAACTATAACAATTTACACTGCACACATTTATCACCAGCCATATCATACGAATACTCAACAACAGTCCTGATTTTATTTTTTTTAACTGAAAAACATTTAAAAATTGTAAATCACTGTCTCCAACTTTCATGTCTCTAGTCAAAACACTGGGAAGATCTGGGGAAACAATATTTTCATGTTATGCATATTAAATGAAATATACTTCCTCACAGCATTTACCCAATGCAATTTGAGTATGCCACTGTACAGTCCTGCATATGAATCTGATCCAACATAATTATGATTTCACTGGATGTATCATTGACTGTATTTAAACATGAACGATTCTCTTCGAAGCCCAATAAGTCTGGGACTCGGGCTACTTGTCCTGTAATAGGAACTTTCAATGTTTTTCCTTCTGTGAAATCCAAACTCTCAGATGAGGTGTTTCATTTCACAAACAGGATCCTGGCTCGAATGCTCTTTACACCAAACTCCCTCTCTCTGGAAGAACCAGATGCAACACATTGAGAGCCTCTCACGATGCTAATCTTGAGTGTCACTGTCAATTACACACTTTCCAATGAAATCTGCCTTCGCTAAGTGATGCTCTGGAGAGAGAGTATTGACATGCTGGGATGCCTGCAAAGTTCAGTCTTAAGTAGTGATTAGAAGTCATAAGTACTCTATATATCTTTTCACTTTTCGTAAGTCAAAACAGTGGGATTGTCTGGGGAAGTTAAGCGGACGTTAAAACCACAGAGTCACCTGTTAGCCTATTTGAATAATTCTGCCATCTAAAGTGCAAAATTCAATTATAATCCGTTCATTTGTCTGTACACAAAATGTGGGCCCTCTATAGACAACCACTGATTCTCACATCCCTGAAAGGACCTTGTAATTAAATCAAATAAATGGTAAATGAACTACAAAAGACACTATGGTCTTTCTCCTGAGTCATAAAACACCAGCAATTACATATTTCTGCAATGACCTCTCTCTCAGTCATTTCCTTCTGCTGATGGTCATTTCCTTAATTAAATACGGCAGCTGTGTTCACTTTCTTTTGCAGAGCTGTGACTAATTGTTTCATTATTATATTTTCCAATAAAATAAAGCCACTGCAGATTTAGTGAAAGCGCATTACATTACATGCTGAAGAGACACATGTCTTCTAATGGGACACATGTATGCTCATTAAGACAGCCAGAGCTCCACATATAATGCATAAACTGTTTAATTTAATGTTATGTATTTATTTAATTATACAGGAGCAGTGGGGTAAAAGTCACAGGTGATTATCAAGGCGGAGACGTACGTTGAATAAAGCAATGTAAAGTCAGGCAACATATCCTTTACAATATTTCACAATTATTGTGCCCAGGATTTTCCCCGTGTTTAAGCCGGGGTGCTCTGCTTTGCATGGTTTGTATCATTATGTACTCCACCTCTCCATGCTTTACTACACTCTACTGTGATTGCGGTATACTACAGTAAACGTTTATACACCACTGGGATCAGAGAACAATTCAGGGAAGGGTTTGAGGGCGGTGGTGTGAACTCACCTTGTCCTCCTCCTCCCTCAAATCAGGCATGGTGCTGATGCAAAGGCTGATGACAGTGAGCGCCACGAACAGGACGGAGAGGCAGGCGAAGACCTTTCCGGGGAGTCCCGACTGCGGGTTCTCCACCATGTCCCTCAGCTTGCTCATGAAGGCCTGGTACTTGGTCTCCTCCACCTCAACGATCTCTATCTTCTTGCCCCGCCTGGCCTCCTCCTTCCTCTCCAGCTCGGCCATGTCCTCCAGACGGGTGTAGAGCTTCCTCTTGCAGCAGCGCTCCATGCTGGACGCCTCCAGGCCCCAGTAGGTCAGCTCCTCGTAGAAGGACAAGGTGCACATCTCACGGAGCAGCCTCAGCTTGCCCGCCGCCAGGAAGTTGAGGATCACCCGGAAAGCCGAGGGGCTGCGGTCGAAGAAGAATTCGTGGGCCGTCTCGTCGTAGTCGTCGCACACCTGCACGATCTCCTCATAGCTGCTGCAGGAGCGCAGCCTCCCCAGCCGAGTGAGAGGGAACTCCTCCAGGGTGCTCCAGGGAATGGTGTAGCGGTTGCCCCCCACGTTGATGATGACCTGGTGCTTCTGGTCCACAGCATAGAGCTGCTCGGGTCGGTAAATCCTCTGCACCCTCTGGTAGTACACCCCCTTGATTGTCTCAGGTTCAATGTCCTCAGAGAAGATCTGATCCAAGCTGCTGTCATCGCTCAGGCTTAGGTTGCTAAAATCCTGGTCAGCTGTTCCAGAAATGATGGGCATTATGGCATGGAGGCTGGGGTGGGGTTTCTGAATCAGCAAAGAGCGCAGTCAGGGGGGACCCAGGACGCCGGCATGTGGACACTGTGGGAAGCAAAGGCAGAGTTGAATTTCCCCAGGACCCCAAGCATCCAAAAATCTTTTGACTGGGTTTGTCGAAATCCTAATTAGAATAAACAGGATTTACTCTGGAGGACCTGTGCTAAGGGAGTACACATTAATTAGGATGTGTGCAAACCTGACCTTCACTCCCAGAGCTTTCATTGCTATTTAAAAAACTCATTAATATATTCACTCTGTAGCGGAGTGACGCTGCACACGACAAACCTAAAGCATGAGCAGGAGGGCATATTGCATTCAGGAAAAGGAATAAGACTGACAAATCTTACCACATTACAAATTACATTACTGGCTGCAACTCTTGTGCCTGGATATGTTGTGCATCAACAGACATGTGGATATAAAATCACACATAAAGTAAGTATTGGCTTTTTTGCTTCCTTAAGACAATTTGCACTGTAGCCTGCAACTCACAGTGAGTCCAGATTATTTTGTATAAAAGTCATAATGCCATCCCCAAAAAGGTGAATTATTATGGCCCATAAAAAGAAAACTGATAAAACCTTCAGAATGATATGATCAGGAATGCAGCACTGCACTGAAACAGCAGGGATTCTTCCGTGGGACTAGCAAGGGCATTTTAAACAGCTAGCTCTCAGGAGTAACTGAGTATGGATTGTCAATTGATTTCCCTAGTCATGTAGAAGATTATAGATGGTATATATAGGTTCTGCTCTTCTTTATCATCTTAAAATAATAATAATAATAATAATAATAATAATAATAATAATAATAATACAGCTTAGTGGCATTATTTTTGAAGTCTTTATTTGTATCCACTATATTCCCTATTTTGTTTTTAAAAAGACTGGTGTTCATTCAGATCAATCTAATGAATTGTATGCCGGGCACAGGCGCATTAGTTCTGCCTGCTCCACCTGCACTGCAGCTATTGTTGTGGGGTGTTTGGAAAATAAAAATATCCCAGAGGCAACGTTTCCGATAACTTAGTGAAAAATACATTGCAAGAATGATTATTCTGCTTTCTGTAGTATATAGTGTATAGAATATGCAAATAGGCAAGTGACAAATGCGTTACACAAGTACTGTACTTGAATTAACCTGCGCTCAAATCTGACAAACTAACATGAATTAGTATTCAATCTATACTGTGGTACAGTTGGAAACATCACCTCACTTGACCTTAGATACATACATCCTACAGATCAATATTTGATCAAGAATACATCTAATGAATGAACTGAGGAAAGTTTACGGGGTGCGAATACAGCATGCACCGATCCAAGTGACTGCAGAGTGGACAGCTACAGAAGAACTAAGTTTCCTTATTCTCAGCATTGATAAAACAAGCAAAATAAAGTTTGCACTTACCATATCTCAGAGAGGAAACCGGGCTGCAATGAAATCCACCAAACCGCTCTTTCTGCCAACCCCTAAAACTGAGAAAAAAGCATATTCCTCAATTAATTGCGTGTCTCCAAAACGACCATCCGAAAAGCGTCCTTCCCTTAGGATACAGCCCAACATTTTGCGGCTCCAACCCAACTGCCTGCAAACTAAATCGCCCTTCCCATCCTCGCACAAGGACCTCTCTTCAAAAAAAAAAAAAAAGCAATCAGATCAGCAGCAAAGTGTTGGTGTGTTTCTCCACAACAGACATGGGGATGAAGGCGTGATGCAGTCCAAGTGGGTGCTGCGTGTGTATGCATGTGGATTTACCCCCTTTGACAGACGCACGTATCTGCCCATCTACCCCTCTTTGATTGCAGACTATGAGCGCGTCGCTCTTGTTTGCGCACAGTCTGCCAAAGCGCCGCAGATTAAACGCTGCTGAAGTAAAAGCGATTAATATTACCCAACTCCACTGCAGCCCTGAAACTCTTACAGCTCCACAGTAGCAGCTGTCCTCTCTGTGTTAACCTCTCCAGTACCGCTCACTGGCTGCTTTATTTAAGACGGCATGCAAGAGCTGATCTGCTTTTCTGTCCTATACATTAAACTTTGTGTTGTGTAACAAAATGAATGCATATGTAATATTTTTAGTGTAATGTTTCATAATTAGGTATTAACTGCTTGTGGTTGCTATAGCACGAATTACACCTGCTTGGCTCTTGGTGTATTGAGTTATTACCTTTCATTATATATTATGTATAACAGGTTTTATTGTTTAGGTGTTTTTATTTACAATGATATGTTTGCTCTGTCTTCTACCCAGACATTGTGCTATCTTTTCTGTTTTGCATTTCTACTCACTGAAAAAACGGAAACAACAACATACAACATTATTAGGTTTCACATCAAGGTTGTGAGCTTCGAACTTAGTGAAAGGAGGGGGTAAAAGGACAAAGACAGTCAGTGCTACATCTGTGGGAAGCGGAAACAGGAACACACACAATTGTTCTGTACAGAAAAAGAAAAGGCAGTCAAAATGAAAACCCAGCTCAGTCCTGTAGGGATGTTAAAACCTTGTACATGCTTCACCATATGCCTCAATACTCTGCTGTGACTTCACTGTGCTTAATTTGGAGGGCAATGCAATATAACATTCAATGAAAGGCCTGATTTATTTGGCCTTCTTAGCCACTTTTCAAAAACTGAACACAGCTTGCATGGGAGAAGTGTAATTTAGTAAATAAAGTGAATTATGCACGCAAGCTAAACATCTTTGAATTGTTCAGACAATTCAACATAGGGATTTTCTACTGTAGTTCTGTCTGAAATCTCACTTGTGATATTACCTTTAATTTATTACAAGATCAATAATCACAGTGTTTAGAATAGCAAAATATTCTTTAAAACTATGTGTTGCAAAACTACAATTTCAGGCATTTTTAATACTTACCACTGGAGAAATTAGAGAATATGAAATCTGCGGCTAAATAAATTATATTTGTATTATAAGTGATCTAGACTGTCTTCAATTTTAAGAACCACTCGTAGGATTCCCTGGATGCAATATTTTATAAACTGGATTTTCCCCTGACAAGAACAGGTGGCTACTGCAGTCTGTCTAAAACACAAGTTGAGCCTGTAAATCAAATTTGCTTTCTCATTCAGTAGCACGGAAACAAAAGGAATTGTAAGGATAAAAAGAATGAAAACTTAATTAAGGCTCAGTAAGAGGTTGCATTTGTGCCCCGGCCAGCAAATGTAAGTTCCCTGGCTGTAAAGGCAGACGGCTGATTACATCTAATCTTTGTCAGGGTAGAGTAAAGACTATCAAACTCAAATAATGTTGTGGCTACAGCCTAATGAATAGGAATGCACCTCCTATCATTTCAGTACATGTAGAGGACAAAGGCGCACAGCAGCACACTGCTGAGTTGAGCTGGGATATCAAGCTCCTTAGACTGAATCAGAATTGAAGAGATTAATATTTCCACTCGATGGTTAATACCTTCATATGGTGTCAGAAATGAATAGGCAGATAACAAATACAATGAGAATTCTGTATTACCAGCAATGTTCACAATTACCTGCAGGCATCACCTCTATATTATTTCCTGGAATCCTGGAAGTTTCTACTTATTTTTGGATGAGATCATTTTTCTTTAATGTTTTTTTTTAATTAGCCCGAACAAAGACATTTAGACAAAGCTGTGAGTATGTCACCAGTTTAATGTCATGTATACAGACTCACTGTCAGTGAAATGTATGCACCTGCTGGGACCGTTCCCAGGATCCAGATAGAAGCCTTATTACTGCCATGCCAGGTGGTCTTGTGTTTTTGACAATTCACTAACAAGCTTGCCTGCAGTGCTTACAATTGGGGTTCGGACCCCAGATCTGAGTGGCTATCCCCTGCAGCGTTACATCAGCCATATTTCTACACCTCCTCGGTCATCAGCATATCTGCATAAAGGAGATCTTAACAAAGATATCTGTATTAAGATAACTCTTTATTATTTTTTTTCTTGCTGGATATCCTGTACACTTTTTATCATTGTGCAGTTCCACAGCATTCACAGCAATCCAGCTCCAGTCAGGGAAAGACAGTCTTAAGTACGGAGAGAACTTACTACCTTTCATCTTCAGAATGGATCTGCATAATAGGTATTTTTAGAAGCAGTTGTAAAAGCTGTTGTAAAACTCCCCCCTCTGCACCAACTTTTGTTTCTATTCATATCTCTTCACATCATTGTTTTTTTGTTTTTTATTTGGAAGAGCATATTTTTTATCAACATTAGAAAGAAAGATAGATAGATAGATAGATAGATAGATAGACAGGTAGATAGATAGACAGATAGATAGATAGATACACTACTTGGCCAAAAGCATGATTCATCACTCCAGAGAACATTTCCACTGCTCCAGAGTCCAATGGCAGCAAGCTTTACCCTGAAGTCGACGCTTGGCATTGCGAATAGTGATCTTAGGCTTGTGTGTGACTGCTTGGCCATGAAAACCCATTTAATGAAGCTCCAGACAAACAGTTATTGTGCTGAAGTGGCTTCCAGAGGCAGTGTGGAACTCAGTAGTGATTGTTACAACCGAGGACAGTTTTGATCAGCAGTCCCGTTCTGTGAGCTTATGTGGCCTTCCACTACACGGCTGAGCTGTTGTTGCTCCTAGACATTTCCACTTCACAATTATAGCACTTACTGTTTGACCGGGGCAGCTCTAGCAGGGCAGAAATTTGACCAACTGATTTGTTGGAAAGGTGGCATCCTATGATGGTGTCACTTTGAAAGTCACTGAGCTCTTCGGTACGGCCCATTCTGCTGCCAATGTTTGTCTAAGGAGATTGCATGGCCGTGTGCTTGATTTTATACACCTGTCAGCAATGGGTGTGGCTGAAATAGCTTAAACCACTAATTAGAAGGGGTGTCCACATACTTTTGGCCATGTAGTGTAGATAGATAGATAGATAGTAGATAGCTAGATAGATTGAAAGTAGGAAATTAGTCAGCTCTGATTCTAGACAATTGTGGAGAGGAGGTTTGTGAAGTTTTGTTAATTAAAGGTTTCTCTCTCCCTCTCTCTCTCTCTCTCTCTCTCTCTCTCTCTCTCTCTGTCTCTCTTTTTACAAAATATCTATCTGCGAGGCTACAGAACAGTTTTCCTTATCAACTTTTGAAGGTTATTTTTTCAAGCCCACTTCCTCTAAAATATTCATAATATCTTGCAGAAGTAGCAGCGTGCAAACGACAGCCTGGCTTGTTGACGCTCACATCAACAGAATGAAGAAGAGAAGCACAATACATCATGCATTCCCTGACATGACTTCTGGCATTGTGGCATTACCTTTGAATTGGGCGATTTGTCTCTGGGCAATTGAGCCCCAGGCCATAAAGCACCTTAAGTCATAAATTACTTTCCTGAAAATAACTTTTTATGAGATATTTAGGGAGAGAAGCTGAATCAGGGGCCTTTTTTATTTGAATGATATATATACCTTATTGCAGAGGAATCAATAGAACATTTCAGCTTTGTAGGTTGTGGGGAAGAAGATACTGTTTTACTTTAAAAAGAAAAAGCTTTTCTCCAGGCTAATTGAATTATGCCCATTATCTCCCACACTCCGTCTTTCTGTCATCTAATGTTCCATGTAATGCTATAGAGACACCTCTCTGATAACCTGAGCCTGCTGCGCTGGGGCCACTGCTCTATTCATTTGCTCCGATTGTCTAGTCTTTCCTGTCACAGCAGTGTTGTCTGTCATCGATTATCATCTTGTTTTCATGTAGCTCACCTAGATACCTCTCAGCTCGATTGAAAAGGGACGACAATGGCGTCTTTCCCAGCTTCAGTCTGGCAACAGTGAACACTGTGCATTGTTTCTAAGTTAACCGTATCATTTACTTTGTGTAAGGCCTTAACTATGTTTTCACAAAACCCTGTGTAACACCTATCGTTTTCCCTGTGCCTAGGGGTAATAAAAGTACAGTTACAAAACACAATGATGCTACCAGTCCTATCCCAAGCTACTAAAACAGTCTGCTTTAAACAGATTTCTTGCTTTTCCAGATTTCAGATTATGTCTTTAAAGTACATGGCGTTTTATTTTGCTAGTGGGGACCTTGACTTTTTGAAATCTGGTTTCAAATCTATCTTAGGTTATATAAGGCCTAAGGATATTAGCTTATATTGCATAACCAGCACACTTTTTTTTTTTTCATTTGACCTATTTGAGCAAAGAGCAAACTTTAAAAAGGCAGTGGATTGTTCATGTTTTGTGTATGGAATCATGTATCTTGACTGAATATATAATCTAATACATCAGCATTCACATTACGGCCAACAAATCTGCTTGATTGTTTTAAAAGGGAGAGTAACACATCATCTAAAATCTATTACAGTGTTAAGAGAGTGCAGCTGTAAATTGTTCACCTCATCTCTAAATTAATCGCCTCAAAATGGCGAGAAGCAGACAAATTAGGCCGGAGTAATTCCCCTTCCGTGTCAACTAAAGGAACCAGTTTACTAACCCCTATTTCAACATGACCAGAAAATTGTGTAAATAAAATGATAAATAGAGGTGATAAGAAATCAACAGATCTTTTTCTTCTTCTGTTTCTTTAATCACTTTAAGCTGTAAGAGAATACTGAGAGGGGAAGACAACTTAATTATAGATGACTCTGACCCAGCAGTTAATGATCTCCAGTTTTAGCTCTCATTCAAGATGGTGAGAAAAATGTCTCAGGATTGGGCACTCACACAGTAAGGTACGGTGCATTTTGATTTTTTGATAGCATTGATATAGTGACTAACGAAACAGGAGAGCCAATTAGTGTCACCTGCAAACTATGAAACAACATCCCTCCAGCTTTCGGAAATCTTGAAAGAGTCTTCGAGACTGATTGTCCCAAGAAGACAGCAAGCAGTATTTATATTATGTGGAGCTTAATGAGCAAATATCTTAGAGTAAAATAAAAGTGTTACTTCGACCATTGAAGAAAACGTCTTTATCACTATTTTCTTTTCATTCTTCATACCTGAACAGTTTTAAAGCTCAGAACTGTGAAATAATTATGAAAGATCCCTTTTTAGGAATGGGAACAAAAGCTGTTACTGTCACTGAAAAACATTCTGTAATATTTGGAGACTGACTAAATCATTTTTATTTAATTTTTGAAAGGCTTTGATATTGGTCTTATTAAAGCCTAATCAATCCTATCAATTCATTTTTATTTAGTATAGTGCATTTTGCAGGGTAGCCACTGAGTGTTTTACAGATTGAACAAATAAACAAATAAACAAAATGAACTTAGCTTTTCCTGACCTCAAGTTTGCAGTTTTAAGTTTTAAAAGTTGCTTATATCCTAGAATCAATCCTTACTTATACACTACAGCAACACATGAAGATGCTAAAACCATACTATTTGGTTACCATGCATACTTCCCTTAAATGTGTATCCATTTCTGACCCTCTAGGATTGCATAACATTACATTAATCACATTGCTCTGCTATAGAAACCTATCCCAAGAGCTCATTTCATGATATTTCAGATAGTTCCATCTGTGTCCTAATATCTCTGAAGACCACAAGGAAAAACAAGTCAAAAACAGAGCAAAAAAATGAAATAAATAAAAAGAAGAGGACAGCTGAAGTACTGCTGCAGAGGAAATAATACAAAGAGCAGCTTCTGCACTGCAAATGTAGACCTGACGGGTTCAACCTGAGAGGTATTGACAGGGTGGTACTCAAACTATCAGGCTCTCTGCTGCATGTTGGAGCTGAAAGCCTCCCTGCGTCGGTGAGGGTCTGACACCACTCTGCATTCCACTGAGGCTGCTGCTAGGCGGCTGTGTGTGATTTTAAGGCACGGGAATCTCAGCCACCTGAGCTAATCCTCTTTAAATATTCATGGATGATGTGAATTTGGATAGCAAAGACAGCGTGCTGCGTATTGAGTGATTTATAGGTTAAGTTTTGGGTTGGGTTTTCATTTAAGAAGGAGGAAGGAGCTTTTTTAGAATAATCACCATGTCAGCACAAACTGACATCCACAAGACAGGATCTGGGGATTCTTACAAATGGTTACTAGCAGATCGCCCCGTTTGACTTTGAGGAATATTCTAAAGCCAGCTGTGATTAAGATAACCACTGAAAGCGTTTTCTGTTTGGAAATCTATATTATCAGACTCTGCTCTTTTTATTATTCATGTTGCACTGCACACAACTAATTTGAAAAGCAAAAAATGAGAGATTGAGTTTGTCCACCGTGTCCCCTGGAGTTCCGCTGCTTTTCACTTTTGATTTTTGTGCCTCAAATAACTATTCAGCAAAGTCGTTTTCACACAAATAAGTGATTCCCCTGCTGTGCATATATTTGTCTTGAGTCATTGTGTATATTGCATCTCTCTGTCTGTTACATATGATTCAGAGCACGGTTTACCTTAACGGAAAACTAAGATTAAGACAAAAAGACAAAAACGAGGAGATGATTGAAAATGGTTTATCTGCCAACTCTCCAAATATGTAGGTAAAAATGCTTTTTGCTACATAATGTGTTCCCTCGGTATATAGCATTTTTGTAAGGTTGTAAGACCAGTAGCTAAGACAATGATAATCAGCAGTTTTTTAAGGAATCCCTGTAATGGGAAAATGATCGGTTTGTGTTCAGAACTTAATGTGAGATTACTAAGTGTAAAGTTGACAGCAATTTTCTAATTGTAGCCTATACCACAGTTTTTTTTTTTGTTCATTGTAAAGCAGGGTTAAAGCAGAGCGTTGCTCCAGATCATTGTCTTGGAGGTGTGTATTTGGTTTTCCAGTTTGCTTGTTCATAGTGCTGCCACCTACTGTGATTTTCAGGAAATGGTTGTTGTACTGCAGAAAAAACGTTTTTCTCGTGTCCATGGCTCAAAATCCTGGAAAAATGGATGACGCCAGGAATTATTTAATTGTTTACTCCAGATTGTTAGTGTTAATCTGTTTATAAAGAAGAAGAATATATAATCTGTATATGTACCCCATTTTACTTATCATGCCTTTGGTTAAATGTTACTGGCAGTCAGATTACTTGTATTGATTTATGGAGAGTAACAGAATAGCCTCAAGTGTCTGAATGTCATGTCACCCCTTGGTAGTTATAACTTAATAAGTTTGCAATGGATTGATACAGTTTGGTATTACTTTTCAAAGACCATAATGTTGTGCTTCTATAGAGTTTACATAACTGAGGTTGCATGGTTTTCAGAAATATGCTACAAAGTGAGCAGTCAAGCACAGAGTGCTTTGATAAACAATGTATTATTATTAGTAGTAGTATACAACAGAAAAGGGTTGTTGTGAAGTCTGTTTCATATTTGTGTAAGGATTTGTGTAAGGACTGTGTTTTTATTTACAACTTGTATATCTGTCCTTAAATGTTCAACATTTTGTAAGTTTACAAATGAGTAGGAGATGCACAGATGTCACAACACAGATAAACTGGAGGATCAAAGTATCATTTATTAAATTTGGAAGTGGATGCCTTAAAAGGAGGATTATGTGATACTGCTTCATATCATGTTTGACAGAGTACTTTAATTAGCCTTGTGTAACACACACACACACACTCACACGTGCACACACACACACACACACACGCACACACACGCACGCACGCAGACACACACACACACACACACGCACACACACGCACGCAGACACACATCCCAACTGTTGACCTTAGTTTCCCTATTCTGTAAATAAGCAGAAATGTGATGATACAAATCACACACAAAACTCAAGACATGTGTGAATAATTAATTTTGTTATAAACTGCACACGTGAAAAATGAACAAGGAAAAAAGCTTCCAGCAGTAATAATTACTTAGACATTGAGACTTCTGGCAGGAAGCAAGTCAATAAAACATGCTTAGTATTAGTATGCATTAGTGCTGCTCACCTGCCTGTCCTGTCCGGAAATCTTTAAGCCTGTCACTCTCATTGTCACTGTTCTTCTAGGCCTCAAACACTTGCAAAGAAGAATAGAAGGAGATTTTCCATGTCAACATCCTGTATTAATATAGAATTATAAGACAAATTAAATACACGGTACACAGCATTAAACCTTTTCAACTTGAATGCTAGTTACAATAAAATAACCTGTGAGAATTTCTAGTATTGATCAGCAGTTCATAGACGCTTATACAGGGTCAGTAGCCAATATAATTGGTTAGCCTTGCATATCAAACAGTACTAAATGTATATTCATTGATTCTTCTAAATTATTCCCATATATAGACTTTTTCTTTGTTCGCAATCAAGATCTCAATTTTAAAATGACCACACCTATTTTTCTCCATCCATTTTCTCAATTTTTGGATCCTCCATATCATCGTCACCTGTTTCTCTCTATTATTATAACCATCCAGTGGATGCCTTACACATGCACAATGTTTTCCTGGCAGCTCATTATTCATGTGCAAACAGCTGGCTGACCCTATGATATATGAAGGACATGTCCACAGACACGTTGGGTCTCAGGGTTATTTACAAGAACATCAATAAAAGGTTTATGTATTTATCGTTAATTTAACATTTTAAGCATTCCATCTATACAGCAAATCATAACACAGTGTAGTAGTTGTTTTTTTATAAGAAGGAACCACAATGTTAATGCTTTTAAAATTAATTTACAAATATAAAATAAAGCCCAGACATGAAGACAGACCTGCAAGGACCAGTGCAGGAGAGTGGAATTAGCAAATTAGATCCTTTTTCTCCCAGACTTGATGGTACTTTTCTTCCCAGACTCTTTTTTGGATCAAAGCATTGACCCTCAGTACAAATCCTTTTCTCTCAGTTGCTCCCTCTCCCTTACTCAACTGGTAACTGTAGAAAGATATACTGGTGACAAGAAATATACTCTGCTTGTGCCCAAGATCTTGAGCTTTTAGCCTTTTTTATATATATCTCAAACTCCCATCCTTGCAGTTATTACCAGTATCATTAACAGCACAGTCGTAGCTTCTATTGCAGGGGGGGTAATGCATCTTGGCAGTATTGATTAATGGTCACTTTAGAAACAGGTCAGGTTTATCAAATTATCCCCTAAACCACCACATAATGGATTAGCATCTAAGCAGTGAGCACTGGGAGAAGGGAGAAATCTCTAAATGGATATCTTCATGGTGTTCTGGAATAGCAACAACTTACATGGTTTATTTGTTCAGTTATTTCATTCTCGTACTTTGTTGTGTAGTCCACTGCTTGATTCTGTACAATTTCCTGAAACTGTGTCTTCTTTCACGGGCACAGCAAGTCATCATTGCGACAAAGAGGATCCTCAAAGCTGTCAAGCTTAATAGCGAATGAGGCCTTGCAGAAAATTAAAATATGTAAGAAACAGCTTTACAGCAAAATAAGTGAATAATTAAATTGTAATATACTTTGAATTGCATTTGTAGTAGAACTCTGTAGTAGTCTGTAGCTGGCAGTGTAAAGTAGGGATTCAAACAGTCTATTAAGAACATAAGAAGATCAGAAAGTTTACAAACGAGAGGAGGCCATTCAACCCATCGTGCTCGTTTGGTGTCCATTAATAACTACGTGATCCAAGGATTCTATCCAGTCTATTTTTAAATGTTGCCAAATTTTCAGCTTCAACCACAGATTGTGACACCTCTCTGTGTGAAGAAGTGTCTCCTGTTTTCCATCTTGAATGCCTTTAAGCCCAGTTTCAATTTGTGTCTCCGGTTCCGTGTGTCTATTAACAGTTTATAAAGGTCAAAGGAGAGAGAGGTGTACATGTGTGGTCTATTTATATTTTCTCTTTTTTTAAATGAATAATTGAAGGATTCCTCCATCCCCTTCTGTTGGAAACTGAAAGAAAAACAAACATGCATGCAAGACCTGATTTTATCAACATGGAAAAAGTCAGATGAATGCCATCACCTTTCAACCTTTAATCGCGCCACTGCCTCCCATATCTTCAGTACCTGAGACTCATATTATTGGTCAGTGTGGGATTAGTGACCTACAGATGGCAAATAATCAACATTTGAAGAAGCCCTAGGTGTCCTGGCTGACCTTCAGTAACTGGAGGAAATGAGAAGATGCCATCCGCAAGTCATCCGCTTAGGAAGCACTGGAAAACAGCAACTGGGACTGCCGCAGATGAAATTTCACGGGTCTTTGCATGAACAAATGCACATCATCCCCTGTGGCACTGAAAGAGAGAGAGAGGGGGGGGGGAAACTCACAGGGTATTTTACAAATCGGGTTACATTTGCAGTTTCAGGCACTACATGGGATATGAAATTGTACTCCATTATTGAGCAAAGAGGACTATCATCTGTATCCCCAAGCCTTGGGAAAGGGCAAGCTGAGGAATGTTGATTGACAGGCTTCTTTCCACTTAGGAACAAGAGGTAACCATTTTAACTAACACCCCAATGAAGCAGCCATCAGAGAGACAAACTAGGTATAGATTTACACTCCCAACACATCAGAGATTAAGAGGTACCTGTAACAGCATTGCCACTTACAAAATAAGGATGGAGTTTTACAAAATGGGTTAACATGAATGGGAAGCTGAAGGGTTAATGCAAGGATTGGCCTAGCGGTGGGGGTAAATTTATTTATTCATTTATCAGCTACTGTAATGAAAGGTATTATTATCAAGAAACAGTGTTTCCTGATTAGTATTATGCAGCTTGTTTGCTTTGTTGTGTTCTGGAGCTCTTCTTTAATGTTTCATAACTAAGTTCCTCCTGCAGACGTGTCAATGAAGACTCGCTCTTCTCAAGGCCGCTCATGTCACTGACAGGGAACAAAGCATTGAAACCCCTACTGTATGACTCTATTAAGAAGTGCATCAGAGCATGATCAATTACAGTATGAAAATGTACCTGTCTACCCCAGAAGTTCATCTTTAAGTCTTTTCCAAACTTAGACCAGCACTATTCCTACATAAAATAATGATCTTGAAACAGGTTGAGGTTTAATGTTTATGGGTTAGAATTATGGATAAAGATAACAATATTTTGTCTGCTATTTCTATTAAAATATTAGTTAAGGTTTACTGTATGTTTACACACAGAATGTATATTATTATTGGATCCTGCTGGTCCAATTATAAATATTAAAACCAAGCTTAGTTTTCATGGGAATTAATTCTGACAGGAACGTATTCAAATTAAACAATCTTTATTCATCAATTGACATATTATTTAGTTTTTCACTTGTGTGGCTTTTCCAAACTTCCATGGTGTGCCTTTTATATGGCTGAGGGCACACATCAGGGAACATACAAACCTTTGAGCTTCTACCAGCCAACTATTATTGAGTCAGTATAACAGCTAATGTCCTGCACTCAATTTTGTAGGAGGCCTTCTATGCTCAGTATAAATCAGATTTAATCTCGCCTGGCTGAGGATATTCCATTAGATACGGCAGATTTAACTGAAAACACATCATGATTTTTTCAGACCCACCGAGCCCAGAAAACATTAATGAATTGGTCTGCATGAAACCAGATGCTTTGTAGTCAGTATACACTGCCATCAAGACAGCAAAATCATGAGGACTGAAAGAGTACGTAGCAGAAATCTTCATCAAATTGCAACAAAAGTGTACTTTACTTTTGAGATCTTTATTATGAAGCTGCTCTTAATTTGATCAAAACATGTCTTACTTTAAATGACACAACATGTTTTTTGGAGGGTTCTCTTTTACAAGTGTATTATTTTTCCTGTATGCCACACATGCAGTTGGGTTATAAATAAAGAAAAGGTCCATTGGTCTTAGGTCTTAACTTTTATTAACCAGACTATTCTGTTCATTACTTTTGCATGTGTAAATACACTTTGTATTCATTGTGTCACAAAGCATATTTACAGATGTGAAAGATGTATTAACCTGTGCAAAAGAAACAGGGTGAGCTTTATACCTTACATTGTAAAAATATATTGCAGTGTCTTTTTATATTTGGCAGTAATAACTGATTTATTATCAGGGTTATGGGAGGCACAGTTTCACTGAATTCTTGGCATGTGTTTTAGAAATTATGTAGCTTACAGTGTGTTGCACCAAGATGTGCCTGGGGGTTCCAGTATTTTTTTTAAAGAAATAAATTAAACATGCTCTCAAGCGCTCTCACATCTTCAGAATTCAACTGTAGATCTTATAATCAATTTATCTGCCTTGCAAACTATAAACAGTTATCATCAGCACTGCACTACTTTATACCGCCTGTAATATTCATAGGTTTTGTACTATAACCCATCACCTCTAAAATGTCTTTGCTGTATCTTCAACATATCTCTGATTGCTTCACTGTACAATTTACAACGTTGTGCTGCATTCTATATTATACATTTTTCGTATCACCATAAACTATGTATGTTCAGCATTACTTACATTTTCACAGATGCCCATGTTTATGATATATTAGTGTTGTTGAATGTGAGTCATCTTGAGTAAAGTAATATGTTTTTATTTTAATCTTGACATTTTTTAATTATTTTTTTACAAGGCCTTCTGTGAAAGCACATTCTCCTATGATCTGGTCTCAAAGAAATTTTGTGATGTTCCCCTCAGCCTAGAATTTCTGATTATGAACGCCTGCATTTTAGCTAATCCCCTTTTCACGGCAGCGGGGGTAGTGGTAGGGTTGAAGTCGTAGATTATTTCCCTGCAAACTTTAAATTCGGTAATCCTTGACCTCCCAGTCATTAATACCGCTGCTCTGATACACACCGACATGGTGAGGGGGTGGAATTAGAGGTCGGAAATCAACAAGCAAAATCGTGGATTGGCCAAACTGTGACCTCATCAGATCTTCTGTTTCCTCTTGGCTTAATAGCTGACAATTTGAAGAACTCGGTGTATATAAATACAACCCAGCAATCAGAGATTTCCAGGTAAGTGTGGGGCAGCAACCAAATCCAGAACAAAGGCCACCGCACCAAAGTTCAGACACACACAAAAATAAATAAGGAGACATGTGCCCAAGCTGGTCATTATATAACTAAAAACTTTGATCTTGCTTTATTTTAAAACACATTTTTTCAGGTTTTAACTCTAAGTCAATGAATTATATATGACACTAAAGAGAAGGTATGGTAAAGCTATATATTGTACACTAAATTAGAGGTGGCAGAGGGGATCAAAAAATGCTACCCAAACACACTGCTCATTCCCAGCATCATGAAGGCTAGAACCCAATCATTACTGGCAGTCACACAACACTGCTCCACTACTCAACCTATGACAAGGCTTTCAAAGTCAACAGTCAAGAAGACTTCAGACAAACTGTCTTGCCAAAAGCATAGTGCATGCAAAAATATTAACACGAGACTGCACAGCCTGCACTTAAGTATAAACATCACTGCTGCCCTCCTGCTGTCCTGCACTGTAAATCTCTGCATTAGGGATTAGGAGAAGCCTAACAGGGCGTATGATTGCATTATGGGTAGGACAACACATATTTTTCTTGGACTCTTTGACTCTGTTCCACCTCACATCATCTTTGGATTCAGTTCTGGATTAACATGACAATGTAAAGTGCAAGAAGTCACAGACATGCAATATTTGATCAAAATACTCTACTATGAGTCATTCAATGGCTTTCATACACAAATACCATTTTATGAAGTGTTATGAATGCAGAATAGGTTCAGTATTCGTATGCTGGCAGTGGTGTGCAATGTGTGGCCTGCTGTTCACCCAAGAAAGGTTATATAATTTCTCTCCGAGTCTTGTGGTTTCCCCTAATGAGCAATAACAACATTTTCGGCTTACAGTGAATTGAGTTATGCTAAAAATGAAAACAGTTTTTCCTTGAATTATATATATACTTTTTTCAAAACAAATGTGTATGATAGTTGTGCAACTAACCAAATTATGTAGGAACAGCATTGAAATAAAGTGGTAAGAACAATATAAGAACAAATTTGTAGACACCAGGGATTGTTCAAACAATGTAAAATAACATAAAATTACATTGAGAGAACATTCTAGATCAATCATATCCACAAAGAATAAAACGTTAAAGCACACACACACATTTAGATGTGTATTAACAACACTGTATGGTCAAGGTAATATCTTTCTACATCATATTTCTCAGTACCAAAAATACGGCCTACAACTTCACAGTAATCAGAATTATTGCAATGATTAATATAATTCTAAATATTACTATCATCACCATTATTATTATCTCATGCTTTTATCCAAGGTGACTCCTATTCAAATGTATGATAAACAGGAATTTATCTGAAGCGAGGCTGTCACTGTCTCGGATGAGATTGGATTCACAGTTCTGCTCTTCTGTTTACTCAGCTCCACTATATTGTCTCACATCCTGATGCCAGGAATTTGACCTCTACCTCCCCTTGAATCCTGCCTTCTTAAATATGTCACTTAAGCTGGTACAACTGAGGGGGTAGCTGTAGGACTTCTCCAGTCAAGTCTGTTATTTTTATAACTTCATAAACATACACTACACTGAAGAGTGACATATGTACGCAATTACTTAATGGGCTTGCTGAGCAGTATTTCAAGTTCATTCAATATATTAATTCTATACTCTATTACATTTTGAGTTCCTTCTTTACCCAAAGTGAAATCTCTAGATTCCTTCTGTCTGTATTTGTATAATAATATAAGAAAAAGAAGAAGTGGCTAGTGAAAATTTGCAACCTCAAAACGAAGCTAGTTAGAGGTTGCAGCTAATCCCTGTCTGTGTTGACAAGATCTAAGACTCTATGTTAACATGCACTTTCATTGTAAAAGGAAACTCATTCAGTGTTAATATGATGAACCAAGCTAACTTGGTGATTAATTAAAGCAAGAAAACACAACAGACGCCTACATTGACAGAGTCTTGCATTACCAAGAGACTTGCCTTCCAGTTTCCACTTCACTGCTTGGCCCTTTGATTAATCTAGCCCTGTACAGTATGTCAGCAATTAAATCCTATTGTGATTATGCTGTTACCGCCGATGTGTCCATACACTGGGCCTTTGACGTGTGACTATGCAGACGACAGACAGCTGTGAGGAGAAGGACTTACAACTGTCACAAGTACTGAAAGGTGTCTCATATGCTGACAGAGTCAGAGCAAGGAAACCAGAACCGCAGGCTTTAAGAACATAAGAACATATGAAAGTTTACAAACGAGAGAGGCCATTCGACCCATCGTGCTCGTTTGGTGTCCATTTATAACTAAGTGATCCAAGAATCCTATCCAGTCTATTTTTAAATGTTCCCAAATGTTCAGCTTCAACCACATCACTGGGGAGTTTGTTCCAGATTGTGTCTCCTGTTTTCTGTCTTGAATGCCTTGAAGCCCAATTTCCATTTGTGCCCCCAGGTGCATGTGTCCCTGCTGATCTGGAAAAGCTCTTCTGGTTTGATGTGGTCGATGCCCTTCATGATTTTGAAGACTTGAATCAAGTCCCCATGTAGTCTCCTCTGTTCCAGGGTGAAAATGTTCAGCTCCCTCAGTGTCTCAGTAGGACATTCCCTTCAGACCTGGAATAAGTCTGGTTGCTCCTCTGAACTGCCTCTACAGCAGCAATATCTTTCTTGAAGTGTGGAGCCCAGAACTGTCCACAGTATCCAGATGAGCTCTAACTAGTGCATTGTACAGTCTGAACATCACTGCCCTTGTTCTCAATTCTACACTTTTGACAATATACCCTATCATCCTGTTTGCCTTTTTTATTGCTTCCCCACATTGTTTGGATGGAGAAAGTGAGGAGTCCATGTAGACTCCTAGGTCTTTCTCATGTGATACTTCATCTAGTTCTATTCCTCCCATAGTGTAATTACAGTGGACATTTTTGTTACCTGCATTTAATACCTTGCACTTCTCCACATTGAATTTCATCTGCCAGGTGTCGCCCACAACTGAATATTATCCAAGTCCCTTTGAATAGCCTGTGCTGCCAAGATTGTATCTGCTGAGCCACCTATTTTAGTATAATCTGTAAATTTGTCACGTTTGCTAACTATCCCAGAGTCCAGACCACTCAACTCCACTAACAACCTCACTCCAGTTAGAAGCAACTCCTCTAATCAACACCCTCTGTTTCCTGTACATCAACCAGTTCATAATCCATCTACTTACATTACCCTGAATACCTACAGCTTCCAATTTGAGGATCAGTCTTTGGTGTGGAACCTTATAAAAAGCTTTTACTTTTTTACTTTTTTAAAAAGTATATCATATCATATGCTTTCACATGATCTACAGCTGCAGTTCAAAAAATTCTAATAAATTAGTAAGACATGATCTGCCTCATCTAAACCCATGTTGACTATCTCCAAGAAAATGTTTTTCATTAATATGCTCCTCTATTTTCTGTCTAATATTTTTTCCAACATTTTACAGGTGATGCAGGTGAGACTGATTGGTCTGTAATTTCCTGGCTCAGTTTTGTCCCCTTTCTTGTGGATTGGTTTGACATTTGCTGTCTTCCAGTCAGTTGGCACATCCCCTTTCTAAGTGTCATTTGGAATATTTGAGTTAGTGGCCTCTAAATAATTTCCCTCATTTCTTTAAGTACTGTTGGAAATGTACCATCTGGCCCAGGTGATTTGTTTGTTTTTAATTCTGCTAGTCCCTTTAGTACCTCCTCCTCATTTATCCTGATCTCTCTTAGGGTTTGACTGGACTGGGTGTTAACTCTGTGAAATACTCATTTAGAACATTTGCCAAAACTTGTTCGTTATCCAAGATACTTCTGTTTTAGCTCTTTATCTGTTTCACTTCCTCCTTTATTGACTTCTTGCTGTTGTAATATTGAAAAAAGCTCTTTGCATTAGGTTTAGGTCCAAGAGCTATGTTTCTTTCTATTTCCCTCTTTACTTTCTTGATCTCAAGATCTCTTTGCAGCTCAACATATTCTTTGAATTTTGTTTCGTCTCCATCCCTTTTGAATCCACTATACAACATTTTCTTTCTCTTTATATTTTTTTGCATACCTCTATTAAACCATTTTGGCCAATGTTTTTTGGTCCTCAATTTGCTAGGTTTTGGTACAAATTTCTCCTGAGCCTCAAGTAGTATATTCTTAAAATATAACCATTCATTTTAAACTGAATCTGTATCCAGTGTGCTCCAGTCTAACTCTTCTAAGTCTATAAGGTCTTCTCATACCTTCAAGGTTTGCTTTTCTAAAGTTGTAGACCATTGTTGTAGACTTGGTCCTTGTTTTTTTAAAGTATGCCTCAAAGCTAACCATATTGTGATCACAGTTTGCCATTGGTTCTCCAACTAGTGTCCCTCTGACTCTATCTTGGTCATTTGAAAATATCAAGTCAATGCATGCACTCTCCCTGCTTGGTTCCCTGACAAATTGAGTTAGAAAGCAGTCATTTACCATTTCAACCATCTCTATTTCTGCTTCTGTAGTCCCAACTGGGCTTTCCCAGTCTGTGTTTGGGAAATTGAAATCTCCCATTATAACAGCCACATCCTTGCTACATGCAGTCCTGATTACACTGTACAGTGCAACATCTTTCTGAATATCTGAGTTGAGTGCTCTGTAACACACTCCTACCACTAATCCTCCAGATCTTTTATTCAAAGGTTTAACCCACAAAGATTCTGTTTTGTTATTAGGATCTAATTTGAGTTCTTCTGCCTCAATGTCATTTCTGACATATAATGCTACCCCACCACCTCTTTGATTTTGCGTGTCCCTCCTAAACTGTGTGTATCCTTTCAACTTGTATTCATCCCCATCATGGCCTGGCACAGATTACCAGAAGTATTTTGGAGAAAACTACTGTGGAGGTTCTGCTCTTTAGTTTTGTTGCTAACTCTTTAAATTTGTCTTGTAGAACCTCTGCCCTACCTTTTCCTATGTCATTGGTTCCAATGTGGACCATGACCAGTGGATTCCCCCCGGCTTTGGCCAGTAGCCCGTCTACTAGTTTAAAGAGATCTGCAACCTGAGCACCAGGCAAGCAAGATACCATGCGGGTCACCTTATCAATAGAACACACTGTATGATCTACACCTCTAAGGATTGAATCTCCTACTAGAACTACCTCCCTGTCCTGGGGGGGAGTGGACACCATGGTGCTCTGATGCTCAACTGCCCTCCTGTCACCCTCTGAGCCGTCACTGTCCACCTCGGTGTCCAGCAGTTGGAACCTGTTGGGCAATTCTAGCTCTTGGGGTGTCTCTAGGGGTTGTGCACACCCTTTTCTGTGGTTACGACCTACTGTAACCCAGCAGTTCTCTACACTTTCCTGCTCTACGGTCTCAACTCTCCTAGGTTTTGGTGTGCACACCATCTCTCTCATGGGCTGATTGACCAATTCTTCTATATCACTAATACAGCGCAGATCAACAAACTGAGCCTCAAGATCACAGACCTTGATTTCTAGGATTTCAACATGCCAACAGCGTTCACAAATAAAATCTTCTTGGATGAGTTCATCCAGGAAGGCAATCATTCTGCAAACCTGACACTGTAGTGGCCACATGCTAGTAAGTGTTAAAGTTTTTTTCAGTCTCTTGGTTCCTGTTCCCTAGACAACTGCTTAACTTTTTGTCACAGAGAAAACTCTTTCTCAACAGCTGCTTTAAGTAGCTTTTGTGTACCTGCCACCAATTCACATCTAACTGGCTCCACCTGGAACAGAATTCCTGCTAGTCCTTGACTAAATCACCTTTCTAAAACCTATTTACTTTCACCAGCTCAGCAGCTGAACTGAATTGACTTCAATTAAGGCAAACTAAAGACAAGATTAACTTTAATTAAGGCAAATTTAACACATAATGAGCAATGGTCTGAAATTAGGAAAACAACAAGATGGCTGCTTCTCACCTGTACTCCCCTGTGTCTTTCTGTGGCAACTTGTAAATACTTTAGGAGCATGTAATTGAGCTAATGCTTTTAGTTCATCATAATGGCTGGAGGGGACAACGTCTTAAAAAAGACAGATGATGCAGGAATGGTGAGCGAGCAGAATAAATTCAGAACCAGTGGTGTAACATTCAAAAATTTTCTGCACCTTATATTGGACCATTCTGCTATCCCTCACTTTTGTTAATTTTAATATGAGGTCTATTCCGTGACGAGCTCTTTCCTTCTATGACTGTATACACTGCCCTGTGATTAATTTTACAACATAAATGGAAACATGGATTTTCAGTTGTATTAACTCCTTGCTTAGTTTAATTAATCACCCAGTCAATCAAACAGTTTGTATCAACAACAGTTTGATCACACCAGGTTCTTGGCAATATGTGAATGAATACGTATCTAAATACTACATTCTAAATTAACTGATAGGCAGATTAAAGGAATCTTTTTACCCTTGTAAACTTGTAAGTTGCCTTGGATAGCTCCTCCCAGATTAATTAATAAATAATAATAATATTATTAATAATAATAATAATGTTGTCATCTGGTTTCTTAAGAATCAGCTGAATGTGGCTCTTCATCAAAACCTTGGTACCGAGAGTTCAGCTGGTAATATTTTTAGCATGTCACTGTATAAAATCTTTGGTACAGCAGACATAAACAGTGAATATGTCATTACATAACTCCATACTAGTAACTAAATTTACCAGATTAAAAAAATAAAATGTTTATGTCTATACACATCAAAAATCCATTTCTGATATAAAAAGGGGGAAGGATTGCTTCTGTGCCTACTCTCTAGTGCGCCTCTGAGAAGATAAATGTTTTTTACTTGCATTGCAGAGCTCTCAGAAAATTGTGAGCTTGTTTGTGCATTTCAAATAAATGCATTTTTTATTTTTGTTTTGTTTAGATTTTTTGTTATTGCTTGTTTAATTCAAGTCTGTTACACCCTTCCTGTATTAATACTGCAAGCCCTTATTTATAGCAAGGGTACATATTAAAATCAGCAGTACATGAAGGATAGAAAATGATGCTAGTTCATCTTTAATTTACAATAACTAACAGCTTTGTTTTGCATCATCTTTAATTACTCTGCATTAAACTCAAATCAATTGAACAGATTCACAAATATATCTCTCTGCATTTGTGGTCAGGCTTAATAGAAAAGCGGATAGTGGAATAAAGATGATGGCATAAAATGTGATATTAAAAATTATGTATTGCATTTTCTCATTAAAACAATAATGAAATTCCACATTTTATAGGTAATAATCATATTATTATTAATATGTCCTGAAGTGTACCGATGTGTTCTGTTTCTGTTCTGTATTGTTAACCACAGGCACATAACCACTGTGATGCTAGTATACTGCTGTAAGTGCTGACAATCCTAAACAAATAAACACTTGGCACTTGTTTTTTCCATTCTTAGTTTTCCTTTTGTAGAAAAACAGTTTTAGAAAGCAAAGTAGCAAAGCTCTTAGTGTTTTCAGGTTTCTGTAGACTAAAACTTTCTAAACTCTGATTTGATTTTTAGCTATAACTGAATCAATATTTGAAAAGGAAATTGTGGAGGAAAATGTTGACTTTTACATAAAGGAAATTAAAATGTGTAAATTTATTTCACGATTGAAAGACTTCTTAAACATTTTGCAATCTGTCCTCTGCCACACAACACAACCAAGTCAAATGAAGGAATTAATTTGGCAACATTTAGGTTGGCATTGAAATGTAAGTCTCTGAAAGCACATATTTATATCTGTTATCTCTACTGTGACTCACACTGGGAAGAAAACACAAGTTTACTGAAAATTGAATAAATTAAACTCAAGGGACTTTAATTTGTGGACATATACATGACATTCAGACACAGTTTAAAGTATAATGCAGCAGAAAATATTACATTTTTTTTTTTTTTTAATAGTTAACTTTTTGCTTGTAGGCCATCTAGGTCACAGTAATTTAACATACATTTAAAATTCAGCTAGATTAAAGTCACATATATTCTTTACACACATAAACATATTTGATTTGTACTTGATATCTATACATATTTAATTCCTGATTCATTAAGCAGAGATTGACAATGCCAGCTGCAAAGTAGTTTATATTAATACATTATGTCTAGTGCTTACTGTTGTGAATGTGTGAGAGTTATTAGTCTTTTGCCTTGAAATACAATTAGAACCATTCAACCGATCAAGAAGATCAAAATTAAATACACAAATGTAGTTGTTTTAGAAGCAATTCATATAAAGGGGATTGCCCAGCTGTCGAAAAGTTACAAACTACAGCATCAGCAGGACACAAGTCCAATATGCCTGTGCATAAAAGTGTTTAATTGCTTCATTTCAACAGAGGCATTTTACAGGCCTCAAAAATACTTAGAAATGGCAAATGAAACAGATGTATTTCCCAAGGATGGGCTCTTTATCATTTGCAAGGGATTCACTTTTAGGCTCTCTAAAAATGTTTTACGGAGTGTAACAGAGGCAATTAATTTGTCCCATGAAGACCTATTTATGAGCAATGTTATGGAACCATATGAAGTAATATTCGTATTAAGCGTGGCTATCAATTGTAACCAGGCAGGGACTATTTTAATGACTTATCGGAGATTAGAAGTAGAGTCATACGAGTCAACACATCTCTCAATGAAAAAGCCCCGATACATTTGATAACAGAGATTAATTCCTGACTCAATCAGCTATGACAGTCTGAATTATGAAAGTCCAACCAAAACAGTCCATTAATGAGTTAAAACTATCTGTCTTTGAATAAACCTCATCCAAGTCTTTGCATCAACTCTGATCGAGTTTAATTCTGTTCTAATGGAAATTTCAAAAAACGTATAAAGTGCCCTAAGCTTGCAATGTGCCCAGAATGAGCAACTTTACCTTAACTATAACTTTTCAAGGCAATGGAAACAGATTTGTAGGGCTCAACGAGGCATGACAACTGACGCTGCCTGCTGAATACCTGCTGAAGTGGGATATTGTCTGCAGACCTTGAAGCCAGAAGGGACAGAATGTTATGTGACTACACGGTAAAAAAAAAATCTGTTAAATTTATATTAAAATACTAGCAGAATATAAATTGCAATAAAGCAATTCTGCAATATAAGATTCAATTCAATTAATTAATTCCAAACATACCAAGTAGTATCAGACGAGGAGTTCCGGGCAGCGAGAGGCTCCTTTCAACATCAGCTGCTGTGGCAGTCACCTGCAAGATGCAAACAATGAAAAAAACATGAATTTCAGTTGGGGAGAAATGTATGTGAATATAAATAAGACATGAACGTCTGCATTAAGGATCAGATCAACCGTGTTCTCTGTGAAGTGTGCCATCAACAGCTGGACAACACGGAGTGCTACTTCACAGGCCTCACCCTGAGAGAGAACTACCTGTACATCTTTGTTTCTCGGTTTGCTCCTGAAGTACTCTATGATGGCTCTCCCACACTCTTCCATTGCAAGCTCCAAGACACGGAGGATGTTTATGTCTGTGAGCAGCTCAAACTGACCATATAAGCACTTCTGAAGGAAAAGGAAAGGCCACTTGGTTCTCAGTTTCTCAATGGGTGTAGGCTGAATGTTATCTCCATAAGCTTCTTCACCTCTCCTTTCTCTGCTCCCATCTTTCCCTCTTGTCTGTAAAATTCCTCAAAACGCTGCTGTTTCTCTTCAAGTGTTTAATCACTTTCTTCTGGAGGAAGTGCAGGCTGCCACCTTGTACTTCCATACATGTCTGTCGGCTCCCTCTTGAGTCTTGTACCATCTTTTGAGGCTCTGTGATGTGTTAAACTGCTGTTGCAATTCAGATTTTCAATTCTTGTTTTCAGTTTAATTAAAAGTTATTACAGCCACCTCCAACTGTCACCCCTCTGTGGAAAACATCTGCAAAGCTCTTTGGGTACTTTCTGACAATATTATGGCAGATTGTGAGACACTGTGAGCGGGTGGGGTTTGCCTCATATTTTCTAATTTCGTCTGCCAGCACTCTAACCGTCTGTCGTTGATCGGCGGGTGAAGGTCTTGTGCCATTGGCACTGGCTTAGCGTATTCCTACTAGCATCTGGTCCCAAGGCACTTTGAAGTTTTCTGGCCAGGTTATGCGTATTGAAGAATGACTGCTTCCTGGGCTGCTTGTAGCTGAGGGACTAGAAAGTGACAAGAGGCTGGAAGGTGGTGATGGGCTGGAGAGTGAAGAGGGACTCGACCGCTGAAAAATATCAAAATGTTCTATTCTTGTTACAAACCATCCTAAAGTAATTTTGCATAGGGCCCTACATTACCTGATTTGAATGCATCCAGTAGTTTTCGGCATTGAATGGACTGTAACAGTTCACCAACATCTTCCTGCTTCACAAACTTAAGGTCTTCTTTTGTCTGTACTCCACAGCTCTGTAGCTTCTCCAGGAGCTGCTCTTGGCTCTCTGCAGTAAGACTTGGCAAAGCTTTAAGGATAACGTCCCTGATCTCTCCATCCAAGGTTGGATATTGTTCTACAGTGAAGGAAGAGAGTGGTGAAGTACAATTAGTGCCATGCCACACATTTTATAGTCAGGCAATGGGTAGTAATCAAGCAGGTTACCTTGATTAACACAACTGTATTTCTTCTCCATAGATGTAGACCCAAGACAATGAACACCTACATTACCACATAACCTGATATTTCTCAGTGACAAAATATACCTCTGAATCCCAATGAATAAGAATCAGCTGTATTTTCCCAAATATAAGCCCCTCATCACTTTCACTTAATGGAACAAACCTGTTCTTTCTATATTTTGCACCCTTCACAGTCACTTAATGAGCAATGAGTGTGTTTACAGGCTCAAAGTTATGATGTGCAACTAACTGTTTGATATCATCATTGTAGTCCTGAGAGAAAAACTCTGTTCCCTTTTCTATTTGCACAACAGGTGGAAAGAAGTTGCCAGCACTTAGAAATGCTTGCAGAAGCTGATGTCTCTCAGCAAAAGTTGATCATAGATTCTTGAAGTTATGCAATTTCCTTGCACACTGTTTGAAATATGTACGTTTGCTCTCAAACCTTAGAGTCCACAGATGAATGAGTGGCAAAAAGTGGACAATGAGCTCTGGATAATGACATAATGACATGAAAATGACATGAGGTAATGATGCTTTGGCTTAAGAGGGTGACCAGGAAAGAGCTGCATTCTAAAATACAAATATTCATCAATCTTCTCTTAAATAGGCTATCTGCCCAGAGATAGTTGGTGCACAAATAAGCTCAACAATCTGTCCGTACCCTGGACTTTCCATTTTCTCCCCAATTAAGACAGGCAACGATCTCAGCAAACACCAGTTTTGGACAGCATGCTCACCAAGTTTCTCATTCCCTGGGTTAACCTCACATGGCTTATCATTGGCATCATTTCCAAGGTACTTGAATTGATTTATCCAGCGATTAAGCTCAAGATAGGTGAATTATTTGTCTATTGTAACAAGGTGGTTGATGATTATAGATAGGTAAGTAGACACAATATCCTCACAAAGGTCATGGCCAAGGCAGGGAGGTAACCCAGGCAGACAGACATGGAAGTATGTAAGGTCTTTAAATACAGAGTCAAATTTGATACCTCCACTAGAAACTGAATGCCCATCATCATTTTGTACATGATCTTTGTATGACTGTGTTGTCCTGTAAGTGCCCCTAGAGAAAGTAGCTGACTCAAATGTCTGCCTGTCGATGTCACAGTATCTACAGAAATACACACTATTGCTGAAATTCTCAACAAAGCCTCCAATGTTATGTGAACTTAGATTATCTCCAGCAATGGCACACACCGTTCCTTTATACACCTGCCCATCATGCAAGGCAATGCCATGTTCCTCGATATCTTTCAGGTCTTTTACCAGGGAGCCCATAACTAAGTCTTGCCCAAAATACTTGAAGTCTTGTTCTTTGCAAAGAAGGATAAGTTATATTTGATCTATGCTTGATCAATTGTGGGGCAAAAGGTCTGCAAGGGTGACATATAATGCATGTATTTTGTGCTTTTTCTTCCCAGACCCCAGGGGATTTACCACTTCAAAAGAATCCTGATAAAGGATCAAACCTAATGATGTGGCCTCCGATTTGAACAGCACATCCTCTGCAATATTTGTGCCATCCCAAACGTCTTGAATAAGATCCTCAGACCGGACACGTGCACGCTTACAAAACTAGGCCAGTATTGGTTGGGTTCAGCTTCAGTATCTCAGATGTAGTTGCCCGGTATGATGCATTACTTCCCTTGCAAGGCAGAGTCAGAGCCGAGAGGAGAATTGTACAGAGCTGTAATAGCTGTGGCAATGATGTACAACTTGAGTTCCCTGAGTAAACCATCCAAAACCTTTCCAAAGCTTTCTAAAAAGATCTATCAAGTGTTTTGAAAGCCTGTGGCAGTAACACACCTAGGTACATTTAGAAGGCTGCAATACTTTATTCATTGTCACTGGGGACTTAGAGATTTATTCAGCTGCATCTGGTGCCTATTCTTTAACACTCTTTCAGGCTTCACCTGGCTCCTCATCTGTTCTCTCTCTCTTGGCTAGCGACAGCTTCCATTTCTCATTGAGAAGAACGAGCCAATGAACCAAATGTGAACACATGACCTGATACTCATCTTCCTTCTACTGTCATTTAAGAAATAACTTACGCTTTCATAATACAGAGCAGAGTTAATTTAGTCAGCATTGGTCGCATCCTAATCGAAGGCTGTCTCCAGTCAATTAAATGCTGTGCTTTAGAATCTCAGATCAAGCTGGCTTAACTACTCTAGTAACTACTCTATTAACAGTTTTGTACGTTAATAAACTGTTTGTTACTTGATGTATTATAACTTTTCTTAATTTCTCAAACCTACTTTGATGTAAACTTATAGAGCAAATGTTGTGGTATGATTTAGAAGTAAGTCCATGAATAAATCAGCATTAACTATTAACAAACTAGGAGAAACATATTAATAAACACCAGTTACTAGCCTGTTAATAGTTATTAGGATATTTGCAATTTATTAATAACCATATTTTTAAATAGTTAAGAGTGAATAGGCCATTCAAATAGTCAACCACATTTTAATTTGTTAACAGCCTGTTTGAAGCATGGTTGTAAGCACTTTAATAAATCAAGAAATCTACTAAAGACAAGGCACCACTTTGGTTTAGACATAACTTTATTTCTCCCAGTTAGAACATTACATTAAAACCAACTTTGTCAAACTTTGAAACACACCAATTAAAATGTTTATTAATTCTTAATTCACTCGATTTCACTTTTAAAACCATATGGAAACAACATTTCAAAAATACTTTTACAGTGATGTACCCATGGGTGTTAGCACTGAAAATATTTGGTCACTGTCAATACATATTTGGTAATTCCATGATAAAGTGCCCCTGACCATGAAAAACTGTAATTGCCTATATAAAAATATATATATTTCTCATTTTTTTCAAAAATGTGTATATTTGTGCATGATGTATTATTTTGGTTCACTTTGTGCTTTTTGTACATTACAGTCTTTTAAAGTAAAAGTTGAAAAACAAGAAAGCAACATTTACAGAAGTCTAATTTTCATAAATTGTTAGGTTTCAATTGTAGGATAACTGTTTTATGTATAATTTTGTAAATATGCCCAATATGAACTCAATGGGTATGCAATAGAAAGACAATAATACTACATTTTGCTGATAAAAAGAAACAATGTTACAGCAGTTTAAAATGATGTTTATAAATAATGCAAATGTCACGTCCATAACATTTTCTTAGTAAAGTTTTTCTAAAAGTTGTATACTACAATATTTTTTTCCAAACTTTCTCTGCAAAGCTAACTTTGTTAAACTTATGTTATGAAATAAAAAAAGTTTACCATTTATTAATAAGAATTGCCCAAATTAGGGTTATGGATGTGACCGTTATGGATGTGACAATAATGTCCTGAAGTAATACTAAGCTTGATGAGATGTGATTGCAAAATGTAAGCTAAATACATATTAAAATCACTAATAGTAGCACATTTTCATTATATCACACCAGAACATCCTTCTTATTTTATATCATGCAATAGGACTTCATGAATACAAAAATTGTGGAAAAGTGTCAAAAACACATATAATCCACACAAGGCATATTTTGAAAAGTTGTCAAATATTTGTTTTAAGATCACCAAAACATGTTCCTTTAAACTGAATATATACGCAATCTTAACTTCTTTAATAAAATAATTTCACTTCACTTTACATCCTTACAATTCAGGAAGTTCTTTTGTTTGTTTGTTTTAAATTTGCATGTTTACATGCAATAGTTATTGCCTCATTTTTTATGTACAGCATGTCTACTTTGTTGTGATCCACGACTTGCTTCCTCATTGACGGGAGAAAGGAGGCCTGTTTGTAATCTGATTGGTCCCCTTTAAAACAAAAAATATAAAATGCGCTGTAGTTTTTATTTCTCTTACTGACACTGACAGGTTCTGACGTAATTACTGAGCTTAAAGTGTTTTTAAAAAGGTTTCAATACACTTTTTCAATATAGTTCAGACGGCGTCACATCCATAACACTGTATATTAATATGTATGAGGTATTACTTAATATGATTTTGGTGAGCTGCCAAGTTGTCCTTATGAAATGGCATTAAATGTTTTGAGTGTAAGTTCCACAAATCACAGATTTCCGAGAACATGTAAGTGACCCCAATAACGCTTGTCCATTTCTGTCACATCCATAACACAAGTTTCTTTGGGCGATAAAGGAGGAATGGTGAAGCTTTAAATTTGAACAGGACAGAGATGAAAAATCATATTATCAAAATAATCAATCACATTTAGTTAATTATTTAAATGAGTCCTTAAATAAGGCCACAGAATTAGCATTTTGTGTGCAAATGTCACATCCATAATGCTTAACATTTAATGCCCTTATGTAGAGAACACACATTTATTTTCCTGTAAAACAGAACTGGAACACTACAAATACTAATTTGTTATTTAAAGGAAAAAAATATGAACTATTGATGTCCAGATACAGTGTACATTTTTTGCATTTTTTACATTTTTTGCAGTTCAGTATGCCGTTTCTTGGTTGGAATTTCATTTCCAACATTGCTCTGAAGTGCTGGCCATTTCAACCAACTGCCCAATGATAAAGCCTGCCTTGGTGTGGTTTTCTGTGCACATAATGTGCTTTCTTTACAGGCTTTTTTAAGACAAGTATGTTAATTGAGATAAGTTATAATACATCAAGTAACAAACAGTTTATTAACTTAGACAAATGTTAATAGACTAGTTACTAATGCTTATAAATACAAGTAACAAATAGTCTATTAACTGTTAAGTAATATCCAGAGTTTACTAATAAAGCTACAAATGGTTTATTAACTATTATCAGACTAGTAAGTAATGTTTATTAATGTATTTACTAATAGTTTAGTTAATAGTTAATAGACACCTGTTAAAATAAAGCATTACCAAATGAACTCACCCTGCTATTCTCCTATTAGAAATATTCGTCTATGTGTTCTCAGGTCTTTTTTATGCTTTATTTTTATTTAAACATGTATTGCTCGAAACTCTTCTGAATTAAAAGACATCTGGAGCTTATGTGTTAATCTTTTGCTACTTTAGCTCAGATATGGAATGGAAATCTAAACATCTGGAAAATAACCATGCATACAAACTACAGCAAAAAGAAAACCATCAATATGTCGAGCATGGTCTGCTGCACCAAACTTACCAACATATGAAACCTGGAACGATAGATCTTGGTCTTCTTGAAACTTTTGTCATCCACATTTTATGGTTTATTGTGTTTTCTCAATCCCAATCATGGGCCTTTTGAATGCTGAGGTCAGTGTGGTACTCTCTGTTGATGGGATTTTTAAGTGTTTTTCTCCCGGACACAGTGCTTAGACATTAGACATCATATACTGTTATCATTCAGTGACGGAAAGAACCCCGAAACCTCTTCAATAAACATCAGTGTCTGAAAAATTAATTTGCTGGGGCATAAAGATAAAGCATAAAGCATGAGCACAATTAAGAATGTAACAAAGATAAAGTGCAATAGGGTTTGATACCAGTACGGGTTCAAGTTCTATTAAAGTTAGTGTAAAAAGGAAAATGTCATTTTGTATTTAATCCCCCCCCCACAAAAAACAAGATGTTAAAGCCTTGGGGAACATGCACAGCAACTAAAAAAGCCATCTTTGATAAGTGGAGACTCCTTTTGAATTTTAAAAAGCCAAGCAAAATGGGATAAGTAATATTTACATTTTTATTTTCAATTACAATCCAATGAAACATCTATTGACAAACTACAGAATGACTTAATAATATTATAGCTTTCCACCATTGATGCTATCTCTTGAATGCTCTGCAATGTGTCTTCCCATTTGTTTAACTGTTTCACTCTCTGGGATGCCTGGGATGGGGCCGCTGTCATTTGCCTTCGAGGTAAAGTAAGGGTAACAGCCTGAAGCTGACCTACGGGGAACTGAGCACAGAAGACTTTGTTGTTGACGTTGTCTTTACAGGGCAAAAATAGATTACATGTAATTTCATGTAATGCCTGATAGGGATTATAAGAAATCTGGCAATATTATTAATATGTGCACTAGTAAAGTGCTCAGGAGTTCAAAGGTTATTTCTCCCCTGGGTAATTGCCTCTGATTTCCTTAGAGTCACTGTAACAGTTTTAATGTCACTGATCTATTAAGAGAGAAGAAAAATGACATTCAAATGTTTGCTCCTTAAATATAATCTGGACTTAATTGCGGGGGGGGGGGGGGGGGGTAGTTACACCTGGAACTGGATCAAAAAGCTTTGAAATGTGCTTTTTCTGCATTAAAGCTTAAGCCATTTTGCTTTTAACATGGTTCAATAGATTGGGACACTCCTATTGATCCCGTTGTAAATAGAGTATGATGCTTACTTATGTGGATTTAACTTCTTTATCCACTTGGCCTGGCTGTTTGTTTAAATTATTAAAGAAGAGCCGGAAATGACTATGTGTTGCATTGGATGGTGTTAAGACCAAAGAGGAGACTGATTGGAAGATGCCAAGGCATGACTTAGTCCTCCTTTGACTGATTGATCTACTTCACTGCTGGGTGCATTGTGTAATAGAATTATGTAGGCATGGCAAAGTTGACCATTAAGTTAAAGCTTCTAAGAAAAGCTAGTCTATGTTTAATGTGTCTATGGGTTAAATTAATTCTGATGCGCTTATGTGTCAGTCGCATTAGGAAAACCTCAGAGAATTTGTCTGCAGCACTGTCAGCAACATCAGCAAAAATACTTCAGTCTTAGCTACAAAAACAGAAAAACAAAAAACTGGTATATATTAGTGCTTAGGTTGGCTAAAAATAGGAAATTGACTTCCTTTTGACTGTACAATTGATTTGGGGAAATATCGGAATACCTTAAAAGATATTCATATTCTGATTCACTTTGGTGAGATCCAGCCGTTTCAAATCAGAATGGCAAGCAAAGCAGCAAACTTTAGCTAAACAAGAGTCTTTCAAGGCAAACGTATAGTATATGCTGAGCACAGAGGTTGAGCTAAAAAAACTCTAAATATAATGAGAGGATCTGCTTCAGTAGCTGCTTACACAATGAGCCTTCAGAATAGCAATGCAGATTTATACAGCTCCTTAAACCAATTTATTGCTATGAAAACTTTTCGAATAATTATTCTGCCATAAAAGGAAAGTTTCAAAAGCTTAAATGAATGCATTGTTTCTACATTAATTTTTAGGTTGATGTATTTCTGTTTTTTCTAATTGCATTTCCCATTATAAATAGTGTTTGTGATTCTCTTTGTGACTTACTATTGCAGCAATGGGAGCTGCTTAAAACACTTCTTAAAGTAAGCGAGAGCAAAGGAGGTAGGGAGGTCAGCAAAATTTGTATAATCACCAGCAGAGTGTAAGGCAATGCAATCTTCTGTATTTCCAACCATTATAAAGACACTGTTAGATTCAGAGCTTGTGTGTTAATAATCATATTAAGTTTTTTGCACAGTGTGCCACCGTTAAGACTATATTGCTCTACTGAAGTTATATCTGAAATACATATAATATAATATTACTTTAATCTAAATGTTTTATGTATTCAAAATGATTTATAAAAAGACATTCATTAATTTATAAAACACTATCATTTTGTATTTTAAAGTTTACTGTACATGTGGATTTATCTCAGGTACCCTCTCCCCCGTGAAGGTGTAAAGAGACGTATTACACAAGCATGTTCACCAAATCCCCAAATCCAAAATATCCACCTTAGATTTAGGCAGCATACCGGAGGATTTTCAAAGCTCTTTGTTTCTGAGTAATACTTGCTTCACTTTTTCTGAAAGTAAAAATAAAAGTTTAAAGGTACAAATCTAACAAGTGACAGCTTATATAAAGAATATGGATACATGTGGTAAGTTGAAAACAGATTTGTAAATGCAATTTTTTTTGGATTCTGAGAATGTAGAGCAAAATTTACACTAATGTTTGAATTGTTATCTTGACCATTTGAAAATAAACTATTTATGTACATTCTGACTGGGTGTGAGTCCAAGCAAATGACTTCTCTTTAATAATAGATTATATATATTGCTGAAGAAGCAGTCTTAGAAATAAAATGGCAGTCCGGTGTGTTCCCCTTTTACCAGCACAGCTGTGCAGATGGGAAGGGTCCATGCAGGGTGGAAAAAAACAATACCTCATATTCTGTCAAAAGGACAGTGATGTACTAACACTATTCAAATTTTTGTAGATTTAGTATTAACAATTATTTTGATGGACATGCTTCTAATTAATTTGACTGTTTTCATATCTCGATGCCTGCTGCCTGCCTACTGAGAATTAATGCATAATTGATCTATTCTTCATTTGATTTTTATATGGGGATATTTAAAACAAACATGCAGTTACTTTTGATTTACATTTGTACTTTTCAATGTTCAATAATACCTTTACAGGCACCTGGAATCAAACCAATTTGGAAATATTAAAAGATAGATTTTCCTCAAGATCCTTACCCATTTTTGTACATATCCACACATTTCCCAGATAAACAAAAACAGAAAATACAAGTCTCATTCTCTTATCAAATTAAAAATATTTAATCAATCTACCGTGTTTAATAAAACTTTACCAAAGCCTACTTAATAACATAAGCATCTTTCCATAAACTGTAATCATAATATAATCAGGATAATAAGGTAGAACTATCCTTTCGTCCTTTTTCAATATTTTTATATTAATGAATTAAATTGTTCCATATCTGTGGTCAGCAGTAAAACAAATTTAAGAGTTAACTGACAGCTGGGTAAATGTAATTATTCTTTTGAATCTTGTTGTGACATAACAGATCAACAACCCAGTGCATCTGACAGGCAGATCAACCTTGGGATTAAGGTTCATTACTAAGCCACTGAAGGCTTGAAAATCAGTCTGTTTTGAATTGCAACTGTGAGAGAAGTGACAAGCAGAAGCGCTTTATTGACTCATTTAATATCACCCTGTCAGGAGGCCCATGCTTTCCCACTTCTGGAGAACCTGAGAAATTATCAAGTTCATCCATATGTGTTACTTATGTTTATACAAATGGAAGGTTTACTCATGGGATAGTAATGTGTATCTTTGTCTGTCTATATATCCAACTCTCTATCTACAGATTTAAAATTTGACCTAAAATGTTTTCATCACTGATTAAAGTATTAAAAATAATACAAAATGCAAATACTTGTGGGGGGGGCAATGGCTGCAACAAACGAAGGGGCACTTCGGTTTGGGTGTGTGTTGGGGGAAAGGGTGCAGGCGAAGTGCAGTCCGGGAGGGTGGGGTTGCTGCCAAAGTATGGTTCTAGCTCAAAGTTACGGATCGCAGCATGGATCGGGGGAGGGGCGATCTGTACTGTACTGAAGTACTGTATTTAAGACAACATAATAGAATGAGGACAGGTTCATGTAGCCTGTATTGCGCTCTGTATTAAAACCTGCGCCGCCTCCAGAAGCAGCAATACACCTGCTTCAGCCTTATTTCTCTCAGCTCCCAGGTGCCGCACACTGCAAGTTTTAACCCTCCGGTTCAGTGCCTCCATGGGCTAAAGCATGCCATGTGTAGCACCTGGAAGCTGCAAGATGTAAGGCTGAATGCCAGCTTCTGGGGGGCCGGGAAAGCATAGGATAAAGCAGCATTTTTATGCCACTTGTGGGGATTTGTTGTTTCATAGACTACAATGGGGGGCTATATCGTGAAGGCTCAATGCATGTGCCTTTGTTTCCGCGAGCTACAGGGGCGGCCTCCACTCACCTCGATTGCGTACAGTTTTCTTCTACTAGGCTCTTTGATGCATGTAGAATCACAAGGAATGGGTGGATATAACACTGGGCTCAGACCACATCTAACCAATCATTGCTGTCAGGTTTTATTTGATTTATTTTCAATAAACATATTGGCATTTGTGTAGCAGTTTACTGTGATCTATATGGAGAGGCAACAAGGTTCAGATGTTTAGAGACATATGCAAGTATTATTATTTGCAACAGCAGATTCTCTGTTCATTATACAAATAACATTATTGGGAAGTAATCATTATATCCCAATCTAAAAGGCCTATTTGTCAAGTAGTCATGGTCTCCTGGAGTTTGGGATGGTCTCCTACTGTTGCTTCCTTTTTTTCTTTCAGTTCCCTGTGGTCTAGCAGTTCAGTCAATGCTTGAAGACTAACTCTGGCTTTGTCATAATGATTGTTCTTGGTCAGTGACTTGTGAAGAGAAATCTTGCTCCATACTTTGCGTGTGGCCTTCTCCAACAAGACAAATCAATGGCAATTTCCGGATTAGAAAAATATGCTGTGTAATTAGTGTAAAGGCCTGTTTCAATCAAAAGATGTTCAGGTTCAACACTCTACTCTAAAAATATAATTGAACCCAGTAGATCTGTCAGCTAGTTTTCACAGCTTGCTTAGATCGTTGCCTCAGCTTGAGATGTGCAAGGATTGGCAAAAAATATTGTATCTATGCTGTAGGACTTGTATGCCTTTCATACAAAAAAAAGGTCTGACAGCCTGGTTAAATTAAGGTATATTTAATCTGTTTATAGTTTGTGAAGGAATAAAGGTGCAGTGAGGTGATTGAAAAGCTCAAAGAGTCAGGAAAGGTGAACGAAAGTGAGCATTCATTTGAGGCCTTGGTTCAGAATAACCATGTACAATTATCACAATAATGATGAAATCTAAGGTTGATCCTGGTATGGGTTTGTTTTAATAGCATAATAAAACACATGTAAATCAGGGGAGTTATAAAACAACATTTATTTATTTTTTACCTTTGTTTCAGAGTTTCAAAACTTGCACATTAACAATTTGCACAGCAAGAATTACAACTATTTGTTCATTTTTATTTATTCAATTTTGCTCTCCCTCAGTGGTCAACTGGTCACTACAGAAAAAGCACAATAATGTAATATATAATATGTAATATATTATATGGAAGGAGTCTCGGGTGTCATTTCCCACAGTTTAGACTAGAGGACAGTGAAGCTAAGCTAGAAACAAACTATGCAAATTACCCTAAATGTAGTTTTCAGTAAAGGAAGCATATCATACTGTTTAAATGTATTTTAGACTACAGTGGAATATGTATTATTAGTTGTTGTATGCACCTAATTACAAAGTGAAGTAAACAGTTATACCTGTCGTTTCTAACTTTAAGTGGTGTTTTAACTAAAGCAGCTCTGTCACTCTAAGCTACCATTTTAGGCCTACATTGAAAAGTCTGGAATATTTTGTATGGGCTGTAGGATTTTTCAATATTCAAAAACATCTATATCATTGCTTAATTATTTGAGGCAGGCCTCACTGTAAAAATTGTGTAAAAAGTCCACACACTTTTCTTTTACCTTATACCCCTGAGATCATTATGCCAAAATATATGGAGTTGAATCCATTCGTACATCACTATTTTAAGGGAGATAAGACTTTGGACAAACCATTCTTTTTTTTTTCTTTTTTTTTTTAACTTTAAGCTTTTAAGGATTTAGAACTAAAAACAAAAGATCCTTAAATGACCTCTTGTACATCGGGTAAAAAAAAAACTCCATATTAGTTAATACATGAAATCTAATGTGCACTTTTATTTAAGCTGCATTTTAAAATTAATTACAAACTTTGCTTTATTTAAAAGTAGGCTGTACCATGAATTCTTAAGATCTAAATGTAAGCAAACATAAACATATAATGTAAATGGTGTTAATAAGTAGCCAATATCGTTGAAAGAATATAAATGAAATTAAAGTTTTGAACATAGAAGTGAATTAAAAAAAAGCTTTTAACTTCAAGGGTTAAATCAGTAAGCAGATTAGACAAGCATTGGAAATATTACAAAGGGTATTTAGTCCACACACAATTAAATTAATGGACAACACGATAAGGAATTATATTGGATAATTATTAATTTATTCCTAGTAAATGTGGCATGTATATAGCTGCCCTATGCTCTTTCCAACAGTTCATAGCTAGACCATTGATCATCTCCTGACAGCCTGAAAGAAAAAAGAGAAACATATCACAGAAGAGAAATGCCTTCATTAAATAGAGACGACAGCAATTGGTTACCATATTGATTTTGCTTCCATGTCTTAATAGAACTGATTGTATGTATTGGATTTTTAATAAATATGCAAAATCAGCTGAATTGATTTCTGATGTCATATACAGTTGGAAATCAAAGCACTTTCACTTTGCTTGTTTGTTGCACATTCTACTCATTCTCATCGCTAGTGTGTGATGCACTAAGCTCCAATCGCATGAAACACAATTCACTAAATGATAGTCCATTACATAAAGGTTACAAGCTGAGGGAAATGATTACAGGCCCATTTTTGTGCCGCTGTCAGTCATTTAATTATAAATTATGGAATCATTATGTAATTTTCATTTCTATTGTATTTTTATAAATTCCCCCATGAAAGGCTTGTATGCAATTTGCTGGAATCACTCCTAAATACTTTGTCAGTATCTATATTGCACTTCTAAAGAACACCAGATAATCTTTGCTTGCTAAATAGCAGTAATAAAATGCCATAAAACAAATAACCAAACTTCTTCTCCATCTTGTTCTAGAAGTTTAAAGTTCAAAAAGAAGACCAAAAAGATTTCAAACCTTTAAATTAAACAATTAAGAGTCTATGGTTCTCAGTAGTCCTTTAAAAATCAAGTGCATGCATACATTGTGCAGTATATGCAGACAATTGCTGCCCATACATATGCCTTGTTATTGACTGCTGTAGATTCATTGTATTGTAACATCCAGGAGAGTAATCATGTGGGATGGCAGTATACGTGACTTAGAAAAAGCCTCCACTCCAGTCTATTCCTTCTGTGGCTGAAACTGAGCAACTGGTGGACTTGATGAACAACAAATGACACAGTTTGGACGACTGCAGCAGCTTGTGGTGGTTGTTGAGCTTAGCACAGCTTAGAAATCGAGATCAGACCCCCGACAGTTTACATCTCAAGAATATTAAAATCTTCCTTGCTTGATCATTCCTTGCATATCCAACCCTGAGACAATTATCATTCTTGCCCAGAGGAAACGTGTACCTGTATCTCATGCTCACAAGCCAGGACAGATGGCCTGCATTCATTATGCCCATAAAGAGTGATGTTCTCATTTGAACATTTTATGTCACTCTTTTTCATGCCGTTATTGTTGCTTATTCCCCCCTCAGATAGACTGCACTTGTAAAGATCTGGGCAGAATTTCAAAGTGAAGCTTTTGCTTGAGCTTGTGTGGAGGCCAGCACCACATGGCACGTATGTTAGTAATGTTTTTCTGCATAAGAGATGCCCCCCACCATTAAATATGCAGAATCAGGAATAAGAAATGAGCAATCAACTTTAAAATTAAGAACAATAATTCTTATTTGGAACACCAATGTATTGTTTTAACAAAGTCAATGTCAGTATTACTAAGGCATCTGTTATTACCTGTACGTCACTTCTCCACAGTGCCAAATTCAGATTATTAAATCACAAGCACTTTTGATTCATTTTCATCAGTTTAGTATATAGTCCTGAAACTCATTTGTTGTATTTCTGTGGCATGTAATGTATTTGTTCCACTAGACAAATATATTTCAGGTTCTTGGTAGTATCACTCTTATGTTATGTAGACTTGGGATTTTTACCATAGCCTCCTAGGACACATAGGGCTTAATAATAGTCATAGTAGTAATACAAATAAAATGTAAAGGTAATCTTTTTGAAATTACAGGTTTTTTTAACTGTATTTCTTATTTCGATTTCTTCTATAAATCTGTCAAATTAATCGATTCATATAAATAATAGTGAATGAATGTCAGGACTACAACATTGAGTGTTGTTTCTCCAATATTGCATATCTTGGAGGAATAAAGTAAAACGAGACATTAATTAACCCCAGAGGATGCTGTGGATGAAATCAGGCCACTGTATTACGATGTGCTGCAGACGAATTTACATTTTGAAAACACACAGGAATGCAACTGAATGGTTATAAATACATTTTAATAGAGGACTGCTTCAGACTTATTTATTTATTTATTTTTCTATAAAATTTGAATAATATTATCTTGAGATACAAAATTAAAGTTTGCAGAAAAAGAGAAGATTGTCTGTATTGGAAGCCATAGCTTTCAGGCAAAGCAGTTTTTTTGTTTGTTTAATGAAATGCTTGGTCTATTTTAATAATTGTAATGATTATGCTTAATAAAACATTATAGAGGCCCTTGAGATAATGGATTAGAAAATATGTCTTTTTACTTGATGATTCTTAATTAAAAACGTTGAATAATAAATACCTTTAAATATCCCAATATACTTTAACAGTTTCATTCAGTGTCGAGAAGTTAAAGGAAAATGCAGATAAATAGCAGATATAAGAACATGATCTTTAAATGTTAAGATTCCAAATCAAACATTTAGTTTATGTCAAGCCTAACAGGCTAATATTTATATGACAAAACACATTACTTTGAACTGCCTAAAGTTTTATACCTTGATGAAAGCACAATTCAAAACTGTGTTTTTCAAGATATGATGTTTCTATAGAAACAAGTGATTGTTGATATTGTTGTTTTCCAGATGCATAAAACATGATTTGTCAGTTTTTGAAAGGAAAAGAAAAAGAGGATATTTTCTGAATTCCATTAAATCAGCAATGTGTGTTTCAATTAAATTCTGCGACAGATGCAATTTCTCAGATTAAATAGTATTTAATCATTTGTATACTGCAGATCAATAGTGTCCTTCTGTTTGTAACCAAGAATAATATAACTGTAATCTGAATATATACCAGTTGGGGTGTATTTTTTTTTTTTTATTCAAGCTACCCCACTGGTCCTTTCAAGGTTTACAATCTTCAGAGCCAAAAAGACAGAGGACAGCTGGAAAGCGAAAAATAAACTTAGAAGTACAAACTCAGTTTGTGAATATCATGACGAAAATAAATAAAAAGTTTCATTTTGAGACTTAAGGTCCTTACATTTGTCTGAATAATGGATGAGTGAAACTACAAACCAGCCTTAATAGAGAGAAAATAACAACTTATTTCAGAATGTAAGCTCTCTGGAGAGACAGGAAAAAAGATTTATACTTTCTTTTTTTTATCCCTCCCCTTTTTATTTTTAAACTTCCAATTCTATAGCTTGGATGAAGATGTATCAGTTGCAATTCAGAGGACTCCCTGCTTTACACTGTCAGGCAAATTCCATCTCTACTGCCAGCCCCGATGGTAAAAGCATGACTTTCAAACTGGCTGTGTCTTTCTTCTAGAAAAAAGGGGGAAACATCTGACTATGGAGAATGTCTTTTTGATGTCACAGACCAATCAAAGGTCAGTGCTTTAAACTCAGGAGATGCATTCATAAATGTTAACATAAAAAATAAAAAACAGTTTGTAGAGCCTCTTGGGAAACCACAAGGGGCCTCCAGATGGGCGACAGACCCCAGCCTTCCCCACTTTACGGCCTGATTCATTGTGTGCCTCAAAAGTGTTTCATATGATATGATTTTATGCTGATTGAGCCATCTGACAAGCCACACTAAGAAGTCCAGTATTTGTGAAGGTGTATGGAATGCACTTCAATGGGTTAAACATTAGTTCCAGCTGGAGGATTATTTTTTCATATCTAAACATAAGATATGTCTATGTCTATGTCCTGTGCTGGAAATAAGATTTGGAGTCGGAAGTTCTAATCAGATTTTATTACGTGCACGGGAAAAAACACAGCAACAGAAAGTATTCAACAAGTATAATTCTGTTTTTCCAATGAGTTCAAGGAAGTACAAAGCTTTTATTCCCATTTTGGAACATACCTTCAAGGGGTTTGACATTTTACAAGCAGTGTCTGATTGGTCATCTAAATAACTATGATAGTAATTTAATTGGCATTCTAAAATAAGCCTACCCATCTCATCAATATTATTACAATTATTACTCATTAATAATAATTATCCTCTAAATTGCCAGCTACATCTAGAAGGTCATTTGCCGATAACAAAGATAGTTTTGAAACAATTAAACTTTAATAAGAAACAAGTGAAGAATGTAAGTTGCTGATAAACTAAAAAGGAGTAACTGAGAAGTTAGAAAAGAAAAGGTTCCCAAAATTCATTGGAAAGAATGCAGGCAAATTAATAGTTACTTGCCAGAAACTTCCAGGGTCACAGCACACAAAGCTCAGAAGCACAAAATGATTTCTATTTTCCTCCACAGTCCCTTATTACGTCACCCTACTTGTAGCTATCATATATGCCTACAGTATATATTATATGGGTGTAATTGATTGATTGAAAACCAATTGAATATTTTCAATTAATCCCTCACCTGTAACCATATATATGAAGTTATAATGAATTTGATTTGTTGAAAATATGTTATGGTTGGGTGAATGGTTATTTACAGAAATAAACTGTGTGCCTGCTTACTTGAAGACAATCCTTTTCTAAGGAATCTTGGATCAAATCAGTTGAGGCAAGATAGTCCGCAGTCTGAAATCCTCGTCACTTCCTACCAGCTTACAATGGACTTCCACACATTCAGTGCAGACTTAATCCTGGTGGCTCAGTTGTTGATTGGATTAATCTATTCTGCTCCCTACATGATAGTGTCCAATACCGTAACCTTCAATATACTGGTAATTCAGTTATTGCAGATGCCACAATTTAATGTATTAGAGCTTACAGCTACAACGTTCATCAATTTTTCTTTGCAGCTGTTCTCAAATGGTATGTATGGAGGAATCAATATTCCCCATGACAGGGTAGGATACTTTTTTATTTTATTTTATCATCCATTATTTTTGTTCACCTTTCCTGGAAGATTTGTGCTGCTTAAATCATATTTCCAGTTTTACTTTCTCTAACCTTTCTGTGTATCTCACATCAACATTATGTTTTCACTGTCTATAATGATGTGATGTTTATGATTATGGTATTTGAAATGCAATGCCATATTAACTACAAACAAATTGTTACACTTCAACCCCTCCACTTCACACAGCTATAATTCCAAAAGCTAGTTTAAAATGTATTACAAAATGCAGAGGAAATTATGAAGCCCACAAAGAGGATTATAGTAGTCATAATTAATTAATAATAGTATTATTTGTATACAACAAACAAACCAGACATCAACAAAAATCCAGATATAAAGAAAACGGCATTCAGCACTCAAAATACTAAAGTACAGTGACTGTTTCTTTACATGATAACAAATGTATAATTACACTGATCTTATAAGTTACTAACATGTAGTAACTGAGTACCTACTATGTAATTAGGGAGATGTATTGTAAAGTGTTACCTAATAATTATTCACCTTAATACATAATAATACAGACATAAATAGTTATATCCTCATCCAGTCTGCTTCTGCAAATGTGGTGATGTCTCTTGGGTTCAGCCCAGCACATCCTTGGTCCAATAAGGATGTATTTCCCCTCTTGTGTGTCCAGCTCCCAGCCAGGTAATTCATTCATTTTAACTCAGAGTGCATTTTAGACACTATCAAAAAGCATTAGTTACAAAGTGTTGGTGACGGACTAGACCAAACCAGACTGGGAATTTTGTGTGCATGGCTTTGTACACCTTCATCTTTGTTGCGTGTTTCACAGGGTTTATTCAAGATTTAATCTCTCAGAATCCCCTTTCTATCTGTAATATGTTGTAATACCCCACAGAGACACCGAAACTCTTACAAACATGTGTCTGATAATTAGATTCTCGTGAAAGGCCAGGAATGTGACATCTATTCGTATGGCAGATTGTATTACATTTCATGCTCTCTTAGAGGATATATTATTAGGCTTAAATCCCACTGTGATTATTTTTAAACTCTCTACTCCAAGCCCCTGTCTATTTCATTGTGTTGAAAAGTGAAGGATGCAACAGATAGAAAGTGACCAGAATCCAAATATTACTTAACACTTATTACAACAAGCATGAGAGGAGCATGGTTGTTTTACTGATGTTTATTGAAGGCTGTAGTCATGATTATGTACACAAGTCATCAAAACATAAAAATCTGAGTTGTCAAATGTATGAATGCAATTCTGCTTAAATTGATATTCAAAAATTGCTATTGATTTTATACATATATTGAGCTACACAACCTCGGTGGTCACAAATCTGGTATTACAAAGTAACACACTGTCATAAATATATTCATGCCTGCAATAAAATTGAATACAAATTGAATTTGCCCTTAATTGTCACTAGCTGAAGCCAATAAGCTGATTCATGATCTTTTCAGCTCCAGTGTTGACTACTATACCATCTGCTGGTATCTGTGAGGGATCTTATGAGGTGTGATCTTGTCTGAGCACATTTTCCTGTGTGTTAACCAGAAATAAACCTCAAGAGCATAACTCGTATTCACTGGTTACCTGTCTGGACATGTGAAATGTATCAGATGTTTACAAAATGAAATGGCTTACACTACTGCATTACATTTACCTTATACCCCTGCTTTTTAGTAAATGTATTAATTCCTACATTTAATATGTAATCTATATGTAATGGGGGGTGGGGCATGTTGCCACAGCTATTTAAGTAATGTACCTGTATTGTTATGTTTTATTCATACATAACATCCTTTTTTTGTATTTTCTCAGATAAATTAAGTGCATCTTTCTCCTTTTGTAAGACACCTTCTCAGATTGTTTCCCAATGTACTGCACCCTCTCATGCAAAACAGTTAATCAAGTATTCATTGGTTGAAATCCCAGAAAGAAAAATAACTATTACTATTAATCTGAACCTTTATTTGAAAGAAATATAAATGTATTTATTTATCGCAATACATTATGTATGATTTTGTTATGTGAGTGTACAATATAGGACATTGTATGTACCTATCTGTGTGTGTGTGTGTGTGTGTGTGTGTGACTGTAGATGTGAGTGTTTGCATATAAACTGCTGTGCATTTTTTCAGCTTTGCAAATAAGAAACTGAAAACCTTGTCTTTTCAACAATTACACTTTATGAAAAACAATAATGTTCTGAGTAAGGTCTTTATCATAACGGTCTATTTGCACTGAACACAAAAAATGCTTATGGCTTTGCACAGCTGCATACATGTCTCTCTATATACATGTATTGTATATGTTTGTGTCTACACACAGTATTTTTTAATACAAGTAATTCAAGTAATGCATTTTTTTTTTAATGTCAAAACCTAGTTTGTTGTATATCCAGATATGATTGGGATTCACACTATAGTTTTTCCTGTACTCATGGTAGAGTACATTTTATCCCCAGGAATACATGAAAAGGAGCTTCAATACAATTTTCAAATCACATTTCTGTGGATAAAATGGATTCCCTCTGTAAGCAGTGCACAGTGTCATTATATAAGACTGTGAAGAGATTAATATTGGCATTTGACAATTACACTGCGTTAAAGCACAGAGGAAATAGGATTGGGATATGGATTACTGGAGAACTGAATGTCCACTGTCACTTAACACCCTTCAAAATCAATTAGGAAGATTATACACACCAGGCTTCATTGTTGGATCATATTCTAATCAACAAGCTCAGAGGTGGCTGGTATTATAATTATTACGCCTGCCATTTATGTTAAGTAATCACTGAAAGACACTTACTTCCATTTTTAAACATGCAGGCATATTAAAAGTAAGTACTCTGTATTTTTGTTTCTACTGTTGTTCCATCCTTTTTGTTGTTGTTTCTTGTTCTACGAGTTCTTCATTTTCCTGCTTTTTGGGGGGCTTCTGGTTCTTGTACGCTTCGTTCCCTTGCTTGCTCTTTATGTTCTTGCTCTGTGTTCCATTCCAAAGTTCTATCGTTGTTCTATCCTGTTGATGTTCATGTTTTTCATGTAATGTTCTCTTTTTGTCTTTGTTATTCTTATTCCCATTTTTGCTTTGATTGAAAAGCAGTGTGGTGGTTAATGGCTGTGACACGGAAGAACTACTTTGTCTATACAGCTGGAGGAAAAAACACCCCCTTACTTTATTGCTCCAGCATTAAAAGGAACAGGAAGCGCCAATAAGTACCCAGGGTTTATTGAATGATATGGCTCAGTGGCTAAGCTGTGCACTGACATTATGCGTTTAGACGTGTTGGTACCCACCACCTGCACAAACAGACACACACACACTCCCAAAAAAAATAGCAGAAACACTGTCTTTACCTCAGCAAGCTCTTACCAGAGGACAATGTCACTCTGAAAAGGAGATCCCCTGAAAACGAATACATTGCACATGTCCAAAGGGTTACCCTGTCATAAGCAAAACATTTGGCTTAAAATACCCACAGAACAGCTCAGCGTGTCATAGCACACATATGAGAGAACACTATCCTTCAATTCACAATGCTCGCTGTAGGATGACAGAAGATATCATTATAACCCTGCAACACGAAGTGAAAAGATGCATTATGTATTATATTTTTGAATGAAGTTCAAGACAGAATATCTACAGGGTGATATTGTTATTAAACTTAAACCATTTCAGTTGCTTGTATTTTTCTAGCTCCTGCAGTCTCAGAAGCAAATGTGTAGGAGATTTTAGGTAAGTGTTGAAACCCAGAGGACCAAAGGAGGAGTGGCCAGTCCAGTCAATGACTTAAGATCCACCAAACAATATAGTTGTATTGACTGCGCAGAGAGAGCACCTTTCTGTGTCAGGCAGTACAGAAAGAACACTCAAAATGTTCAGTGGTTACAACAACACCTTTCCACTCCCTTCAGTGTAAGTGTAGGCTGGCAACACAAGACTGTTGAGTGAATAAAACCCAGAATCCTAGCTACTGGGCTCTCGGTATTGACAATACATCCTTGTCAAGTCACAGTGTGGCGTGCCATTACCTGCACTGGCAGACCTGTGTTATTGAATACATTCAATTCTGTAATTTGTGATGTTTTACAGAACAACTTTATTCCTTTTCTCATGGGCAATGGTGTTGATATTTTTGGAACTGCAATAACTGCATATTCCATTTCCACAGTGAACTTTGCATGCTGTGGAATTTTACATAGGAGAACATCTTGAACATCTTTTGCACTGAGGACTGCATTTAAAATATGTACTGGTACTTCTAGTAAATAAATGATGAAGTTTGTACTGATTGGCTTTATTTTATGAGTTACTGACTTGGTTCAATGAAGACAAAAGCATCTCTGGAGTGGAGGGCTGTGGGTTCAATCCCCAGGTGGGGGGCACTGCTGTGGTACCCTTTAGCAAGGAACTCTACCTAGATTACTCCAGTAAATGCCCAGCTGTATAAATGGGTACAAATGTCAAAATAATGTGAAATGTTATAACAATTGTAAGTCCTTCTGGATAAGGAGTAATGATCCTGTACATATGCATTTGGATATAAATTGGAAGTATTGAACTTAATGCCAGACTGAAATTAGTTTACATAGACTGTGCTGACATGCTCCTAAATACATCATAAGAGTAGAGGTACTGTCATGATTTATTTATGATGGTTCTTGCAGGTTATACTTAAAAAGGGTTTTAAATGCAAAGTAATGCAACAAAACACATATCACATGTTAAAAGAATCCAGTATGAACTCTAAAATTGAAATCCAGCTGCATCACCTTAGGACACCTCAACCTCTACTGTCATGACTTCTTACTAGCATGTAAACCTATCCATAATAAACTCACAATACGTCTGACTGGAAATAAAACAAAATATTACAAGCTCCTTTTACAAAATATAAAAATAAAATGAAACCCTTAATCAAAAATGAAACAAATGTACCTCTGTCTATTTTTAAATCATAATTCACAGAATGCTCTCCAAAATTGTACAAAGCCAAAGCTTTTTATACCATAATCCCTGAGAGCCACTGAACTTTAAATTCACACAGTAAAGCTTATTTTTAAAAATCAAAAAACACACCCAGAACATTCTGATTAATACTCTTATGAATGTTACTTTGGAAGCAGCTTACAGTGCTCCAAAGATGTTTGCTGTTGATGGTCAGTAATAGTATGCAGTGTTTTCTCATCAGCAGCATAGAAACTGAATTACACTGAACACACATGAGAGATGTCAACACATAATGGAAGTCTGATGCAGACATTTTCATTATCAGATTCCTTACCGAAATTCTAGATCTGTCAGTTAAGTGAATAAATATCCACAAAGTCAATTAAGAATGCAAAATGTAATATTCTTATTTATATGTAATACTTTTATAATAAAAGTATTATTATTATTATTATTAATAATAATAATAATAATAATAATATTATTAATGATAATATTTTACTTGATATGTCATTTTTTATACAAAAACAGCCTAAATTACTGTAAATGAAGCAAAATGTAACACATTAAATAAAACACAAGGCAGATCTAAAATAAGATTAAGTTAAAAGCCACATTTGAAAAATAGGTGTTACAAATTGTATTTAAACACACAATGGCCCTTGGGAGGAGCATTTCATAATTTTATGCCCCTGCTCCTTCTAATTAAAAGCTCCTACTTGGATTTTTACATATAAAATATATAATTAATATTAAAAGCCACCAATGCTATATATATATATATATATTGCACTAAAAATGTATCTGGTCAAGGAAGGTTCTTAAGATGGAGTATTTTTTCATCTGACATGATAATAAGTAAACAAAAGCATACCCTCTTGCTCTTAAAAGTCTATATTCCTGCAAAACGAGTCCTTCAACAACAACATTGTAATTTTTTCCTGTCCAGTGTGTTTCCAGATTTTACAGCAGATCAACACATCTGTCATTAACCAGGCCATACTCTAATCCGGTCTCTTTGTCTGTGACCTTTCTATTCAAGATGGCAATGAATTTGTTACCATGTGTAATATCTCTGGAAGTCTGCTGAGGAATTTGGTCTGTACTGTTGGGAGTTTGCGGTCTCCTGCGGGAGTCCTACCAATGGGAGGAAGGTCAGAAGAATGTTTCACAAGACGTGCAGGTAAATAACCTCATTTTGATAGGAAGTAAACTAGCCTTTATACCACAGTCTGATTTCAAAGGGGAGATGTACACTCACCTAAAGGATTATTAGGAACACCTGTTCAATTTCTCATTAATGCAATTATCTAACCAACCAATCACATGGCAGTTGCTTCAATGCATTTAGGGGTGTGGTCCTGGTCAAGACAATCTCCTGAACTCCAAACTGAATGTCTGAATGGGAAAGAAAGGTGATTTAAGCAATTTTGAGCGTGGCATGGTTGTTGGTGCCAGACGGGCCGCTCTGAGTATTTCACAATCTGCTCAGTTACTGGGATTTTCACGCACAACCATTTCTAGGGTTTACAAAGAATGGTGTGAAAAGGGAAAAACATCCAGTATGCGGCAGTCCTGTGGGCGAAAATGCCTTGTTGATGCTAGAGGTCAGAGGAGAATGGGCCGACTGATTCAAGCTGATAGAAGAGCAACTTTGACTGAAATAACCACTCGTTACAACCGAGGTATGCAGCAAAGCATTTGTGAAGCCACAACACGTACAACCTTGAGGCGGATGGGCTACAACAGCAGAAGACCCCACCGGGTACCACTCATCTCCACTACAAATAGGAAAAAGAGGCTACAATTTGCACAAGCTCACCAAAATTGGACAGTTGAAGACTGGAAAAATGTTGCCTGGTCTGATGAGTCTCGATTTCTGTTGAGACATTCAGATGGTAGAGTCAGAATTTGGCGTAAACAGAATGAGAACATGGATCCATCATGCCTTGTTACCACTGTGCAGGCTGGTGGTGGTGGTGTAATGGTGTGGGGGATGTTTTCTTGGCACACTTTAGGCCCCTTAGTGCCAATTGGGCATCGTTTAAATGCCATGGCCTACCTGAGCATTGTTTCTGACCATGTCCATCCCTTTATGACCACCATGTACCCATCCTCTGATGGCTACTTCCAGCAGGATAATGCACCATGTCACAAAGGTCCAATCATTTCAAATTGGTTTCTTGAACATGACAATGAGTTCACTGTACTAAACTGGCCCCCACAGTCACCAGATCTCAAGCCAATAGAGCATCTTTGGGATGTGGTGGAACGGGAGCTTCGTGCCCTGGATGTGCATCCCACAAATCTCCATCAACTGCAAGATGCTATCCTATCAATATGGGCCAACATTTCGAAAGAATGCTTTCAGCACCTTGTTGAATCAATGCCACGTAGAATTAAGGCAGTTCTGAAGGCGAAAGGGGGTCAGACACAGTATTAGTATGGTGTTCCTAATAATCCTTTAGGTGAGTGTATGTCAGAGCTGGCTGTCATGTGCTCCTGTTAAACGTTTTAAAAGTCAGTTGCCAGCTATATGTGCTCTATATTTATACTTTGTAACCTTAGTACTGCACAAGACTCAGCAAACTGACCCGCTTGTATCAAGGAAAAAAGATAAAATTAAAAAAAATGAGCTGAAAGAAAAAGCTATGTAAGGAGCTTTATTACTGAATTAAGCTTAAAGTCCCTTTTGCTGAGATTGCTGTTATGTAATTTGCAGGAGCCCTGAGAAGAGGCCTGTAGACCCCCCAGATGGAGGCTATGGGTGGTTTGTGCTCCTCTCCACTTTCCTTGTCTTTGGACTGACGTTTGGGGTGATTAAATCCTTAGGGGGTTTTCTATGTGGAGATTCAAGGCTGCTTCTCCACCACGGCTACCAGCACCTCATGGATCACTTCCATAGCAGTGGCTACTGTCCACATCACTGGTAAATGTTCCTCCCGTCTCTACAATGCAGAACATCTTGTTAAAATCTCATGTCTTGAACCAAAAATGTTAGTTTCTCGCAATTTGGGTGCCTTGATGAAAAAACAACATGTAATACAAAACAATAAACATTTGCATATATATGATTAAATTAAAAGGCTAAAGGACATTCTCTGGCTCACTGCTGGCTTAGCAAAATTAGAGGTCAGTTTTGTCAGCTAAAGTGTGACAATAAGCAGGTCCTAATTTCTGATACCATGGATACTGCTCATGTTTTAAAAAGTAAACAGCTTACTCAGACAATAACAATTATGATTTCAGACCACACACACACACACACACACAATGCTTTTGGATTTTCTTTCTATTCTGGCTGAGCAAGCAGTTCAGAAGTAATGTGAAACCCCAGAAACTGGGGAAAAACTTAGCCAAAAGATATATATCACACAAATGCATTAGGCCACTGGAGTATGAATTTAAACCATTAAACCTCTATTATCCTGTTCCCTTCTGTTTGAACTCAAAACCTAAAGAAAGAACTTATTAATACTTACATGCATACAACATTATACAATAAATCATATTTATGTACATACAATTATTTAATATATAGAGCACATTTTTATCATAAAACTACAAGAAAGCTGTTCTGCACATATAGACGGTGAATGCATGGTTTCATTTTTTTTTTGTTTTACCATACTTTCTCCCTCTATTTATCTTAGCAAGCAGTTTGAAAGTAAATGGTTAACAAGTTGTAAGCCACCACAAAGATTCAGTAATCATCTCTAAACCAGTAATACCTTAGTACAATGTACTGTGTGGATGTTGGGTTAGAAATTAAAATCTAAAAATAAATGGTTTAGACCCATTACTATAATGACTGTAATGATTGTACATAGAGTACTGCAGGATTTCATCAGACCAGGAGAGGGAGCCCCTCCTCTAAAATCCTCAAAATCCACCAGGATTGACAAAACAATTAATAAAAAGTAACACTAATCATAGTACCATGAGGAACTATGACTATGCTAGAGAATAGTGGCAGAAATAAATAATACAATAATATGGGAGGGGTAATAATAATTAAAACAAAATGTTTTTTGTAAATGTGCCTTGATGAAGTAATGTTTCATTAGCACATACACAGGGATCACATGAATCCTCTGAATAAGCTTTTCACAGACGCCACAATATTAGCGTGCCCACCTCTACGCACCTACTGTCCTGGTTCCTGGGTGTGTTTTAGATCAATAGTGAATAAATATCCACTAGCCTAGTAGAGACGCTCAGAACAATTGTTCATTGTTGAAAATCTCAGAGAGTTTTATGAAGTTCAATCACTTTAAGGTGTTGATGAAAATCTCTTGCAGACTGAAACATTGCAAGCATAAAACTGTTTCTTTTGGAGTATACTTCAGAATTGTGTGGGTAATCTGTGTCATTCAACTTTCCAGGAAAAAATGTATTTGGTGTGTGTATGTTTGTTTTTTATTATTTCCATTACTTCCTTTTTTTGGATAGGGCACAATACTGTTGTTATGTTTGAATAATGTAGATCCAAGAATATTTCCTGATTTTCTTTGCCTTTTAATTGCCTTTAAAGTTGTCCTCTGTCCTGCCCAGCTCCTTTCGGGACTGCCCTGAGTGTGCGCTTCGGTCATCGTGCGGTGGTGATGGCAGGGGGTGCTCTCAGTGCCCTGGGGATGATTGCAGGTGCCTTTGCACAGAACCTCTTCCTGCTGTATGTGACTGTGGGATTCATCTCAGGTGAGCTGCTCTACACAGTGTGGTACATTGGTCACATATACACATTCAAGTAAAGAGAAATGTCATAACTTACAGTACATTTTGGTTCAGATTTACTAGTGGAGTCATAACTTGGCCTGTGCTTCAGTTACATTCAGTTAACATTACATTTGGTGTCATAAACATTTGCATTAACAGCAGATTACTGAGAAACCAGTGGGAATTATATAAAAAAAGGACAGTGACTGAGTTTGTTTGCCCTCAATAGTGACCAAACCAGTTAGCACACAGACAGTGGGTCGCTTTTTGTCCAAGCTCAAACCAAAACTTCTATCTTTGCACACAAGCATGGTTCTTCATGTTTCTCTCGGCCCCAGGTTTTGGATATGCCTTGACGTGGACTCCCACAGTGACCATGCTGGGCAGATACTTTGAGAAGAGACGGCCAATGGCCAATGGCTTTGCAAGTGCTGGGGAGTGTGTGGTCACCTTCCTCATCACCCCCACATCCCAGCTCCTGGTGGACTGCTACACGTGGCATGGGGCCATGCTGATTCTGGGAACGATCGAACTGCATCTGTGGTGCGCTACTGAGACCGATCCGACTTCGCAAAGACGAGCCCGAATTAACGATGGAGATGGAGGAGCGCTCTGAGGGAAAAAAGGCCCAGCAAACACCTGGCAGGGGCTGGAGACCAGGTGGAGTCATCCACTACGTAGACTATAGGCTGATAAGCAATTGGCGCTTCATGGTCTACACAATGTTTGGAGTCTTTGCCGCCCTGGGCTTCTTCGCCCCAGCTCTATTTCTGGTGCCTTACGCTCGGAGCAAAGGGATAGCCGAATACCAAGCCACCTGGCTCGTGTCCATATCGGCCATCTCTGACCTCTCTGGAAGGCTGACCTGCGGCTGGTTTGCTAACCTGCGTCTTGTGAAGAAGATCCAGCTGCTGTTCGTCACTGTGTCGCTCCTAGGTACGATTCTCCTTCTCTGGCCCCTGGCAACCTCCTTTCTTCACCTCGTCATCTGCAGTGTGGTCTATGGTCTTGTGTTTGGCTCCACGGTGGCCATACACATCACTGTACTGGCGGACATCGTGGACACGGCACAGCTGGGAAGCGCACTGGGCTTCTTCATGCTCATTTGCAGCAGTGGTGGATTACTGGGGCCCCCTGTTGCAGGTATAACTTGGTGGCTTCTTTTTATCCTTTGCTGTTCTTCAGATAATCACGTATACATATAGGACAACAAGGGGGTCAAACCCTGGTCCTAAAGAACACCAGGCCCTTTTATCGGTCACAGCTGGTTTAGGAGAACCATTGAGGAAAATAAAATGAATAGAGAGTTAACTATTAGTAAATACTACTACTAATACTACTACTACTCATAATAATAATAATAATTAGACTAATGATGATGATGATGGTAGTAAGACTCCAACATAGCAGTGTGATCCAAAATGTTCGCATTGCAAATATCAAAATATATCCTTCATACAGTTTTAAGCTGGTAAATGATTTTCCAAGAAGGCATTAAACCATATAAAAGCTGCATTATGAGTCTGCAGCTTTTAACACCCGCAATGGCGGTGAAACATAATCCCTGAACGACACGGCTACTAATAATGTGAGATAAAGAAATGTATTATTCATTCAGCACTTTTTTTTTTGTTAGAAGGTAAAAGTCTGCTGAAGCTCAACAACTGCACTGTTGAGAACGATGATAAAACAGAACATAATTGCCAAATGTGTGCTTTACTTGGCGAGTTCACGCTCAATGGAAGCCAAAGAATCAATCAATGGCCCCTTTTTTGTAAAATATATAAATATATAAAAAGAGAGTAGGAGAGGGAGAAAGAGAGAGACAAGAAAAGTAGTCTGAACTATTCCCCAAAACTCAGGATGGGAAGAAAGGATTTTGATCTATCAATATTTTCATCTCTAAACAATTTGAACTTAAAATTATAGCTATTCTATAAAATAATACACAAAGTAAGTTCCTGAGGCAATTATGGTGCAAGTTAAAAAATACAATTCTCCTCAAATGTCTATGTTTCCCAATACCGGCTTTTCATCACGAATGTTTATATAGGGCTATACTTTGCTTCATTTGTTTGTTTGTTTTTCATACACAGAATATAAGAGAAGCAAAGACATCTGTGTTGTTGCTTAACATTGCACTTTGGGCATTTGTGCTTCATTGCAACACAGCTGCGATCGCTGGCATCAACCACTGCTCTGGATTTGAGACTATAAACCAATCGAAAGCTGTAACCACTCTAGTACAGCCTGGCCATAGCTGTGTGGGCTGCTCATCTCATTAGTGGGGCCTTGGGCGGCACCACAACCTCATTGTCTGTATCTGCTCTTTACTGTCTTATTGCATTCAGGAGTATTTATCGACAAGATGAGCAGCTATGGGACTGGCTTCCTGATGGCCGGCGTGGCTCTGATTGTGTCCGCTCTGTTCCTCCTTTTACTGCACCAAATGAACAGGAGGGAACGTACATAAAAAAGAGAATGCACTGCTTGGAGAAAAATCTTTTTAAAGTAATAAAGCAGGGGAGACACAATTCTGCAGGGTTTATAGGTCACCCTTAAATCATCATTTTACTGTATATTGACTTGGAAACAAGACACCAACAATAGAGTTTTGGTAACTTCAGTATCCTGTCTTGTCATATCTCTTAACTATGAATTGGTCTGCATGTGTTACACTTTTGTTGCACACATAACATGTGGGGAGAAAAAAAGGAAAAGGAAAAGCATGTCCTGTTTCTGTCAGCATCTCATTTGGAAGCATGTGGATTCAATAACAGGCATCCCGGTGACTCCTGTAACTCCGATGGGTGTTTTTCATTTATTTTTTGTGTGCATTCCTAGTGAGCACAGGATAGGTGTTCTGGGGATCTAGGATCACCACTGTTTGTGCAGATCAACGGCATGCAGCTTATTGCTAGGCAACTGCACGGCAGCCTCCTTTACATCTGTTGCCACATCAGCAGACTGAGATGGAGACGGGGACCCTGGAGAATGAGGTCTACAGAAAAACTTATTCTCATCTGAATACCATTGACTGGAAACTCTTATTTCTTCTTTCCTGCACCTACATATTACTTCAAAGAGCAGGCCTTGGAGTCTTATACACCTACAACTGTTTAAGTAAGGTGTCTCCAAATGGTTCTCATCAATCTTTTATAGATTGCCCAGTAAAGTGACATCATTTTATTCTTAAGTGATTCTTTCTTTCACAGACATTCAGAAAATAATTGGAACATATTGGCAACACATGCATGATTTAAAAGGTAATTTGTATGCGATTTAACCAGGCATTAGTCTGCAAGCTGGAATTATTGAAAACGAATCGTGTTTATGTCTTAAATGTCAGTTTGATTTACACATCATAGCCAATCCTAAAGATCTTAAAGGGGGTTCCTGTGCAACTCAAACTGAAAAGCCTCACTAACACGCTAAGAAATGCAAGATACAGACCCTCTGTGTACTTTTTCACAGGCATCTGTGATAAAAACGGAGCTGTAAAAGTTAAATGCTGGAATGTATACAAAGTGTAGGTGAAATGCTTACATTAGCCTGCTTTCCAATGAATCTTGCATTGATTGTATGCAGATGGCCTTTACCTTTCAGAGTAGCACTGTCAGATTAGGCCACTCATTAAACCTGTGGAGCAGCTGTGAGCGTTCAGAGAAAGTGTGTTTGGTTTAATCTTAATGATGTAGCACAGACACAGTCATCTTTGCTGCAAAGTATCAGTCCATGTGACACCGTTAAAGGCCCGTGATATGAATGAACTTCGACAAAAAAAGAATTGCCCCTTAAAACACTTTGCCAGTCTATCAGTGAGGAAGGACCCTATGTGCATTTATCCACCTTGTCACTTGATCTGTGCAAGAACATCTTGTTGCTGTCACTAGCATACACCTCAAGTGTCGGCAGAGCAGATTTTGTCTTTCTGCCTTCCATCAAAGCGCTGCCTATCTGAGGTGACCAGGGATAAGAGGAAGCCCCTGCTGATCGATGTGCTTTCCGTTGAGGAGTATCTCCAAGGGAGCAGAGGATCTAAATCTTCAACAAGTCTTAGCACTAAAGCAATTACCCCTTTTAATGTATAAAACATTGTAGATATCACTTCAGTCTCAGCACAGATTTCACTTCTTGTCTTTAAAGCGATTAAGATAACTGTAAAGGCATCCCGAGAGGAACACTGTTAGAGGCACCAACTTCTACAAAACAAATCAAGTAAAACATTGAGTTGATGCACTAATGCCAAGGAGAAACTCATGTGCTAAGACCAAGATAAAAACAGAACATTTTCACATTGTGATAAGCATCACAACCAGGCAGGCTAACACCAAATAAAGGCCTTTTTAGAAACTCTACAGATAATGCAACTTCTGAAGCTCAACTATCGACAACAGCTACCAAATTCTTTGACGCAATGAATTGCTCTGGTTTGTATCTGACTGTGTCCACATCAGTGATTTGTTGATAGCAGTTCTTTGGCAGCCACCACTGAGAGCCTTAATTCAGCTGCATTTTCTCATAGAAAGTATTGCAGGAAGTATTTTGTGCAAGTATGGTACAGACCACAGGAAAAGAGCCCACCTACTAACTAATTGCATACAATTGGAGATCAAACAAATCAAATTACTCTGAAATTATATTTTCCTGTAATCCTGTCCTGAGAGTCTTAATTTCTTTCTAACACTGTTGCTCTCTGGGGGTGGTGGTGTTCAAGGTTGCTGTGAAGGGCAACTTGCTAAGTGTTACTATATCCCATTACCTAAAGCACACTTACTTATGGTATTGTGGAATGGTTAGGTTTCAGTACCCATTTTGTAGAATAAATAAATACATAAAATGTAAAGGCATCATTTAAATCTGAAATACTTCCTTTTATGTAATCTAACAAGCAGTGTTGCCTTAAGAAATAGAACTTGTCTATTCCAGTACATTTCAAAATGGTAGGGTATCTAAACTGACCTAGGGCCAGATTAAATTTTAACTTTGACCCACCTGCTAAAAGCAAACTGTAAAATATTTTCTCATAGCGGTTATATTTAATACAACAAAGAAGGCAGGTACAGGTTTGTTATCTGTAAAGGGGTGGGTCCATTTTTTTATTTGATCCTAGTGCCATAATATAAATAAATTCAGTGTATAAATTGTATACTTTCTGGACTTTGGTAAGCTCTAAACTACTGAAAGCCCTTTTCACAATATATAACTATGTAGTTACTACTATAACCACCATTCAGACTGTAACCGAAACATGTATTTTATGTGTTGCAAACATATGGAATTGGTTAAAATGCAATAAAATCCATATGTCCTGTCTAACTGAATGTAGATACACAAATAAATGTAAATGTTTCCATCGCTAGTTTCTTCTCCAAGTGTTGCAAAGTGAGCATCTTGAATAATCATAAAATGAAATAATAATACATTAAAAATAGAGATAAAAAAGCAAAACGATAATAAAAAACATACTTTGCTGAATTGGAAAAAGGAGCAAGCCCTTCATAACATGAAAAGAAGCAACAGGCGTGAGCGTCAACATTCCCGCATATTTCAAGTTTGCTTTCTTTTTCATTCTCTCAAGGTGCAGAGTTAACAAGGATAGATCAAGCCTCCATTCTAAGCTGAAACATTTGATTGTCTCTTATTTTGAGAAGCCCTGTCTGTCTGAGCTCTTTGTCCTTTACTAGGATCTTAACTTTGACCTTTAGTTTGTCTATGGCCAGATGGGACTTAAAATAACAGAATCTTGAAATGTTCCCAGCTTGACCTTGTGCTCAGAGGTCAGGCCGGGATTCCTGCAGGCACCTGACTTCAAAACGGTTTCATTGTGGACAATACGGCTGGAGGAGCAGCAATGCTCAGCATTCAAAGGAGAGCAGCAAGCAAATGATCATAATCCTCCATCATGGACATTGATTAAATGAAATAACACTGTTCCTCCTCCCTCCCCTTCCCCGAGGCACTGGGATGGAATTGATGGCGAATAATCTTCGGAAAAAATTACACTAACGAGTTTTGATTAGGCGGCGGTGGGGGGCTCAGTTAATGACTTGCTGAAATCACGCACAGGCTTCCAGAGATTACTCTCCCTAATCAGCACGAGTCAAATCAATGCCAAGTTTAACCTTTTGAAAAAACGTCAAGGGATGTCTAAATCTCTTTTTCTGCTCAGCCAACCAGTCTGATTCCAAAGTGGTCTTTTTACTGCCCTGATGCTCTAGACTGCTTCCTCTATGCTGACATCAGGGGATCTGTTAAGTCTTTGCAGGGATTCAGTGATTTATATTTGATCTAGGACTGCTATTATGTGATCATGTGATCATGAAATCTTTATAAAAAGTGAGGCAAACTATGTTCTGCAGTGCCAGTTAAGTATCACATCACTTGAGACCAGTCAGATACTTTTACAGATGATTACATGAACATATATATCACCATCAAATATAATTGTATTCACACAGAAGATGCATTAAAATAAATAATTTGCATTTAAACAAAACCACCACCAGCAAAAACAACAAATGCTGTCAAAAAGTCTTGCACGGTTTTGCAAAGGCAAACTCAAGGTTGTGAATAACTCGTTCTACTTTTTTCTCAAGCAGTTCTGTTTTCAATTCTTCTAAAAGAGCCAATCCAGACTTCAATCTCTTTGAGTGCACTGTCAAAAGTTGGAGTCTTTTGTAAGTTGGAAATCCACAATAATGTTCGACTGATCTTTTCAGCACTGGCAAAGAAAAAAGGAAATTCTGACAGAGATTGGTTTCTTTCCTTTGTGTGAGTGTGCGGATGATTACAGCTATTCTGGGTTTACAGAGACTTGTTTAGTCTTTGGGTAAATCTGATTCCTTTAATTGCCCCCCCCCCACCTGCCCTTATTTTGTCTTCATTTAATATAATCTCATACAGCCCCTGTCAATGGCACTCATTCTGGATCTGTTCTGCAACCTTTAATTTCCACTTGTATTGTCTGCTTCACTACATAAGCTTGCACATCCTGTAACCAGATCTGTTGCTGTGGTGAAGTTGGCAACTTTCCCTCTGTTTGAGGTTGAAAACTAACACAAGCATAAAGTTTTATCAACCCCCCGAACAAGCCTCCACTCTTTGTGTTTCATTTAAGTATGGATCAAACACTTAATGCTTCAGAAGACACAGAGACGGCAATAGAGGGCACCACTTGTTCCCATTATAGGACACCAACATAATTTACTTTAATTAATCTTTGAATACTCTTAGTGCAGTTCACAAAACTTTTATTCTCATTACAGGAAATGTTTGTTTTGGGGTGGTTGTTTTTTAAGACCTACAAAAGCGCCAACTTTGTTTATATGTTTAAACTTCAAAGGTGAAAATGTTGAGACATTCAGAAAAATATTCAGAAAACCTTATGCTTTCATTCATTCCTCCTATCCCAGTGTGTAAAGTGCTTTCCATTTTAAGCCATACCTCATGCTGAGGCTAAAAGTCATGAGCTGCATTCCTCTGTCCGTACGAGGAGCACTTGTTTAATATCACTGGTGCCTGACTGGAAGAGTCCGATACAGTACCAAAGCAAGAGCAACAGCTGAAAACAGTTTCTTTTTTTTATAAAGCACTCCAAGATGTTCCTCTTCCAACACACACAAACAGAGAAAAACAAGAAGTCTGGTTCCATAAGTCACACAAAGCTTAAAAAACATCTAAAGCAGTTGGTCCCTAAATCCTGACCAGATTGCTGTCACTGAACTTCTAGGATACACTTGTGCAGTGAAGGGTCATGGGAAAGGAGTAGATCTCTTGACATTTTAGAAGCTGATGATCATGATACAGAGATTACGGTCTACTACCAGGACCATCATTACAAGAAGCATAACAGCATTGCCCAGAGGGTTGGAGGAGATCAAGAGCAAAGATAATCAGGAAAAATCAATAGACCAAGCAGAGAATTGTGCACTACAGTACCCGAGTCTTTATAAACCTAAAAGGAAAAGTGCAAAGGAAAGACCAATACATACAAAATAAAGGTGAAAAGTTTGGATTTTCTTTCAGGGGTTTTATTTTTTTGACTAAGGATAGAGGATAAAATAGTGTCAGATTTATGCCATGAGAAAAACAGTATTAAGACTGCACTGGCCCTATAGGGCTCTTTAGTGGCGGAGGTCTATCTGCAATAACATGTATCATGAAATTATATGTGCACTCCCCTCTCCTCAAAGACACAGGCCTACTGTTTCGTCTCCAGTGCAAGGTGACCTGAAAGCCACAAGTGGCCTTTTTTCTGGAGGTATGCATTTCACTTTATGGGCAGTTGCTAAATGTACCCTTCAATTACCAGCTTCAGTTACCTATGATTTTTCGGTTTGGCCATTACAGGACTTGCACAAGTGCATTGCACACAAAACACAGTATTATTCAAGAGCCATTAAATCATGCTGGGTTTTTGCTTGCATTACATTTTGTCCAGGTCTGTGACAGACTTATCTTTTGAAAACAAATATCATCTGCTGTCTAATTATACTGAAAGGGAGCAGGTTTGAGCGTCCTTTCGGTTAGGAAAAACAAATCGCAATGACAAATTGATATTTTATGTAGTACAAGTCACTTATATAATACTTAAAACCAACATTAACAAGCTCATCTAATCCCAACAATTCAAATGATATTTCTTACCATGGGAAAGCTGCTTGCCATTAAAAAGGGGGTTTACAAAGCAAATATACAGAGGAAATATACAGTACAGGATACACACCACCTGGAACCTTCCTTGTTACAATTCACATATCTTATTAATATAATCAGATAAATCTCTTTTTGTCTCAGGTTTCTCTTGGTTGTCCCGATGCTAAACTCATAAAGATATAGGGGTTCTAAATGTTGTTTATGTAGCAAATCTAATAGCCACCTCAGGTTAAAGGTACAATACAGAATGAGATGGCTTACAAGTAGTGGCAAGCAAGCAAGAAGTTCAGAGGAAAATAAGGTGATACAATCTACTGTACACTTCAATGCAAACCCTGAGCTTCAGCAAATGTATTTCTTATCTCCAGAGAACTTTTCTACAAGAATCTTGAACAAATTGCACAATGGTACCAATGAAGCCCCTCATGTTAAAAAAATACTTGGAAACGTGTGCAACTCTTGTTTTTTTCAATGCCTAGTTTTGGATAATTTATCCAGTTTTCAGATTTTTTCTTTCCAGGGTAAAACGGGAAAGCAAGATAAGAATGCTGTGTAAACTTGCCAAGAACCTCATTGCCGGACAAGTAGAGAATTGATGTCTCTGAATTTAGAACAGATCTGAAAGCAGATTTTGTATTTAAAACACACACACACAAAACAAAACCAGTCTGCTCAGTTTAACATCTACAATACCGGAACACACAGTAACGATAACGATGCTTCCCCAATTGCCAAGTCTCTGGCAGGCCTTTTTTATGGTTATTACCTTTCTGTGCATACCATTTGAGTCAGAGGTTCAGTTAATCTACTTTTCATTCTGAAGTGCTTATGCCTGGAATAAATGTTTGCTTTCCCTTATTATTTCTTTGCTGGTTGTTTTCCAGTAGCTGGCAAATCAGTCGTGTTGATACCATTACAAACCTTTATTGGATGTGTGTGTAAAAGGGGTGAAAAATAGGGACTTGTGCTTTTCTGGATGTCAGATCACTAATCTCTCCTAAATTAAAACCCGTTCCTGCTATACTCCCCACTCTTTTCATAGGAGCAGCTATTACAGTCATTCCAGCTTCTAATCTACAGCATTTTGGCAATTTAGGACTGACACTTTGTCCAACTGTCTTGCTCGCAGGTAATGGAAAACACTGACTGCGAGGTGACACAAATCAATCTGTCGAGACACAACTGATATTTTAAATGTGGACTATACAATTAAAGTGGCACAACTCAATGTCAAAGAAAGCTAAAGGCAACAGTACCACACACAATGAAAGCACATGTTTTCTGTGCATATGTAGACCAAGTGTTGTTTCAGTTTTCTGCACAAATGTAGACAGACACAGGTGCATTTGAGAAAAGCACCCTGAGTGGGGTACATATGCTTCAGCCAATCCTTTAGTAGAAGTCCTTACGAGAACTGTTTTTTTTTTAAAATATATATATATGGAAAGCACTCACCATATTTTACAGATATGAGACATATAGCCAATTTGCAGGTAAGACATTTGTACACTGTTTCTAAACAACCGTTACCTCAGTGATAAACAGAGGGAGAATCAGGTGATATTTGTAAACCCATCTTTTGTATTCTTATAACCCAGGACAGTTAATTCTAACACAAACACGGTTTACATAAGACTGTGTAAATATTTGTGTATGGACAGCACACGTTTCGGAAAGTCTATAAACTGAACCAGAATGGAGCTCTAGGGAAACACATTTTCATATTTTGCTTGTCTTCCCAGAATCCTTCTGTGTACCATAAATGAAGGAGTCGTATGGTTAAGTCTGGCTGATCAAGGAGCCCTGTAATCGACACTGATGGCTTTTCCTGCTCGATGTGTAAGTAGTGCTAGCCTAGCGCAGAGCCTTGAAGGTCGACCTGCTGCTGTTAAACACACAATGAAACTATTAAACCCCAAACCTCCAGGGGGTCAGGTGCCCAGTCACGCTGCAATAAAAGCAAGAACTTGTCCGCGTGCTATTTTCCACAGAAGGGCTAATTATGGGGTCAGTAAACCCTTGTGGCTGGCCCTTCTGTTTCAGGTTTCAGAGTTCCCCGTCAAGCTTTTCTGCAGTGTCCTTTCCTGGAACCTAACATCCCTGTTTACTTTGTGATCCCCAGATTGAAATGTGAAATGTCATCCATCACTTTTGTTTCACTGCCAGCCTTCATTTTGAACAATATAAAGCACAAAGTCAAATAGCATGACTGCTAAATTAACCTGAAAACAAAACATCTGAACCTGAAAACGCATTAAAATTAACTGTACTCTGAGTAATGCCCTTCACTATGGTAATGGGGCCGATTTCCTATGGAATGGCCAGGCATGAACCTTACTTTTCCATGCTTTTTCAATGGTTTGTATCATCATTAACTGTACCGCTCCATGATTTGACTTCACTCTCCTATGTTTTATTGTCATTTTACTAGTGTATACTACTGTAGACTAGATTATACTCACAAAACAGAACAGAACTAGCAAATAGATGATGTATGAATTCAGTAATGCTGCTGTAACTATTTAAGATCAAGTCATTGATACAACTTGGATGGGTTTCCAATGATTGTTGCACTGCAAGAGATGTTCCAACAGTCAATCATAGTCAATCATGATGTTTTCACATTTAACACAAAACAAAACAAAGACTTTATATTAGAACTGCACAAAATGAAAATCAGCACATAAACTGCAGTCTAATTGACTCATGTTGTTATATGCAGTCTAAAATGACTGATCCCGTAGTGACAAGTCTGCAGCCCATCCCTGTCTGAAGATAAGCTCTCACTAGTTATCCTTCAATAAAGCCAGCAGGCTAGTTTTGTTACTGTGGTGGGGGGGGGGGGGTTGTTCACTTTTAATGTCTTGAGCATGAGCAAGGTGGACTGCAAACAATTCCAGTTGAACTGAACTGGGCAACTCTTGTAAACTGGACATATAAAATCAAGAGCAGAATTGTAACCATAGCAAAGTAATAAGGATGAAAGGAAATGCAACTGGTGAATCCATGGGGAAGGTGTGAAACACTACAAAACTGAAGGTCAAACATTTTAATGAATGAGGAATGGGATTATTAGTTTATGAGGGCTGTATTGTAATTCTGTGATCTAGAAAGCTTAGACTATGGCTGCATTTCAAAGGTAAAGGTTTTAGTATTTTGAGAACATATTTGTGATCTCAGATCCCGAAATGCATTTCAAATAGAAGGCTATGACTATTTCCCTTAACTATGACAACAACTGACTCGACAACTGTCATGGACAACTGCTGCATTTTTAAATCTTTAAAAACAACAACTGTGACAGCATTTTTCTGTCTGCAATGTCCATTGTTAAGAACAGGCAGCACGTCAGGATATCCAACCATTAAAATAGTCTCTTCTACATTCATAATGATTCCAGAATACAACCAAGGGACACATTTAACATTTAAATCATGTGTGGTGAACACCCACAGAAAACAATGGCCAAAGACATCTTCCAGCTGGTCAACCTTGGAGGCACGTGCGTCAAACTAGCTGTTCTCTCATCTGCTTACGTGCTATATAATACCAAGTGCCTTGATCTAGCCTGTCTGCCAATCCCCCCCATTATCATTAATATTAGTGACTCACACATGCTTAAAAATCCAGTCTCTGATCCACCCAAGTGTGTGTACAACATGTGCTGTAAATTAGAGGAGTAACTGAGTCCTTTGTGCTGTCAGGAAGTGTGCGCTCCCAACACAAATAAAAAAATCTCAACCCCTCCAAAGAATCATTTTTCAGATCAAAGATATTTCTGTTTTTTCTATCCGTCATAAAGTGTTGATATTTCAGCTTGAAGAACACACAGAGAAGAAAAAGAAGGAAATAAATTGGCATGGCTCCAATCCTAAATGTGCAGCCTCTTCCCTTGCTTGAATAGGGTTTAAGCTGATTTACAGCCAGATTATTTTAATGTGCATCCAAACTGCCTTTTTCTCTGCTTTTGCTTTCAATCTTCATATTGTCAATAAAGTACATTCAGGCAATGAGGAGCAAAATACTTTTTCTTTCTTTTAAGAGTCCTGATTTGGAGGTACTTGAGTGCCAAAACACATGACCTATACAAATAAACATTCCTTTGTCTTCACTACATTTACTGACAGCTAAATCATTACTTAACACAATCCAAACCTATCACTTTTTAAAAACAATTATTTTGATTTCCTCTGCCTCAATGATGTCTGCCTTAACATGGATAATTTCTCATAACATTTATCTTTTTGTATTCCATTGTAATTCTGAGGTACAGGGGTATTGGCTGATTTCAAATGGAATCAGGTGCACATTCACAGCTCCTTTCTCGAGGGTATGGTTTGCTCTCCGCATATATAGAAAAAAGCCGTAAAAGAGACGTTGTTCCACATTCAGCATAGTTTTGTAAAATGTTGACATGGCATTTTTAAAAAAGAACAACAGAAGAAGAAATCCTTCCATGGAATACACATAATTGAAATGTCATTCAGATCTGTTTTAGCCTAGCAGGTTCTTTCTTTCACTGCATAAATACAGCAAAGGTGGGGGACAGGGGGGTCTGACCAAGAACTTGAAACTAAGGCTTTCAGGCCTCGTGTCTGTTAAAACAGATCTGAAACACGATTTGAGCTCAGCAATTCTTGGCACGCAGTTTGAAGTTCCTTGCTTTGTGAAGTCTGATTCCATTTTGGATTAATAACTAAAAGCAGCTGTTTACAGTACTAGCTCAAGGCATTCAAATATACAACTGCAGTAGGAAGTGAATACATTCGACAGCTGCAGATTTCATGCTATATTGTTTAATTAGTTGATAAACAACTGCTGCAGAGATTAGGGAAGGTTACAAAAGTAAAACTAGGCAACCATCTCATGCGTTACAACAAATTTAAAACAAAATAAGAAATTTTAGGTTTAGTCTCTGAAATCTTTGGTTAAATTATATGTAATAAATTGAACTCGGATGTCATTTTAGTAATCCCTCGAACCATTAATTATGGAAGGATACAATGTATTTAATTCATGTTTCTGTTGTTGTTTGTTTGTACATTCTCAAAGTATGAAGGAAGTTTATCACAAATTGCCATTAAACCAGGATGTTTCGTTTTTTTCCTATTACTTTAAAGTGGGTCAATGTAGCTGAGTTTAATAAACATATAAATAAGGTCAATAATGTGAATAATGACTGCATACACTCTAATGAGGCCACTACAAAACACTGAGATAAAGCACTACCATTGCATTGAATAAATCAGTGCCCCTCAGTGGCTCCTGGGTCCCATTTTGGATATCTGTTGCTAAAATAACATTTTGAGTTTTATTTTTAAATCCATCTAGATTTAAAAATGCAGTCTGTGTTTGTCTTGTCAGGAGGGGAATTAGCCCTCTGTGGAATTTGCAGGTTGAGAAGTATGTATTTAAACATGCTATTTTTTATTTTCTTTTTTGTCCCCTCACAAAAAAAATTATAATTGCTACTCTTTCAGGCATGTACATGTACGACCATGCTGCTTCCTGCCTGATGACAGTGGCCTTTCTTGTAAAACAAATACGACGGATGTTTTCCCAGTCTTGAAATTCTTCTCTGCTTTCAGGGTAAGGGGGTGGGCTGCATCGGGGTGGGGGGTAACAACCAGCTTTGAAAAGGAGGTTCTTTCATCACCTACAAGTTGCCACCCCTTCCCAGACTCACTCCCACGCCTCCCTTCAAACCCCCAACCCCCTTCCTGCTACCCCCAAACACACACACGCACGCACATACATGCACACACACACACTCAACAGCCATCCAGTGCACGCTGACATTTTTGAATGGAGAGTGCCAGATGTGAGGTACTGTAAAAATATCACATTCTGTCTTCTCTGTGTCTCCAGGTCTCTCTCTCTCTCTCTCTCTCTCTCTCTCTCTCTCTCTCTCTCTCTCTCTCTCTCTCTCTCTCTCTCTCTCTCTCTCTCTCTCTCTCTCTGAGCCAGACATGTGCTCTCCATGCAGACTGAATTAACTGACTTCTCAGACTACCTGATGCAAGTTCAGGATCAGACTTCCAGTAGGGTTTTGTGTTGTTTTCCCTCTCCCTGTAGGAATGTTAACAGAGAGAGAACTCATGTATGAGTCCTAAACAATAGAACTTTGCAGGACGGACGGAGGGTTGGCTGCAGGAGTTCAAGAGCTCAGCATTATTTATTTCTGGTCTGCAAAAGACTTCTGACTTAAAAAGAAACCTGAAAATACATAAAAAAAAGAAACTACAACACTGAAACAGAGTAAAGGAGTATGCAGGAGAATGTCTCAAACAAGGTGCTGGTCACAGTGCTGTGTACACTGCTGCTTTTGTCAGACACTGGATATGCCCGGAGAATAAGTAAAAGGGGACTACACCAGAAAGTGGGAGACAAATATGACGTGAGTATCTTTTTCACAACTTTTTAAAGACAAATATTTGCTTTGTGTGTGTTTAGCAGGTAACAAAGAAGTAACTTCTTTCAAGAAGTACTTTAGTAAAGGGTACACATTTGGGCGGGAACACACCCATATCCCTCACTTAATCTGCACTTCAATGACTTATAAAACAAATTTACAAGGACAATATAACAAGCTGGTTATGGGAGCCACTGCCACAATCTGACTGATTTCTTGAAGCCTGAATCTTCAAAAGCTTGTGGTAATTAAGATAGGCTGGTGAGACTGAAATCCCACAAAATGTTTTTTTAATGCCTCCTTCACCGTGCACAGTGGACATGCTGCGCAGCTGTTTCTTACAGTTTTCTCCAGAAGCAGCTGAAATAATTAATTGACTTCAAAGAGTATTAAAAATTCTTGAACTGCAAAAGGATAGTCTGACTCCCACAGCCCAGATATCCACCAGGTGTCCACTACAGCATGTAAAAAGATCTTCCACTTTCAAACTAGAACAATGTCTGTTAAGCCAAGCCAATGTTGCCAACCAAAGCCATTTAATATGATGAACTTACATCCCTTTGATAGTATAATCACTTCTATGTCTTGAGGGGTGACAAAAAAAATACGTATATTAAATTGTTTAACTTAGAAGAAGCACAAATACACGAGTGACACTCAGTGAGACAGTATTTACCTGACTCCAGGTAAACAGGCCCCTTCATGGGACTGATTAAAAGGGTGTGGGGCTCTTTCAATCTCAGAATGTATAGATATTCTGCTCCTAATGTGGGCCTTTAAAAGAACGTACTTAACTTTTCAAAGCATAAGAAAGCACAGAATTAGTCTGATACACTGGAAAGTACACTGAAGCCTTAAAAATAGGTATAGGATTGTATTTTTCTAATAAGCCGCTACAGTCACAGTTAAATCAAAATTCGTATTTGTTTGAGCAAAATAATGTTTTCATATTTTAAAATGTTCTTATCCCATTCTGGAATTTATTTTTTTGCTGGCTATTTCTTGTCTACACCATCATCTGCTTTTACTTGGACGAGAGCAGTAGGGTCATCAGCAGTTGTGTTACATGTGTATCTAGAGCAGGAGTTTAACAGAGTCTAAAGGTGAAAGTCTGTGCAAGCTCTAACTCACCCAGTCTAATATATCTGGGCAGCTAACGTGGACGTCTCCACAAAACCGAATGACAAAGACAAGCACATGAACCAGTCTAGAGTAGTGTGAGGCAGGGTAACCTCTGTGTTCGACTTTCTCCTTTATTTTGTCCACCCTTATGGATTTGGTTTAATGTCACCCATGAAAGTTTTGCAGTACTTCAAGTGGCAGTCAAATATCCCACGTCTAAATTCTTCAGCCCAGACACGGAACAGTCTGTTCGTCACGGGAGAATTTGAGGACAAGAATTATTTTAAAAGATATCTTTGATCTCTGTGTGGGATTTTACTCTCTCTGCAAAAGATGTCAACCACGTGAAGCACCGCTTGCCAGGAAATTATCCTTATCCATACGTGACCGTCTGTAAAAAGTTTATTTCAAACAGCTTAAGCACAGTTGACAGAGGTAAGAATCCTCTTTTATTCTGCATTCATCTCATTCACCTGCTGTCATCTGTGGCTACAAACAATTTAAACTGAGCTACAGTGATGTAATAAAATGCTGCAGGCCCTCGACATGAAAGTGTCAAAGACTGAAGGAATCGTTTAATTTAGCGTGTGGCTGTAAACTTTGTCATATTTAGAACTTTTCAGAAGCACAAAAAGTCAAGTCAAGACCAGTTTTTCTCCAGTGTATCAGGTTCTAAAACAAGTATCATAAATCACACAAAAAAGAGGTAGCTTGAATTGTGTGCTTGTTCTATGCTACACATTTCCCTTGTGATACTATATGTTTACCTGTCACTTTAGGAAACTATTCAATACCAAGATTCCTAAGAAGTCTTAAGAAAGTACGCCCTCAAGGCTGAATGTGTGGGAATTAGGTCACTAATAGGCGTAATTAAATTGAGGCAAGTTAATCTATTGTCAAACCATGCTTTCTCTGTTATAATATTTGGCATATCCTCTAAGCAGGAATCTATCCTGATCACCCAGGCAGAAAACAATCAAAACAAACAGATAAAAAAACATGTACACCAAAGTTAAACAATGCCAGTGATATGACTCCTACCAAAGCAAAGTCAGTTTGCAAAATATCTCAGTGATCTGACTCTCAGTCTCAGTTAATTGTCACTTAATTGAAGACTGTACTGGTAATAAATTGAGTCTAATATATTAGGCTGCATCCTGTCCCATAGGATGTGTTTCTCCCACTGAAGTATATTAAAAGGCTTTATCTCAGATATGACAATAATGACTTCAGAACCAATAGGAAACATTCTCTGAAAAGGAAGGAAGTGGAAGATTTCCCCTCCTCTAGTCTCTTGACGTCTGTATAATACAGGACATTGGATTATTTGTTGGAAGTTTTTTATTTTTAAGGATTAGGACTGAGAATGGATAATATCTTTAAACACTAATAAAGTGAAGCAGGAACATGAAGGTGCCCCAGTTCAAACTGCTGCATGCCGTTTGAAAAGACAGTCAGGTCGGGTCACATGACACATTTGGACAGGCTTATAAAATGCAGCCAAAGACAAGATTTCTCCCCCAAACATCGTATATTGTGAGCAATTGGGTTTCATGTGAAATTATACCTAAAGTTCCTGATTTGATCTCACCTGTCTGGTAACTGTCATCCCAGATCACAGTGGACATAGAGAGGCTCCAGATTCCATTTCTTATCTCCCTTTTTATGTTAATTTCCTCCAGTATTCTCCTTAAAACCTCTTTAAAATCTTCTGTGCCGCCTGGGCTCCTCAAACTGTGTCTGCATATTTCACCCTCTCTCCAATAACCCATCAGTTGGGCAGGAAATGGATTTCAGATGAAGGGTGGGCAGTTCCTCAGCGCTGCAGCACAGAGAATCTGAAAGAGATATAAAGGGGGAGAAGTAAGGTTAACTAAAACGTGCTCAGAGAGAGATACATAAAGATCCCTCCACTGCTGTTAGTCACCTCTTGCAATTTCACAGCTTAATGTTATGATCAAGAGCTGGAATTAAAACAATAATGTATTTCGGTGTTACCCCATTTTCCACTTTTATGATTGTAACTGTTCTTGTATACACAGTGCTAAGAAATGTGTTTAAAACAAAGCGTGCACCTAAATAATTGAGTAATTCCTGTCTATCTTTATTTTTAAAAGGAATTTAAATTGAGTTTTAAATTGTTTTAAAAGTTCAGGTGGAGGACAACCCCAATCTCGCACCTGACTTCCACCTTACCAAGCATAAGTATCTGGTAGCAAATTCACTTCCCAGCATTCATTGCTGTGCCTCCCTCCTCCAACCCAAACACCACCTTTGCAACAGCTGAGTGGGGGGGATCCAGTAAGCCTTGTCCTCATGGCCAGGTCATCATTCCTTCAGTCTATTTTTAATCTAGGCTAAAATACACACTATTTACTGACTACTACATATGTCTATTGGGGTTGTTTGAACCCCCGAGAATGTATTTAGGAGGTAATGATAATTACTTTTAATTAAAAATTGAATGTCTGAAAAAACCAACAACAAATGCACAAGAAGGTGATAGTGCTTAATCTAATGAGTCCTCTGAGATGTCTAGACGTTAAATGAAAAGGCTGCAGTGGGCACAGAGACAAGCAGTGGCACAATCAGGCAAACTGGCAAGAAGATTAATAAAAATCTAGGCTCTGTTTAGGCTCTGCCAGATGTTTCAGATGTTCAGAGTACAGAGCTTTAAAAATCCTTCTCTTGGAAAATGAAAAGTGGTGGGGACAATATCTAGTCTCCCTCAAAAACAGAATATTTTTCTATCCCAAGAGTTGTACAGAATCCCAGCTAAACTGTTTTGTTCAAGATAGATTACAGCAACAATCAAAACAGATTACAGTTCTCAGCAATTATAATCAAAGTCAAGAGGAACAAATAATAACACATGGCATGCAAAACATAACCTATTGAGAAGAATAGATGGGGGCGATAAAAGTGTCTTTGTAACCTTTAAAGTCAGAAACCTCAGCACATTTCACACAATGGTAACTTCTGAATTCTCTCCAAATGCGGCCGCCCAACAGGGACTTCAGGCCAAGGGATGATTAAGGTATTCAGCCATGGCCAACATTAAGGAACTCGTGGATTTATTAATGCTGGAATAGAGCGTTCACTGTTGCTATTCACATTCAAATATTTTGGCCTCCAGACTATGCGTGGAAGGCAAACTGGCAGCTGCAGCAAATGAAACCACATTTGCATACAGGCCAGGGGGAATCCATGCCAGACATTTGCTTTCAGTTTTACAGCGGTTTGGATAATTCTCCACTGCATGACCTCCTGCTCACATTCGATAACAATGCCTGAACCCATTATGGAATTTGTCGAAGCCGTAAACAACTGCTCGACCACAATTTAAAAACAAATGGTGCCAGGACCACCCCTCTGGAAAATGTATACACAGATTCCTCCAAAACAAAAAACAAAGTTACACAATCTTGAAGATAATCCGGAATGATTCCTTACATGTCTTATTCTGGAGGCAAATATGTACATTTACTGAGAACTGAGAACAAATTCCTCTGTAATAAAAACTGGTAAATGTCCTCACTTCAATATTTGTGTTGAGAATGTCAAGGTAGACCAGGTGTACCCGTCACTCAGATAAAAAATCACCTAGTAAATCAGCAGACCGGTGAGATTTCTCCTCTTTCTCTGGATCTTGCAAGAGCTAATACTCACTGACACGCTGACAGATCAATTCCCAGGCTGAGGAATTTGTACTGGAATGCTGAGGGATTCCCTTCACAGACTGTGAGTTGCTGACTGCGGGGAACCGGGAATTAGACACAACAGCAAAGTCTTGTGCTCTCCAGGCCTGCATCTTTAGGGTCATGCAATCAACACCAGATGTGTAAAAGCACATGTGCAAATATTATTATTATTATTTATTATTATTAGCACAACTTAAAAAATACAACTGCATTATAATCTTACAATGCCTCACAGTTTCCTATGTGGCTTTGAGATGTAGGTCTGGGAACTCAATAAAACCAGTATCTGTTTCCTAGATAAGCAGATTCTGAATAAGTATTTTAAGATTTACTCTCGTCAATATGAAGAGAACCATGCGTTTACAGATATACTATCAGGAGGTAAAAATGAAGTATGAGTATACATGAGAAGAAGTACGTAATTTGCTAATGAATGGAACGCTAACAGGAAATATATATACATACTCAAGCCCATGTTAATGTATCTTCCTCTAAATCAAGTTAAACTATACATGCCTATATTAGAGACAGCAGAATCTAAATGGACTAAAAATACCTCTGAAGTCAATGCTATTGTTTCCCTCCGATCAGCAGACTGTGACAAGGCAGGACTATTACACCACAGAGTTGTCGTAGGCCATAGCGCCTCCGTGGATGAGAGTGGAGACCCAGCAGCCGCAGACAGTCTAATCCTGTGTTGTAACAGTCATGCCAGGGCACAGTCTGCCACACAGTGCTAATTACACACTGACTTCTGGTATGGAGGGCTGCCAGGGGAAGCTGTGCCAGAGACGTTTCAAACGGTGCTTTTCACATTAACCCAGAACTCGTAACCCAGGCTACGAGAGCAAAAGATGTTAATCGCAGATCCCAGATTAAGACAAATTCTCTGTTTCTTTCCACAAAGTTTAAAAAGATGATGCAAAGCAGAAACTCAAAAGTGACAGTTTTCATCACATCCACAAGCACATTCTTGGTCTTCAGAAATAGCTCTGAAAAAAAATTGCTTTCAACGGATTAATAATTAAAAAATAATCCCTTGAAAAAGCACATTGTGTTACAGGTTCAGTGTCTTTACATGTTTTGAAATGATCATTCATCTTTTGAATGTGTCCCTGTATGTGAGTTTCTGTTTTGGTTACTGCATATTGCCACCATTAGGTCACACAGGGAATATTTTGTATAGAGTTTAAGTGTTTTTAACAGCTGGGAAAAATTACTGAAAAGAAAAGGGGAAAAAAGCTTTTGTCAAACAGGCTCTAGTTAAATTGAATACTAAAACAAATTCAAGTTTCTATGAGAAAGTGACTCCAAGCAGTGTTGTCAGTGTAAAGGAGATTTTCCCCTCACAAGTGTCTTTTCAACATGTGATGCTCTTACACAATAATCCCTTTACTATTGACGGATTTCCCTGCTTTTCACCAGAGCTGCGCAGACAGCCCCAATTCAAGGGATTTAGGACAGATTTGTCATTTCATAAAAACGGTGGCGAGGGGAGGCAGGCTGTTATGCAATTCAGAGAGAGATGTCTGGGCAGCTGAAACAGTAGTATAGGCTGACTAACAGTATAAAATCACTGTTGCTCCATTTCACCATTAGGACTATGAGTACCCAAACCAGTCCCAGTCGGCGCAGTACCAGAAGAATGACCGCTGCCCCCCGCCGCCCCAGATGCTGCCCGAGCGGGCGTGCGAGGTGCCCAGCTGCCGCTCCGACTCAGAGTGTGAGCGACACAAGCGCTGCTGCTACAACGGCTGCATCTACGCATGTCTGGAGTCTGTGCAGCCGCCCCCGGGTCAGTGTCCAGCTGCAGAGCTCTGCGGTTCATTTTCTTGGTGTGTGTGTATTGTACTGGGGGAAAGTGTTTTATTTTTTCATGAGATACTAATGATGTTAAAATGTACATAGTTTACCTCGCTTAGTAGTTAATTTACCCTTCAGGTTTGCCTGTTTAGTGTGTTTTGCATTACAAATGCCCCCCAAATTTTTTAATTCTAGTACCTATCTTGTATCTTCAATTTCAGCATAAAAAAGATTTATATAATATACTATATTTTAACCATTTTGACAATATACTTGATCATAGATTCTTTATTACCTGATTGATAATTTTCATTTTTTATCAGTTCTTGATTGGCTAGTGCAGCCTAAACCAAGGTGGTTAGGAGGAAATGGATGGCTATTGGATGGCCCAGAGGAAGTACTTCAGGGTAAGGACTTTATATAACAATACACATTGTGCTGGAAGAACGTTTTTTGAGTCATCAGTTCTAATCAGATTGTATTACGTGCATGGGGACACAACACAGCAACAGAAAGTGTAACATAAGTGTAATATTGTTTTTCAAACTTTTCAAGGAAGTACATTCTTTATATTCCCTTCTGGGACATCCCCTCAAGGGGCTTAACATTTTACAAACAGAGTCTGATTGGTCATCTAAATAACTATAGCAGTGATTTTATTCTAAAATAAGCCTACCCATATCATCAATATTATTACAATTATTACTCATGAATAGTCATTATTATCCTCTAAATTTCCAGCTACATTGCAAAGGTAGGTTTGAAACAATTCAACTTTAATAAGAAGCAAGTAAGGAATGTAAGTTGCTGATAAACTAAAAAGGAGTAAGTGAGAAGTTAAAAATAACACGTTCCCTTAATTCATTTTGAAAGAATGCAGGCAAATTAATAGTTACTTGTTAGAAAACTCCAGGGTCACAGCACACAAAGCACAGAGGCACACAACTATTTATATTTTCCTCCACAACACACACAAACACACACATATGGGACTAGTAAATAATAAGAATATGAACAAGTAAGGCTGAATTTAAAACAAGTAGTTTGATTGCAAAATCATTCAGCCTTTCAACCACAGAAATCCCAATGAAATGGAAAGTGTCATACCACTGTCTACAGAGCACTGAAAACCATGAAAAATACATGACCACTCACACAGACAGGCACTGACATGATAATATTAAGTCTTGTAAAGGAAACCCACAAATCGTTACACTTTAATCACTGTAAGTGTGATTCAATCAGCCACGTATTCTGACTGACAGGGATTTAATGAAAGTTTTTTATTTCATTTTATTGTGACTAGACTTCTTTGTAGAGTAATTATATAGAGCGATGAAATAAGAACTGTGATTGTCTTGCATTCTTAAACTAAAAGATTTCACATGTTAGGAGGAAACCCCAGCTGTCTCAAGTACATTCAGCTTACAAATATTAAGATTCCAGATTTAGTGTTGTAATTAAAGGTCAAAAACAATAACAGACTTGTTTCATCCAGATGCCTTCCTTTGTATGTGACCGTGTTTGATGTGTTCTTTCTGTTGTACCTCAAAAATGTAAATAACTTGCCAGCCCATTATATGACAGATAAAACCAACTTTACAAGGTACTTTAGAGTTTTGAGTTGTTGGTCTGTTTGTTTCTTTGTATACAAATCGAGTTGAAATAGCAAACACTAATTTACCTTCTTTTTGAATGCATTTTAGTTTTTTCAAGTGGTTCAGTTCAGTAAAAAATCCAGTTACCTAATTCAGAGTTCATTTGCAATGAACAAAATAGAGGATCATATTTACACATATTTATGGTTTCCCCCATTTTAAAGGGTGTATTGCAAGCGCAGTGTGGTAGAGTTGTTTTGTCACCGTGGCCCTTGTGTGTCGATGTCTCCAGCGGAGGCCTGCAGCACCACGGAGGACGGCGACGAGCCCCTGCACTGCCCCACGGGGTATGAGTGCCACATAATCAACCCCGGGAACCCAGTCGCCGGCATCCCGAACCGCGGCCAGTGCATCAAACAGCGCGGCAACTCAGGTGAGAGGGCTGGCAACTGATGGCACCTTCAGGATCTGTCTTTACAGGGGATTGGTGTTTTATACCATTTTGACTCAAGTCCAGGTTTTCAGCAGAATATGCAAAACAAAAATAAAAGTATAAACAATGAGAGTGTGCCTCACTGGGAGAAATCCTGTCACAGCCTTATAGAAAAAAAGTTTTATGCACATAAAAGTCAAGTAACCACTACAAGCTCCTTTCAGAACATGAACACACTGTTCAGAGATGGTATGGATAGTTTAATTTATTTGTTTACATTTCTTATTTTTAAATCAGAATCATATTGCTCTGACTTTTCAGGTGTTTGACCATTATCCTGTTGGAGATGACTGCCGTTTTATTACCCCACAATTTCAGGTTCTGTTAACATCAGCCTTTTCTTTCCAGATGGACGCAGTTTACGGCATAAATACTTCAAAGATTACAAGGATTACCTAGGTAAGGAATGCAAGCACCGTACATATGGATTCCTTTCCGTATAGCGAGACAGATCGGTGCTATAACCATCCCCCACAGACCGTGCAAGACCATTTCTGTTCTTAAGTACGTTTGTCAAGATCAAATGATGGAAAAAAAGAAGCTAAAATTGATCCCAAGAGATGAAAAAAGACCTAGAAGACAACTACATAAAAGATGGGAAGATGAAATGCGATTGGGGAGGGGGTGACCTGGGAAAGAGAATCCACTTAAAATCCACTTAATAGGCAGCAGAGACTGGTGTGGCAGTTCACTCCTTTAGATCCTTAACAGAGACGAAGTTCAATTAAATTAAAAACACTAGGCATCCCATTTCAAAAATCTATATATTTTTAAATCCATATATTAAATATTACATGCCACACTCTGCTACTTAAGTGGATTTTACCCTGTGAAGTGAAGCTACTTTTCAGTGTTGTTTTTCATTTGTGGTAAGCACCTTGTAGTGGAAAATATTTGTACTGGCACCTATGATAGCAAACATTAAGAAACAATATGATCTGGTAACACAAAGGGAATCATAACCTCTTTTTAAGCATTATTCTATTATTGAGGTTTTAGCTTTTTGGCTTCTCCCATGGTTCACTTTTTGTTTTAACCCTAACTTTCAGACAACCTAATAATTGATATATCTTCCATTGGCTTTCAACAGGAAGCAATTCTAATAATGCAGTCGGTTATGAGAAGCATCACCATAAACATCTGGGCTAAAAGCACAAACCGGAAGGCGAGTCTGAACAAGGGGCACCTCAACAGCACTGAGTGCAGAGCTGAACCGCTCCTCCACGCCTGGCAACAGCTCGTGGGATACCGGCCGTGTAGTAACAGCCAACCAATTCAATTTTGTATTATTTCTTATAAGAGAATTTGCAGGGAAATCACATTTTAGTTTCTCTTGGATGATTTCTTAAGTGTTAACAGCTCCCTCCCACACTGTAGACAGATGTTTACATCAACACAATAAGCTATTTCAGCCTTTACCTTGAATTTCACGATCCTCTTCAGTGTAAAATGTCTGTGTTACCTACCTCTTTAGTAACAAACTGCCACTACTAAGGAAGCTATTCACATTTCAGACTTGACATCATTCACTAGGATTCACCGGTTTGAGACTGGACCAAACAGGATGGGGGTCCTGAAATTCTGGGTAATAAATAAATAAAACACATCAGGTTTCTTTCTGCTTCAGAGGTACTGTTATCTAGACCGCATCATCAGGCAATCGGAGAAATCCCAGGAACTCCAATAGAAATCCGACAAGATCCACACACCTACCTCAGCATCCTAGAGGAAACTCAAGAAGGGTGACCGGAGCTCTGTCTAAGAAATGATTTGCCATCAGGTCCTCTTCACTATCGACTGATGGAGAATGTGTAGGATAGTTCCTTTACCAGTTCTGGCCTTGGGTTGCAGAATCAAGCCAATCGCAGCCCCTTTGGGAAGGCCCAGTAATTCCACCACAACGAGGAAATGTGAAAATACCGTAATACAGACACAGTGATGGGTCGCATTGGGACTCCTGATAGTGTTAGTCATGAAGAACATTTCTGCTTCTTCCATTACAAATAATATATGATGATCAGTACCATAATCAACTCAAAGTACTGTATTAGAAGCAATACGTAAAAAAAAAAAAGAAGAAGCTTAAAATGTGCCTTTTGATCCAATAGGTAATCAAATATAATCTTAAAACAAATCTTGCATAAAGCAAATTGATTATTACAGCCCTGACTGCTGCAAGTTTATCAACACTTAAAAAACATTAGAAGTAGTCTTTCCTTTTGCAGTATGACGTGATTAAACATACTGGCTTACTCCATTTAGTATTTCTGACCACATATGTTTCCAAGATGTCCTGACTATTCCTATATTGTCACTGTATAAAATGGTTTGGTTGTTTAGTTCATTGAAAAGATTACCCTAAATAATCGTACGCGAGTGTAATTTAGTGTTTTTTTCAAGTCACACTAATATAGACAAAAGCAGGCTTAGATTCCCTCAAATCGAACACAAATCCAAAGTTGGTCCAGGTGAAAAGCGAAGCAAGCCCGATCACTAATGCTTCCATTCCCATTTAAGAAAGAAATGTCTTAGACAGGGAGTAAGACTATCGTGAATGTGTTTAATTTCACACACAAACACTGCTATCACCTTCTCCTGGCCTCAAAGACCTTGACTTTGTCAGCTTTTAAAGAAGTTCAAGGGAGGCAGGTTAACGTTACGCTAACAGGAAATACCAAACACATGCTGTTTCACTTTTTTTTTTTTTACCTGTAGACTAGAAAATCTTTGGAAGAGATGAAAGACCAAGATAGAGACATTAAAAAAAATGACAGTAAACAGTACTCTAATCAAGACGGATATCTCCTCAGATACTTTGCTATTGAAGTTTTGTTCATTTTTTAAAGCAGATTTACCGTTGAAGAGAAAGTCTGGAAGCAATTTGTGGTACATAATAAGCGCAGCTACTGAAAGCTATTCAGACGTTATATGATTGGAAAACAGTAAGTTTATGGTTCGAGCTGCAATGCAAACACAAACTAAACAAAAGTTATTCTAGCCATATGATTCCAATTGCAAAGGCAACCAAAACACAATCCTCTAAATTCAAACTGTGTAAAATGCTTGGGAAGGGCCTGAAGGAAAATAAACTTCAAATATCAACATCTTTACATTTTATGGTGCTACAAACTTTTTTTTATTTTACAGCAAATACAAGAAACCTCAGAGAAGCTCATCTCAATACCACCAGCTACAATCATAGCCATCATTGCCTACCTCTACAAAACCAAACCCTTAATATGACGGTTCTCCTTCAGACAGCTAGTTGTCAAACCCATGTGTTGGAATGCATTAACCTCTTCTCTCATCCTATATCCTAAATACATTGACTCCAATGATTCGTTCCATTGCCAAATATGTACAGGGGAGTTTTTTCTTTTAAATTATTCATAGTTCTTTTTATTCAAGAATGGTGCTATCTTCACTCATCCAAAAGCTGCAGTATTTAAGTGTCTTTCCATCAAAATGTACTGACTTATGTGAGAAGGGATTCAACCATTAGAAGCAAATGGATTTAAGCAAACAAAAATCTTGGTGTTCCTTTCAACACTTTGGTAGGATCCAAAAGATGTCCAGAAGGGCTTGAAACTGGGTTTTTCATTAGATTTTTATAATTGAAATGTAACCAAGTCATACAGGAATTCAACTTTACTCACTTCCCCAATTTCTCCTTATAGATGTGGAATCCAATGACAGACACACAGCAAACTTTTTCCTCATAAAAGGAGACCCTTCTGAATAAACAATGTGCTTAAAGACCAATTTTACATTTGCATCTGATATTTATTAAGATTCAACCTCGAGTTAAAGGTGCCTTTTTTTTTTTAAGGATTTTAAAAATTATGAGTGTTTGGCCAGTGCTGTAAAAACCTAAATATTTCAAATAAATGTATCGTAAGCAACAATTGTGTGCAACACTTTCTTCTCAGCGGGTTATAAACAAGATGTCCGATTGAATGATATTCAGTTGATGCTTTAACCCCCACTTCAATGAACCACAGATGTAGTAGCTTCATTAACTGTTGTCTGTACAAAAGCTCCTCGAACACAAATCACATCTTTACTCTGTTGTAATTCTCATTCTTATATGTTCGATTTGTTAATCCTGCTTAATTTGGTCTTTCAAAATATCCAAAACTATGTAGAGAGAAGGACTGTCAACAGGTATTTTTGAAATATATAAAATTCTTGGTATTTCAGAATACAATGCAGAAGATCCCCAAGCCTTTTCATGATAACAGCAGTCTCTTATTTTGTTAAAGCAGCTTTTGTAATGTCCATCACATACCCACCTCACTAACAACAACCAAGAATAAATTGTGGAATGAAGGGCCCCCCCGTGTGGCGATGTATGTGAAGTGCAGTGGGAAGGCAGTGCAACATGTGCCAAGACTACAGTTGCTCTGGTTCAAAAAACAGTTTTACAATTCCTTTCCAGTTAGTGTTATAATAATGATAAAATTCAAAAAGGTAGAGTAAATAACGCATTTATTTGTTTTGACACATTCATGTTTACAAAGCTGTGGGGAAAGGAGAGGTGAGAAACGCAGACACCAGCACGGCCTGTCCTTATGTCCCAAACTTCTTCTGTCTGATGGGGGGTGGCAGCTGTGTGCTAATGGCCACCAGAGGACGCTCTACCACCAACAGCCAATCGTCTTCAAGCAAACTCACATGAAGGAGTGGCTGCGGGACAAAGAAAAGGATCAATTTATGAGCAAAATCACTTAAAATAACTGGGTCCTGGTTGTGGTTTATTTGCTTAGACTTCACTACTGAAGAATTTGCTCCGACTGTTCTAAGACCTCGATGTCGACCTCACACTCCTACCACTGCCATGTTTCCTTCCCTCACATGAATTACAACACAATGTGCTGCGTCACACGGAGTCCCAACACTTACTTGAAATTTCTTGCAGATTTTGAAAGCATGGGTTTTGCTCTGCCGGACGTCTCCTGCGAGGCTCTTCAGAGTCAGCTGGTTGTAAAGCTGTGTCTTGTTGTCTGGCAGAGGCTGGAGAGAGCGGATAGAAACGGAGGTGGATTGAAGTGACAATAAAAGTGAAGTTTGGAACCACAGGCTTCTGAAATGTCACTGTCCCCCTTCTACTCAAAACGGCTCTTTTCAATGTGTAGTTTTTGCGTAAAATCACGGGGAAAAGGTTGCATTATCATACTGTGAGATTAATGTTTTTACCCCGATCACCCAAAGTATTTCTCAGTGATTAATTTCCATACACCCATCTGGTCACATTGTTAACAGGCAGGGGGGTGTGGAAAATAATCCCTTTGTTTGGCAGAAACTCGGAAGCTGAAAATGTAACTTCAATTGCTCAAATCAATCATTTTTAGCTGGTCCGATACCCATATCCCAATGAGTTGTCACAGCCCAAGTCCTAATAGTTTGCTACCCCTCCAGTCAGAGTAATAGTTACACCATAACACATAACTGAGATCATATGTATTAGATTCTACATTATATAGGTTGTGTATTGATTGAGACCTGGCACACACATTGAATATTATGATTTTAAAAAGAAAAAACTAAAACACAATGGCAAGCTTTAAGAAATTAATTATCCTGTAATGCCATTTAACTGGCATTTCCTGTAAATGCTGCCCTCTAGTGGCAGCTATAAAAGCTTTGGTAACCAAAAATGTGTTTGGTTAACGGGAAAGGAGCTGTGAAAAAGCACAATGCTCTTGTAAACACACAAACACACACACTGATGACTTACCTGGCTTTGGTCAATGATACAGAACATGTACATGTCATGGAGGATGAACTGGGAAGGGTTCCTGGGGTTAAAGGTGACATGTGTAATGGGCGTATCTCTCTCAATCCAGAGCCTGTGCAGCCCTTCTTTCTGTAGCTTCCTGCTCCAGTCGGTGTACTGCTTCTCTACTATACTGTACTCAAACATCTGCAAACAGAGAGATTAATCAATTGGACAGCCATTAAATAATCAAACCTCAGAAGACGTAGATGTTAAGAAGCCAAAAAGGAGAAAAAAAAAAAAAAGGACACAAAGATGATCAAAAGCTGTGCTAATACTTATTAAACTAGCGCATTAAAAACATTCAAAGAGGATAAAGCATCTGCACTGACATCTTAGCTTTGTAAAACATTTTAATAAACCCAGAATAATTGCCTAACCATTCTCAGTACAAATGAGGAAACGTTAAGAGAGCTGGACATTGAATAGATAATATAAAATCTATTAAAACGAACAGTGCTGTACCTGCTGATCTGCATGAACCACTACTAGATTATTTGTCTTGGGGTGTATGGCCATGGCGCTGGGCAGGGAGTTGTACAATGGGACTGTACAGTGGTACTGGAAACAAGGCAAAGCACGGCTGTTAGAGTAATATAGATTCACACACAACGATGCACATTTATTAAAAGATTCATTAAATGCTGTGTGAAGGACAGAATTACTGGGTCTACACTGTAATGATTACCTTCATCTTTTGTACGTTGTACACATGGATGTCACAGCCCTTGCTTGCCGTGGCCAACCACTTCCCATCTGCGCTCGCTGCCAGCAAGTGAATGGATTCAGTCAAACCTACTGAAACGAAACGCACAGAAGTTAGAGAACATCAACAGAGTCCCAGACTTCGAAGTCACAGACGAGTTACCCTTCAACTCAGTGAAAACAGAGACTTGCCTGTCTTTGGCTTGAATGTGTGCACATACTTGCACTCCGGTTGGGACACAGTGACCATGTGGACGGTCGCCGGCCCAGAGGCCACGAACAACCTGGAGGAATCGGCCGAGAAGTGAAGTTGGTGTGCCGAGCGCAAGACCTTCGGCAGCTTCGACACCTGAAACAGCAGCCGAGAGACGGGTAGAACGAGTGTTTAGAAGTCAAATTATTTCAAATCTTGACCCAGAGTCTGCAGAAGGGTACATTGAATAGTACTGCATCTCACCTTTGTAACACTGATGCTGCTGTTTTCTAGCTGTAGGTGATACACCCTGATGCTGGACACTGTGGCGTAAGCGATCCAGCTGCCACAAGGAGATAACGCACTGCAACAGATGTGGTCGTCACCCTAAAAACAGAGATTAAGACCCACTGTAGTCAACTATGCAAATCGACATGCAAATTCTCTGCAAATCACACAGCTTCTGAATGTCTTTTGTTTTTTTAAGAATATTCAGTTTTTTATGCTTGCGTGTAAAAAGTAATACATAAATAAATCACCGTACCTTCCTCTTCAGCTGCAGCAGTTTCTCTGGTTTTCTCATAATGGGCAAGCTGTCACCTGGCTTTCCTACAAAAATAAAAAATAATGTATACCTTTTATTATATAGTAGATTTAACATTATAATTTGAACAAGGTTAACCCATATGCTGATAGAGAACAAGCTCAAAATAATAAATGAATGACATATACACATGCATACAATCGGTTGCGGTCTTAAATTAGGAACTATTTTCTGTATTTTTTCTTTCCTGTACCTGGGAAGTCGGCCCGACTCACTTACCATTGGTGTCGGTGCCTCCCAGTCTCCACAGTTCCAGCTGGCCAGGAAACTGAAAGAGCAGCAGGCCACATTTCTGGGCACTGGACACCAGGCTCCGCTGCGGACAATAAAGAAACCCATTTCAGGAGCCACCTTCACAGCAGAGCAGCAGAAACTCCACAAACGCCTCCTTTCTGTTACATGCCGCACCTTGAAGTTTAAATTCCTGGTATCTGAAGACTGTACATGACAAATGATCTATGATCTCCAATCAGCTAAAGCAACATTGAGAACTCCTTTTCTCCAGTGTAGACTTCACACAGGAAACAAATTGCGTTTTATATTAATTTTGAATATGTATATGTGACGTGACTAAAGAAACCAGCATATTTCTAATGGCTCTTCAAGCTCTTGGACAGGAGAAATAGAGCAGGCTCCTGGCTGAACTTACGTGTGGGAAGTTGATTTTGCGGAGGGCGCTGTCATAGGACTTGATGTCATGTTTCTCTAGAAGGGGCCGGATCACAAGTTGAGTATCCATACCTGAGAGTTGAAAAGAGGGGAGATTGTCAGTGAAATCCGGGTGCCGTTAGGCCACAGTCCAACTTTCTATAATCTAGCAAACACTCCCAATGGAAGAGATTTAGCTTTTAGAAAATAGACAGGGATCAAAGCATCAGCAGCATCTTAAAGGTACGAGTCTTCACTAGAGAAACACTGACCTCCAGACACCAGCGCAGTTCCGATCTCAGCCACGGCCCGAACATCATGAGTGTGGTTCCTAAAGGTCTTAGTTCTGATCCACTCCTGTTCCCCGTGCCCGAGCGTCGGAGACAGGAACTGGAATTGTACTACTGTGCCTTCTGATGTCCCAACCACAATACTGCTCTCATCCTTACAGAAGCAAAGAAACACATACACCATTTTAATTTACTTATTTCCAAAGAAAAAGATTAATTTCAGCTTGTATGGTGTGAGACTTAAAATGTCAGTGGCCGAGTTCACAGGATAAAACACACCCTCACCTCTGATACAGACAATGTGAGCACATCCCATTTAGAAACCAGGTGGGTTTTGATCAGCGTCCCCATCCGAGCGTCCCACATCTGGACCTTGCCTGCGGAATCTGCACTGGCTATCGTGTGATCAGACAGGAAGCTCAGACTCCACACCACACAATCCTTATTACGCATACCAGAGACACTCCTGTCCACTAAAAACCTCTGAACTGCACGACCTGGAAACATAAAAAAATGAATATTAACAAACTGAGCTGCATGATTTGAAAATGAAGACAAAATCCAAACAATCCATTCAACCAAAGCAAGTGACAGGACTAAAATCGCTAACAGACACCAGGCTTACCCGATTTGACATCGAAAACTCTGATCACGTCTAAGGACCCGGCTGCAATCTGTGTACCAGACTTGTGCCAGGATACGGAGAGGATGCGATCTGAACGAAACATTGGAGGAGAAGGAAGGTTTAGTAAAGGAGTGAATTTATCCTGTAAAAGAAGGAACGCATAAACCTTTGTTGTGAACACCAACCTTTCTGTCGTTCAAAGTTTCTCTCAAACTGGATGCTTTCAGGCAGGACTTCAAACAACTTCAAAGAGCCATCCTCACATCCCATCTACAATCACGAAATAAACAAGAAAGCTAATCAAACCGTGCAGGAAAAAATAAAAATCAGATGCGATACCACTCAGATTGGGAATGAAACTATTTTAATTCTGGCAAAAAGCCCTGAGGCTGATGGGAGAAAATTGGGATAACCAAAATGCATCTTAATCAATATGACCAGTCACCCACACTGTGCTAGCCCCTGGTATGGCAATTTTTTCATACATATACTCTAATATATAGCACTCTCGCTGTTCACTAAAGAATTAAATGCCACTACTAATACAAACACAGGGAGATTGAAATAGCCATGTGCATTTATAACTCCGATTTACTCACTGCCAAATGTGATCCTTCAGCATTGCAAGCTACAGACCAGATGGGCCCTCCGAACGCATCTATGGAGTACTTGGGACGCAGGTTGATCAGGTCGTACTCTGTGATCTTGCCATTCAAGCCCACAGTGAAGAGCCGCTCTGCAACCCAGCAAATGGCTTCAACAGACCTGGACTCGTTCCCTGGGATAACCTATACAATCAAACAAATGCACAATGATGAGATTATTGCAGTCTGGCTATTGCATTTTGCTTACTCCTGCAATATACAGGTAGCCTTAAAAAGAGCAAAAGACAGTTAAAATCACACGCTTTGATTTATTTCAGCAGGATTATTTCAGTTAAAGTTCTTGCCTGGCGTGTTACTCTCATCAGTAATCACAGAGTGAGTAAAAAGTACAGTATGCATGTGTGTGTGTGAGGAAATATTTTGCAAAGGAAGTGACGTAAACCAAGCACTGAAATTAAAATACTAAGTAAAAGTGAATTCCATTTCAGAGTATGCCTGCAGTTTAAGAGAAACGTTAAGATTGATTTTAAACACTGATGCGATACAGTTTCGTGCAATGATGCGTTTTCTTTAAAGTCAGCTGCAGACCAGCATTAGCTTTTTAAGTTTATTTGACCTTTTCCTGGAAGTAGCTGTCAGAGAAGTTGAAGATTTCCACCGAGCCGTCCAGCCGGGCCAGGGCGAGCCTGTGTGTCCGGCTGTGAAACGCCATACAGCGGACTCCCGACGGCATGTAATCGAAGAAGCGCACACGATGCACTTTAAACTCGCCCATTGTCCGCCTGCAAAACAGTCAGACATCAAAACACACCCCGACAATAGTTAACTCGTTTTACCACAGTTACATTCACATAATGTAGCAGCACTGTGCGCCTAATCCCCGGTATAGTTTCATATACATACTTATAAAAAGGCAGAAAATATATATTAAAATAATACACATCAAACTGCACATTTTGTAACAATAAACTGTTGGTAATTATAACCCATAATGACGTTGGTCGTAAAGCACATTGTTTTCATCATTGTAAATCAAACACACATGGAGCGTAATGTTGCCAAGTTGTAACTCTGTACAGCCACTTGTTTAACTGTTTAGAACTTTCAAAAAACGAATAAACCTACTTTGAGCAATTTTCCTTTGCACTACTTCTTTATTTTCTCAGTTTTCGGACTTCCATAGCCCCGCAGTCCACAAACACGCCAGCCCGGTCCACACAGGAGCACCACGTTGGAGACCTCCGACCCGGATGTGGAAACGCTTGCGCCGGAAACACGTGATCCGAGAGCGCTGGCGGGAACTTTGATCAGCTGGCAGAGACGAGCGCGGCTGCGACGGAGAGGGTATGTGGAAACACAGTTGTGTATGTTTGTTTGTGTGTGTGTGTGGCTATTTATGCGTTTATCAATTATTACTTCACACGACAGGTAGATGTATTAGGTAGCTACTACTTTTTTTTTTTAGCAATTACTAGCCTACATTTAAATAGTAAAATGTACGCTGGACATGATATCAAATGTAAATACAGGTTGTGATGCATAACGAAGCAAGTTTGATGCTAAAAGTATGCTGCACAATCGATCCTACGTTCATGGTTATTGTATTTTTGTGCATGAAATCTTTACAATGGTTTGGCGAGTATACAAAGTGCCAAATGATGAACAGTAGGACATAACACATTGACGATTGTCTAGGTGAAATGTTTTATCGCGATCTTGTACCTGTACATTACGGGAGCCACTTTGTCTGCACGCCTTTTACATGCTACTGAAATGCAATATAATCGCAAAATACATGCTCACTGATCATGTGTCACTCCAGAAGGGGGTCGTGTAAGACTGGTCAGAAGCTGTGGAGATGGTTCAGATCCTCATCACAAGGTATGAGATGGGTCCTGCATTTTGCAATAGCATGAGTAGAATCATATCATAGGATGTGTATAATAATTGCAGGATTTGTGTCAAACATCACGACCTGTTCCCTCAAGATCCTGTAATGAATCAGCTGTGAGTTCATCCAGGAGAGATCCCTGGACGATGTCTGCCATCTGGTGGCTAGGCATTGCACACCTATGTAGATTCAACTAATGCATTATATTCTCAGTGCTGAACAGTTTTGTTGTTTAACTTTATTGGGCAGAGTTAAATGCACATGTTGTAATTCATAATGGGTCATAATAATAACTTTCCAACTCTAGATGTGTTTATGAGAAATCTGACCACATCACCTCCCATCAGAACAAATGACAACTCCAGTGTATGCAATCCCCCCCACTTTTCTGCTAAAATAATCCTATAGTAAAGATACTCTGTGGGATGTCAGTGATTGTGACAGGCCTGTCCTTGTGCTGTGTGACAGTCCTGGCAGCCCTGCCGAGTGGATGCTGATGGAGCTGCAGGGAGAGGTTGTGTCTCGTCAGAATATCGGACTGGCTGGAGGTCAAATGGGAGACCTGCATTACACTAAAGAGGTATGGAGAGGCTGTTGCTCTCTCAGTATTGCCCTTAGAAATCCATGTCTGCCTTTCCCAGCTTCAACAGTGTACCTTAGAGCTTGTAGATTTTCGATTTCAGAGACCTGGTAGTGGGCAGGAATACCTGACGTATCTAATAAAACCCTGCCTGTTGAGCTTCTGTCGTTTTCTCACCTCTGTTTCCTGTGTTGTAACAGGGGATTCCTGTGCTCCTAATCGGACACCACATATTGTACGGGAAGGTGGTGAAACTGGAGAAACCCTTTGCCGTTCTTGTGAAACACTCGGGCCTTCCAGAAGGGACTGAGGATGATATGGAGACGGGAGAGGAGAAGCCCACGTCATACCAGGTGTCGGCGCTCATCAAGAGAAAAATCATCTTCAAAACGCGGCCGAAGCCAATCATCACCAACGTGCCAAAGAAAGTGTAGCCCGCCTGGCCTGCACAGCGTGGATTGGGCTTTCCTGTAGCCTGGGCCTTTGTGTCCTGAAGTTTTGCCTCTGGTTCACAAGGATGCGTTTCTCCAGTTGATCTCCTTTTGAAAAGCAGTTTTTGATCAACTGAAAACTTGAGGCGTCTCATACATGGTCAGTCCCAGCCACGAGGGCCCTGCAGGCTTTGCTGTGTTTTACCTTCATATTGCATTAGGTCCCACAGACTTTGAAATAGGCGTTTACACTCATTCATTGTTGAAAATTGTTCTGTTAATTTACCTGAATATATAATAATTTAAATTTCCTAAAGTCTTAATTAAACCAACACCAGAAGTGGGAAAGGAAGTCCAAGTTAATTCCCTCTATTCATGGACCAGAGTACATTGTTATTTTTATTGCAGGATAAACCATTTGTATGGATTACAGCCTTGTGATCAGTATTTTAGTTTTATTGGCATTTCAGGACGATGATGAACTGCCATTCCCGAGGCTGTGACAAGGGGGTGGTAATGTACGGCACATTCATATCTTAGCTGCTGACGCTGTTAACACAGCTGACCTGGCAGTGCACTGGCTGCTGGCGTCTGGCTGATACTGTAGAGAGGGAGACGGGACACACAGGGGAAGAAGGTAGAATTTCCTTTATGTTCAAGATTTTGACAGTAACTGGCCAAATAAACACGGATTAATGGGACAGACAGGGTGTGCAGACAAGATTCATTGTCGTGGCCAAAGTTTCCAACAAAACAAACCGTTGAGGCAATTCAAAATAAATGTGTTCATTTGTGCCTTAACTTTGGAATTTGGGTTTTGTGACAAATTCAGTCTTCAATCCCAATTGAATTATGCATGACTGATATTGAAATACAAAGTTAATTTGGTTTTATGGCCAACAGTTGGAGAAATCGTCATACAGAGACATACTACGACGCAATAAGAAAACCGTGACGGATTCAAGTTCAGAGTTTTATTGAAAAACATTTTGCACGACTGTTCAGAAAGGCTGTTAAAAGGTCTCCAAAAATAAATACATAATTTGAAATAATATACATGTAAAACTTTTAGAAAGCCCTTTGCATATCTACACACAACCATACTTGTATATATGTGTATTTGTGTGTGTGTGTGTAATATATATATATATATATATATATACACACACACACACACGCACAAACACAAATGTATATAAATGTTAATATATTAACATTCCCAACAATACAAAGATACATATTTATCTTAAAATACACCTACATTTACTTATGTCAGTTAACTTATTTTGATGCATCTCGATCATTAAATACACAAATACTTTTAAAATATTTGAATAGAAAAATATATTTATTTACAACTTTTTCTTTTCACATTGTCCCTTATGTAAACCTATAACTTGTGCATCTGTGCTGGGGATTTTTGAAGGTTGTTTATCAACTAAAGTGTGTTTTGCCTGTATATAACTAAGCACCATAGCCAGTCTTGCCATTGGCATCCTGTTATTTTTGTGTACAAAAGTATTACTAAAGAGCATCTTTACTGAAGATAAAGCTAGTGACAAGAAAATGTATCAGTCACTACCTTTACGACAGCCCAGATTCACAGTTAAAAGGTTTGTAGTATAGTCTCACAAAAAAAGAGCAGAAATGTAATTAACATACCTTTGTCCAGAAATACATCTGAACCATTGCTTGTAGTTATTTAGTTGCTTTCTCTCATTCCTCATATAACCCTAACGGAAGGTACATTCTAGATTGACTATTCACTAATTCCTCTGCTATTCACTATATTATTGTGTAAATATTGCCATTGTGTATTTGTAAGTATTTTTAATATTAAACTGATTTTCAAAGACCAAAGTAGTCAATCATGTCCATGTTTTCAGGGAAAGTGGTTGATTTGTACTCTTCAATATCTACAATTGCAAAAAGGAAAGCCTTGATGTATCAATAAAGCATTAAAGAAAATAAATCTTTCAGAATACAATGAGTGACAGCTCTGACCATCAGTCTAACCAAGTGAAATGTCTTTCTGAACCATAACAGCATTTAATGTCAGATATAGCCACTTCTATGCAAACTGCAAATAGTTAACTACCTGAACCAGCTTCCATAACTGTACCAGGGGCTCTGTTTGAAATATTACAACAGATTGTCTTCACTTGCACACTTACAGTCTATACTCCTTGTTAATACCCTAACATTGAAGTGTTTATCCTTGCTAATGGTACAGGGAGACACAGCTGACTGAAAAGCAGGTCTAGACCACCTTTATGGATGATAATCCATCTGCAGTGCTCACACCATGAATCTAAAGCAGCAGTGGATTCAGGCTTAAACACACTGTAGTATTCAAGTTTCTGGACAAAATGGCCAAAGCCCTGAAAGAATGCGATAGTGGCAGCGGTTTCTCGGGTTGCTAGAGCGAGCGCCGCTTGGCAGCCTGGCAGTGTATCAGTAGATCTACAATCGACCCGACGTGAAAACCGAGCTACTGAAGAGAACAGTGTGCATGAAAGACTTAATTCACCAGCTTTTACCCCAACTGCCACTGAACTGCTTGAAAGAGGATTTTCTAAATTTAATTTTTTACTTCAGCTTCTCAGCTTCAATCAGAAACTTAAAAAAAAAGCTCTTTACAAATATTGTTGTTGCTCGTTTCACCCTGGGCTGGCTAATGTTATTTTCATGAAGCTGTGTTTAAAGAATGGTGTAGGTTTCTGAAGAATATAGCATCATACTTCCCCAGCTGAGGCCATTTTAGAAACTTAAATAACATTTTTCTTGCCACAGTAATCATTTCAACTCTGTTTTCAGCATGTGTTCTTGTACGGAGGGGTGTGGCACATCCAAGGAGCATCCCCGGCCTACACCAAAGAAGCGAGTGAGAATATGTTCAGGTTTTACCTTTGAAAGGATAGAGCTACATACGACTTAAAGTTAAAGAAAGTTAAAAGTAATAACACTTTTTTTTTTTAAACACAGCTTCGAGACAATGGATAGATACATTCGAAATACATGTAAAAAATGTAGAGCACATACCACTTTAATGTAATAGTGCCATAATATAAATTAAAACTGACTAATGCACTGTTGATGTCAGTAATGTTAAGTAATGATTTGAACAATGTAAGCGACTCATACATCGTTTGCACCTTCAAGATTCTGATAGTTACATGGTCACTTATTAGCCCAATTTGGTTCATAAGAAATGTTAAAGCACTATTTAATAAATACAAATAAAAGTTAGATTACACATTTTTAACTGACAATAAATGCAGAAAAATCTCATAAAGGCAAATGTTATTTTATTGCCAAATGCATATTTTTATTGACAGTTGTCATGCCTGCTCTAAAATTGCATTTTATAGTTGCATATGCTAAAAACTAAAGTGTAGCAGATATCTTTAAAAGTATATACAGTGGTAAAGATGTATAACTGTTAAGGCTGTCATGGATTCATCTGAGGTTTGAGATTTGTTTCTGTAGTTTTTGTGGTATAGCCAACAGCTTTAACCGTTATAAGTGAGAAGGATTTGTGATGTAGCAATTAGAAGTTGGCACACAATCCAAATGTGAAGATAATAAAAGGCAAAATAATAATTAATTGGATTTTAAGACCCCACTAATTTAACACAACACTTGTATAAAATTAAATTAAAAAATCACAATCTTTGGTTATTACATGTATTTAAATAAAATAAATTAAAAAAAAAAAACATGAAAAGTAAAAAGATTAAATCTTACAAAAATAAAAATAATAATTTGGCTTCACAGCCGCATTTCAAGTTGTTCGTAAAAAGGCTCAGTTATTGAGGTACTGAAAGATATCGGTTTTCAAAGATAAACAGAACAAGTGTCTAACAAAAACAGAACAATGCACTGCAACCCCTCTGAAAGACTCTTGAAATATGTGTTGCACAGCAAAGATGTCCTTGGTGGGGCTGAGTTGGGACAGTAGCTGGTATGCGTTTGTGACAGGAGCACTTGGGGACTGTGTCTTCAGACTGGTGACAACCCTGAGTAGAAACCAAGTCTGCTTGTTATTGCCCTAAGAATCTCCCTGTGTACCGATCATGCTCCCAGTACGTGAGGAGAACTCAATTCTGATCTTATTTATTGAGGCATATGATTTGTTATGAAGTATAGAATTAACCTGTACATGTTTTGTATGCTGTACTGTGTTTCCATTGTAAAAAACAAAACAAAAAAACATTAAAACACAGCGGATGGTGCTAATGTTTTCTTCTTTTGTTGGTTTAAAAAGTTTGTTGTTATTTTACTTTTATCTGGCACACAAAACACATTTTGACGGTAGTACATATTGGTTTTGTTCTTTCATTTAAAAATAAGATCATATTCATTCATTTCAGATTTGCCAATAAGAATGTCTCCTCCAGCTTGCCATAGCTGCTGGGACAGTGGCAACAACAGGAAAAATGTATTAGTGGTGTATTACTTTTGAGCAGGAGAAGTGCTCTCTCTTTTGAAATAAATAAACAGATTGTCTCCATAGTATTGAGTTCTAAAAGTGCACCTGTAATGTATTTGTGTTAGAGGCAACCTGATTTAGGCAGAATAATAAAGCTGATCTGATTCAACCATTACTTTTTCGCCTCTGATTTTACATCTGATTCAAGAATTCACATGAGCCCATGGCAAAACAGCTTTCCTTTGCCTTTCCTGTCCTGCACAATCAGCCCCAAACCACAGTTACTGCAGGAGCTCTTCCCACCTCAAATATATAGCACCTTTCTTTGCCAGCGAAGTGCCATGATACAGCCGCAAAAGACAGCAAAGGTATTACAAAACCTGCCCCTTTCACATGATGTGCTTTAGACTGAGTTTGGTTTTATGGACAGCGCGATTCGAATAGCACCAGTTGGTTTCACGCTTCGGCGTAGGGCAGGTGGTACTGCTCCTCCCTCTTGCTGCACCGTTTGGCCACGATGGCGAGGTACAGGACCAGGAGGATAATCCAATAGCAGCCGTAGAGGATGGCTCCTGCAATGAGGAAGGCGATCTCAGTCTCGTTGAAAGGGTCTTGAGTCTCGCAGTAGATGGTATAGGCCATGCCGCCCAAGAGGATGGAAAACCACACCGTGACGGGGATGAGGCCGATGAAGTTCACCACGACCTTCTTGCGGCCGGAGGTGCCCCAGCCGGCCTTGTTGATGGTGGCGATGGCAAACATCTTAGCGGGGAGGAGGCTGGACATGTAGAGGAGGGAGTAGAGAGACATGAAGATCATGACCACGTTGCCTCGCAGGAAGCAGGCGTATGTGGCCTTGATCATGCCCACCAGCTGCACAGTCAAAAGGAACAGCAGGATGTTCCAGATGCGGCCCCTGTAGAAGAGGTGGATGACGGTGGCGATAAGGAAGAAAGGGAAGAAGCCTGTGACCACCGACTCGTATGTCATCCACAGGTTGTGCTTGTGGAACCACAGGGCGTTGTAGAGCCACTCACGGAAGTAGGACTTGCTCCAGCGGGTCTGCTGGTTCAGCCAGCGCAGGTACTTGGTGGGCGTCTCGGTCTGGCACTTGGACCTGGCAGTGTATTTGGTCTTGTAGCCCAGGCTCAGGACCCGGTTGGTGAGGTGCCGGTCGTCCCCGAAGCTGCACTTGCTGCCCAGGAAGGTCTGGTTGTACCACTGCTCCAGGAACTGCTGCAGCAGGGAGTTGCGGTACATGCCCAGCGGCCCGCTGATGCACTGCACACAGCCGAAGTAAGACTGGCAGGCCCGCTCCACATTGAAGGCCATCCAGTACCGCACGCTGCTCAGGAAGGAGATCCACGAGTCGTACTTGTTCAGGATCTAGAAGGAACAGACAGGGAAGCATTTGGATGTGTTTCACAGATAACTGTTTGGAAAATTACTTGGGTCCACACATGCATATGTACAACTCTCCCCTGTTGTTAAATTGGTGTTTTTAATGTACAGTCTTTCTTTTTTGGAGTTTGGAATTATCAACAGATCTTGCTTCTCCAGTTTCACTAGTTTTCTTAATTCCACTGACTGACAGGATCCCTTTCAAAACTTTTGGCTCCAGATTAAAAACTGAACCCTTTATTTATTTATTTTGGAAAGCAGTCATCAACAGCTCACTGGACGTTTTTTTTTTTTTTTTTACCTGCACATCTCCTCCAACCCCCCCGACTTTTGGGTCCTCCTCCAGGATGTTCAGCATCTCTACAGTACAGGCTGGGTCCAGGACAGTGTCTGAATCACACACCTGTGCACAACACAAGGGGAAGAACACAACACCATTAACTCCAGCATTCAAACCCACTCACCTTTATAAACTAGTTCCCTCAAGCATGCGTTCCTTCCTACCCCTCCCTCTACCAGCAGTTTGCTTATCGCTTATAGGGATCAACATTTGGAAAGACAAACAGTGTCAGACCAGACTCGCCCTGTTTATGGAGATGACACGGCCTCAGGGAGCTGCAGTGATTTTGTTCACCCTCTCATTGAATATTATATCTCAATTTCACACACGTAGGGAAGAACTCCAAGTCTGATCACGTTACTGATTGTATTACTAACACTAAACATACTGAGATACAGGGAGTGTGCTCAGACTGCAGCAGATGACTCTACAGCGAGGTGCTCTTTGGAAGGATCCGGGACATGGAACATCAGAGAAAAGAAAAGGGTATGGCAGGAAGGTAGAGCCTTGGGGAGGAAAATGACTTGCGTCTGTCAACAAGCCCTGAATGGAAATGGACAGGATATTCTCTGATAAATACTTCGCTAGTTTACCCCGTGATGGACTGTTTACAGACGTGTCTTTGTGAATGCTTGTGAAACATATGCTGTCACTGCCTTTCTGTGGCTTACTAACCACACGCACTGTACGCACTGTACCTCCCAAGAGTCTTAGTGCCTTGATAAATGGTGATGGCACGCCACTAATTCAAAGGAGACCCTGAAACAGGCAGCAGTGAGAGGGCCCCAGCATAAAAACGAACACATGACAACAGGATCAAGCCATGAGCCGTGACAGTTTCGGCTCAAAAACACACTGGGGCAGGTCACAGAAACGCGTGCCAACTCCTTGATCCATGTTCCTTCTCTGGGAATTCACCAACCGAAACTTGCCTGAAACCACAGAAGCACCGATTTGAATGTACAATATAAACAGCCTATTACTCTAACTTCAACAATTAGTTTGACCTTTTGTGAACTTCCTAACTGACAATCTCACAAAATGCAGTGTTAATACAAAGGTATCAAGTCTTCTACATTTAAATGCATTCTACAGCCATGGCTTGGAGCAGAACAAAGATATTTAGTCCGTGTATAATCCTGTCACTTCTGAAAACAAATCTTCATGGACCATTTAAGAATAAAAGGATTTTTGGATTCTATTATGCACAACATTGAATCTTTTTTATTTTCCTTCTCATGTCATTTTTACATGGGGTAGGACAGAGCAAGTCAAAGAGCAACCTCTTATAATTCTACCCTGCTTGGGAAGTCACCTCACAAGCTCATCCCTTCAAACGGGTGTTTTGCATTAAATACAGACATAAACAGCAATCACTTGATCCAGGGATGTCCGTTTCTCTCCAAAGGGGATTTCAAAAAGGCAAGCAGTTCATCCGAGTCGGGAGTTTAATCTCCGCTCTACCAAAGAAATGGGCGGCGGGATTTTGCCCTTGTTTGCCGGCCTCACAGGTGCTGTGCAGCTGTTGATATGGGCTAACCTCAGTACTGCCACTCAATTACAGCTCTTAACCTAGAAGTATATTATTAATCCTGTTATTATGCCTTTTCCACCTGCTGAGAAAATGCTCGGCAGAGAAGATTGAGGGTGTGTGTGTGTTGTGTACGTCTGGGAAACAGCACAAAAAGGGTTTAGCACGGGAATGTTTCGGGGCCATGCTTCCTTTCCCACTCGCTATCCGAGGACCTCAGGGGATCTTAAGCATCAAACAGACATCAGATAATGAATGAAGACAATTTAAATTACATTTCACTGAGTTTGTACATGCAATTCTATCTATATGCCAAACACGATTGTGATTGTTAAACCACATAAGTTGCATACGTCTATTAGATAACAATCACCAATTACTAACAGTGATCTCACATTGTTAGTTTCCCTGCAACATATTTGAATAAGCACACTTGTATGTAGGTTATAGTTCATGACTTTTTAGTTATTCTATTGTAGTGACTATGGATCCTTCAATATGTATTGTTTTAAAGAACTCTGTGTCCAAGTGTTTTGCATCCTTTATAGATAATTCTGGGTTGAAGCAAATCTTTTGACTCTTGCTGTATTTAAAATTTCATAAAGATACACACTAAAGGAAGAGACAAATAAAGGGCTAATAGTAAATCTTGGCACCTGCACAAATGAAACAGGATCGAATTGAATTGAAACAGGAGGCAGGATCGAATTGAACTTTTATCCAAGTGCCAGAGCAGGAAGAGATGTAATCCTATATCTATTCTCAATCTTAATCTTAATCAAAATGCAGAAAAGCTCCCCAGGAATGATGCATCACATTTATTTAAACAGAATGAAACTTATTTACAGTATACACTAGTCGACATGCCAAGCAAACACTGGCCTTTTTGTATATCAAAAGCATGATCCAGCAAATCAGTGCAATAATACACCATCAGAACTGAGAAAGAGAGCCACTGTGGCTTCCAGGCAGTATTGTCTAACTGCTTTGGTCTTATCAAGATCTATGGTAATAAACTCAGTCGAAGTCTTGCACATTTCAACAGGTTGCAATAAGGCTGCATTGAAGGTCTGTGAGGAGCTGACAGCACATAGGGGTTTGCATATGTACAGGTGTACGTCCTTGTACGGGTGAATTGTACGACCTGAGCTATACTCACACAGGTGCAAACTCTAGTAGACAATTTTGATGATCATCTATTGCTAATTCCATACAAATACAATTCCTCACAAAATTTAATTGATTTTGTTTTTTCATAAATCATCTGTACATGTACTGTTATTAGGTCATAATAAGGGCACATGAGAAGGGACTCTGTAATAATGTGATTTTTGTTAAATTATGGTAAAAATGAATTTTTGCAGTTTTATGCTGAATTTCAGTTTTTCCTGTAATTGGTCACTAGAGGGCATCAGTTGGCCACGCTTACATCTCACTGCAGTATAATCAATCAACGTAGAAATAAAAGGAATCTTGGTAATCAGTTTTAATTAACAAATTAATCTACAGTATTGCTAGAAAAACAACAATATTGTCTCTCCTGATTAAAACCGGGTCCTGCATTCCCTGACCATATGAAAATAACTCAAATTGGAATTGTTTGCCCTTAAACTTAGTAACAATTTAACCTATTTCAATCAGGAAGTAAAAACGTGCTCTTATAAACATGGACATAAGTTTTCTGATAACCTTACAGCCAAAACATGATAGTTTATGGAGAGAACAGAATATATACTGTTAGAATAAATTAGTGTGACATCCAGTCTGGAGCATCTGTTTGACATCTGCAGAGGAAAATCTGGAGTGTCGCTGCGTTTATGACTTAATTAAATAGACTGATTTATTGCAAGTTTAATGCTACCTTCAGTTATCGTAAAAACACAAATGTGGGCTAAGTATGTTGTGTTTGTTTGTTTGTTTGCTGTGAATGAAAACAGAGAAACCATTGATGCATAGTAGTGATTATATTGATGGATAAACTCAATAGGTTGTGGCAGTTTATTTCTCGAGAGTTCACAAACGCACACAGAAAAAGTCAAAACCCGAATGTTATCAGGGGCAGAATTCGGCTGGCAGTGTTTACCTCCCTGTGTCAGGAGTTCATTCAAAAAAAATCTTCTGAATGGACATTTCTGAGGGGAAGGAATGGTTTAAGGATTTTCTAATCGTGCCAATCCCATCCAAGAAAAGTATGAATATAAAGCTGGAAGGGAGCCAGGGTGGAAAGGCAGCCAAGAATACAGTGCACAATGTAGGGTGTGAGAACAGGAGTGGACCTGAAATATGACACACACTACACACTGTGTTCCACGAGGATTTGGAAAGGTAAACCTTTTGATGTATTTGTGCAGTATACACACAAAGGCCATGTATTTTATCATGACAGGTCCAAATATACTTGAAACATTGTAGATTTCCAATAAGTCAATATAATATCCCATTGGATTCCATATTCTGTTATTTTATATTAGTTTTTTAAGTATGACTGTTTAAAAATTTAAAGTAGTAGCACAAGTAGCAGTAGTAATATTACATATGTTTAATTATGGACTGCTTTTTAAAATTTCCTCTCTGTGTGTGAGATATAAGAGATATTTCCTCAGTTCCTTTTATATACATAATTCATCCCACAGACTGTAATACTGTCAATCTCATTTGTACCGAATTATTAAACGCAGTTTGTAATCCTCAGTGTTACCGGAAAAGTACAATACAATGCAAAAACATGTTCCCACTAGCCTTACAATACATTTCATCCACTCCCTACACAAAAAGCCAGGCCATAGTGATAAATATTGTGTTATATGTATTGTGGTACTTTTCACTACCAGCCCAAGGTGTTTTTTTTTTTTTTTTTTCCCACTCTGAAAACAATATCTGGTGCCATCCCTAACCTCCAGCAAAGACGCAATCAGACTATTCAAGGCCCTTTCTGAATTATGAAGCCACCTGCATTGACATCAATCCAACAGAAACACACTCCCCCAACCCGGCATCTTTTAGATTTTCTGCTGGTTAGGCATGAGACCGGCAGCACAGTAAAGGTGCGCCAAAATTGCTAAATCTCTTATGAGTTTACTCTTAATTCATAAATAGTCAAAAACACGAAAATCAACCACACACCATTCTTATGGCTGCCTCGGATCAGATATTTTTTTGTCGAATGCAAACAGAAACTTAAGCCAAAGAGAATACTTAGTCTGCTTCAAAATTGAACACTTACACACACATGCATTTAAAAAGACTAACTAGACAAATGTGGATTAACTCATCAGAGGTAAAAGTAGCTAAATATAGGCAAACAGCTCTCTCAGGCTATTTACTTTTGTAGTGTGTGGATATGTAAGTGATCTGGGTATATAATTCAAGACTACAACAGCACAGTTTTTCTAAAGCAGATGAAAAGTGTAATTGCATCTAATGACCTCTAATAGCCCCTAATTGTGCAGTCACACAGTAACCAGCCTACAGGGACTTGCTGACTGGCAGGACTGAGCCAAACACAGGTCAGTCTCTGGAAACTACTGAAACAGGCCTGGACTCCCATTATTATATGTTGTGGGATACTTTTTACACTATCTAGATGTCTCCTAAATCTCTTCAGTCCTGTCCGTATTGAAGAACACCAACTGATAGGACTGCATCAACATCAGCTTAAACTGCATTCAAATTCGAGAAAGACAAAATCACTGTCCGCGGATCATAAACAATGTTAACAGACCTCCTCCCTGCGGTGTTCCTTCACTCACCTGCATGTAATCCACACTCTCTCCCAGGGCTTTGAAGGCTGTGTACATGACTTCTCTCTTGCCTCCCCACTTCTGCATGATGCAGGAGTAGCGGCAGCCCCTGACCACCTCCGTCACGTGCCTGGCGCCTTCCTTCCCAGTGCCCTGCATCTCCTCTCCGTGGTAGTTGCCCTTCCACACGTAGGTGCCCGTCTGCTCGGCGCCCATCACCTCGTTGAAGATGTCCATCATGTAGGCATCGTCTGGCTTGTTCCCGTCCACAACCATCACCACCTTGAGGTTGGGGAAGGCGATCCTCTTGACCGAGCGCAGGCACTTCTTCAGGTAGTCCGGGTCCTCCTGGTAGGCGGCGATGCACAGCGCCACTGATCGGCTCAGGCTCTCTGGCCCAGCTTCTATTCTCATCTTCCGGTGCTCCAGGAAGGCGAACAGGCTCTGGAAGAAGAGGTGTAAGGCCAGGATGGCGCCATACAGGCCGAAGGAGAGGTAGTGCTGTTCGGTGTGGATGAACTGGTAGCCAGTGACATAGGCCGTCAGGATACCCAGGAGCACAGCAAGAGCAAAGAGGGTGGTGCCGATGACCCTCAACACAGTGGAACATCTGGTTGACATCTGCAGAGGGAATCACAACCATCAACAATGCCTTGATTTGTAAAGGTGGCTGATCATTGTCAGTTACAATACTGATCATTATTTTAATCCCCTCGAATGACCCTTCCACTTTTGTTTTTCCCATTCATGTCTTTGTGGAAGTGTCAAGCTTCCCATGCATTCAGTTACATGTAAAGAAGGCTTTGTCCTGAAAAGCTCATGGCGACAAGATTAATTCTGGCAGGTTGTAACATGGTTTGTAATGTAAACCTTTGTGTCTTTTAAAAGGCCTAGCTTTTCAAAGAGTTGTGTTTAGAAGCAAGGTCCTTCTGGGCTGAGCACTGTAATTACGGGTTTCTCTTGCTTACATGGTACCTTCTTCCCTTTCTCAAGCATGGGAGAATGCTCTTTTTCTGCTCTATGGTTCTGTATTTCTACCTGCAAGCTGATTTCTGCCTTTTTCGCCTCCTTGGAGCGCTAGGCTTTTCTCCTCAGGTATGGTTTTGGCCAGGTTAATGATTTTAATTAAAGGCCAGAATGACTTGGCTCCCAGAAAAGTAGGGGGTGGGGGGGAGAGTGCTGAAACAATCTCAGTCTTTCATTCATTAAATTACCTCCCAAAGAAGCAGAATAAAGAAGGGCTTCATTCAGAGTAATAATATTATAACAGAGATTTGGAGCAGGGAGAAAAAAACAGCACCAAAAAAAAAAAAAAAGATTTAAAGGCATCACATACATTAAATCTATACCATGCATGTATAACATTAGACAAAATAAAGTTAACCTTTCATATCAGTAGAACATTGTGGAAATTGCTTGATTATAGTGTCTTCCCAAGTTAGAATCTCTAGTCTGGTTACATTAAAGCAATTGGTTCTTTGTGCCCCCCATATTATGCCAACACCCTGGCACCACGGGACGTTGACGATGTCTTGCACTCAGGCTACACTTGGGAACCGACATGCAGAGCTGGTATCTGTTTTTTCTCCTCAGACACAGGCCACAGAATTCCCCACGGTGGGATTATCATTACCAACCAGCAAGATTTTACTCAAGAGCTCCTCAGATTTGAATGGATTCACTGGGTGAACAGCGGATCCAATAAAGAAGCCAAATTGTAGGACACTCATTCCCACACAGGGGAGTTACATAAAGAAGTGACTGCTCTATTCAAATTAGGGAGAAAAAAATCCATTACAATATGAGCAACTTGCTTTGCCCTTCAATGCATCTGCATTTTCTAGCAGAACATAAAATACACAATATCCACACATAGACTAACATACTAACACTCTCAGATACTCTCAAACAAACATTCCCTGGCACACAGGCAAACTCCTTCACAGCACATTAAAGGGACGGTATTTTAACCTCTGGAAGTGTACTTTTTATGCTTTACTGTTGCATTCGACTTCCATTCTGGATAACAGCTAGTTTAAAAGCCTAGGCAGCACTAAGGTTTTTATATTGACTTAATTCGTAGGACCTATAAAATGGATCTCCGCTATAGATCACATGAACTGTTAAAGACCTTTCTACTGTCTTTTAATTTTCGATTTTCATAATAGAAACGCCAAATAAAATTAATACAAATTCTCCAAAATTATATCACAGGTTAAAAGCAGCACCAGACCTAGACATTGACACCACTGTTTTAAATCTGAGAAGTGAATGAGTGAAAACACTAAGAATTAAAATTGAAGCATAAACGTCCCCCCCTTATATACGTGGAATGCACGTCTGTTTAAGTACGTGCCAGTCAGAAACATACCAAGGAAAAAAACAAAAGTCACACAACAGCATTATACAGAAGACAAGCAGTGTAATTAAACTAATGAAAACACAGGAGTACTCACAGTGGTGACTGGGAGACAGGAGGCTTTATCCCATTGGCAGAAAGACAAACTCTGTACTCTCAGGTGTAATTAGGCTCCAGTTGTGTGGGGCTGCGGAGATTGAATGAGCTGGAAGGCACTGGGAAAGTTTGCTTTTAACCTCCTCCCCTGGTGATGTGACAGTGGGAGGTGTGGGAATAGGTGAGTTAGACAGAAGGAGGAACCAGATGCGAGAAAACTACAGCAAATGTAGAAATACGTTTAAAGGATTGTTTTTATTTTAACCAATTGGTTATTTACCTTAGCAGTAGACTGTACTGATTAAACAAATTCGGTAATGCTTGGAGGATGTTATGCTTACAGTCTTTTCTCTGAAAATCATGGACTTATACATTTAAATAATAATTTATTAAAAAAATAAATAATGAAAGGTTATATTAAGACTATTTTTTGCAATAGATAGAAGCAATTTAATAACATTAATAATAACAATAAATTGTTCTTATTATATATATGAAAATGCATTGAAAATGTAATTCCTCTGTATGTACCTACCTGGCTCGCTATTGCGCTACCATCAGAAAAGAGACAGAAGACTCATGACAGGTCAAATAAGGGTACTTACACATTATATTTGAAATCATTAGAGGTTTGCTGTTGAGCCCACTGGAGATTTTAAAGTCTAAAATATCAATGGTTGGAAAGCTATGATGATAAGAGAGAATCTTATTGATAAAGAAGGGGGAAAATGTACAACACTGTATCCAAGTTAAGGAGTGAATGGGCTACTCAAGAGTAATAGAAGGATATTTTAAGCCATCTCTGCTAATTGTGCATATAAATCAGCTTAATCAACTGTTTCATATTTATGTATTGTAAAATACAGACATTGATGATGATTAAGCTGATAGGTTTGCGTAAGTAGTACAATTAGATTTAGAGGTGCAAGTTCAAAGGGTATTTCTGTGACTTTTTTTTAAAGCTGCTGGTTTTATAGTAATTGTATATATGAATGTGAAAATGTGTAGTAATAATTAATACATTCATTTTGATATAATGTAGATTTAATTTGAAGATACTTGTTAAAACAGTTTGCTAGTTTTATAGTTACCACAGGCAAATTCTGCTACAACAGTTTGTGCATTAAAGAAGAAGTTCATTGTGTGTATTTAAATTAAATACAAATCATTTAAATTTCACAACACTATCATACAAGTAATTTGATCAATTCAGTTTGACCTGTTTCTGAAAATGTATTGAAAACATTCTAGTTATTCAGTATATACCAATGAAACAATGTGCAAAATTCTGAATTTAGATTTAACTTCAAAATGTAACATTGTATAATAATTAAATTTAAATCATAAAAGACAAACTGAAAAAAAAAAAACAGATGAGATGAGGACCTAATTTGCCTCAGTTGTATGCTATATATAGGTCTATATATGAGGAGGTAAATTAAGGTCAGTAGGAAAGCTGAAAGGAAGCACAGTTTTGGTTTAAATTGGATCAAATCCTAAAATAGGATCCTCAGCCACTCCGTTGCTGTTTTTATGCATGTTTTTCTTATTGTAACCACTAGAGGGATCTCTGCTGTGAGGCGACAGTCACAACCATCGGACTACACATCAACTGGAAATATAGATAATACATCTATCTTTTAGCCTTGCTAAGTATCCACTGCTGGATAAAGGCCTCCACAAGATTTTTCCATTTGCTTCGAAGTACAGCTCAAAACTTCCTATTTTATCTTTGCACCTTCTGTGTGGTCTTTTTTAAACTGTTGGTATGCATTATATAACTCCATTTGTCCATCTTTGGTTTGTTCCTGTTCCAATGTGTCAGGCCCATTACCATGTTAATATTTTGTTGTTTGTAGTTTCATTTTTGCATTCACCAGGATTCAGAGCACTTTTGTCTTCAGACTGTTTCTTCCAAATGCACTCCACCCCATTTTTACTATTTGTTCTTTCTTGTAAGATCTCCTATCTGTGATTTGCTGAAAATTAATTACTACAAATCAGGCTTACAAAACTATACCAATTACTTTAAAACTCTGTGATAAAATTATATTTGACTAAAGGAGGGAACATTTAAATAAAACTAAGCGCTGATTATAATCCAAGCAAGCTATATCCCACTCGTGCAGTGACAGGGAATCCCCCTCTTTAACAACAAGTACAAATCCAGGAGTCTTGGGATTAGACGAAATACCAAGCCATATTTCTCAGGTACAAAGTGAAGAACTTGTTCAGCACAGTGACAATTTTGCAGCTAAAGTTATGAGAATCTTTGTCTTAGAAGTCAACCATCTGAAGTGACAGGAAAATATCCAAAAGCATGCTGACATACTGACAACACAATGCTTTAGTAAATAACAGTAGCACCTACACTGAACCAGTCACCCAATCAAGTGATACATACACAAGTGCAATGATTTTTTTCTTTGTTACACATTGCAGAAAATGGGATGAAAGCCTACTTGTATGCTAGATATAATCAGAATGAAAAAACTAAAATGCTTCATCATAAATTTCAAAAGTTTTCATAAATTTTACAATTTGTAAATATTATTATTATTATAATATCCAAAAACTAAAATATATATCTATTTAATGCTACAACTTGGCTGTTTCACCTCACTGGAATTTAACAGACACATTTTAATCCAAACTGCAGTCCTTTAAACAAAAATCCTCTCCCACCACCGCCTGGCACAACTGTTTTCAGATGCATTAGAAACACTTGCAAACTTGGGCTCACTATCAAAGAATCAGAAACAGCTGAAAAAGTGCTCTTCATCTCACATCCCAGCACATCCACACCTCCCCTCAATTACGACTCCACACACTGGTCAGTAACGCCCTGACAGAGGTCCGAGGGCAGGTTTTGTGAATCAGCTCTTACCTTGCGAACATGAGAGGACGCCTCCAGCCTGTCCCCACACCACGATCCCCTTTGGCTTCGCAGGGGTGCCGTCGCTGCTTCAATTTACTCTTGTTCAGCTCACACAAATCTCCTTGTTTCATGGGGTAGCAGTGTTTGCCAGTCAGACTACATTTTTCTTGTCTTTTTTCTCCTCTTTTTTTTCCAAAGTCTTTTCATTCAGATCCCCCCTTCTCCAAATCCAGCCCCGTACCACAGCGCTAGGGAAGAGCTAGCCCCAGGGCATTGACATAATATGGCAAGCCGAGATTACAACAGGGAGAAGAGCTGAACTAAAACACACATGAATATAAATAAATAAGCAGTGGGATCCTCGATGAAGCATCCCAGCCGGTGATCCGTCCTTCTGAAGCATCTTGAGTGAGCGAAAGCAACGAAGGAACATCGAGAGAGGGACTGAGGGAAGAGAAGACTTTATTTTAAGTGCTGGCTTTTACTGCTGCAGCATCTCACTGCATCCGTCTTGCAGCAGGAGGAAAAAGAGAGAGAGAGAGAATCTCATTTACACAAGCACCTAAACACAATGCTCCCTAATCTACTCCAAGTATCTGAATGCATCCTTTTTGATTCGATTTATTAAAACAGGAGCTCCTTGCTTGCAGACCTTAAGGCACTGGTGCTGAAGAAGAGAAGGAAAGAGAGAAAGAGACTGCAACTGTCATTATTATTATTCCTACTGCAGTCTCAAACCCTTTGTCAAAAGTTTCACACGGCTCCTTCTCTTGCATATTTCCTCCGATCTCAATAAATCCAGTGGCAGAATAAAAACCAAGTGTCTAAGCATCTCCCCTCCTGTCCCTGCTTTCTCTTTTCCCTCCGCTCAGCAGAAAGCAATGGAGCCTGCTGCCTGGGCTCCTGCTACCACACAGAAACTGCAGCACATGGCAGAATGGTAATTAAAGTAATAGCTCTATCCCAGGCAGACGGAGAATCAGTGAATCTTGGTCAAGATAGTTCCTCCGTGAACGACATCTCTCGATAGCAGGCAAGACGTCGAGAGCCACCAAGGTTATCTCAGCCTGCCCCCCGTCTATCCACGCGCTGCGGTACCCTTGCTTATTCTCTGGGAAATGCGGGGAAACTAGCAGCCTGTGTGCACTTTAAAGGGCAAAGCCTGAGATCATCAAACAGACACTTCCTATACCTGCTGTGCGTTCCTCTTCTTCTTCAGGCAGGGCTGTGAGTGTGAATGCATGCTGGACAAATGAGCAGATCAGCTCACACAATGGTTTTTACAAAGCACACTGGACATTTAGCCAAAGCCGACACACAGCAAAGCCATTACATTTTAGTTTAATGACACCAGGTACCAAAAGAAGACTATTATTACAAAATAGTTGCATCCATCCTTGCTTTAGACTTATTTTCATTTGGCCCAGACTTGCTTCTAGGTTTTGCTCACCTTTTTCTTTGTTCAATGGTGCTTCTTTGTCGGATACTGAAAGGTGTCAGTTATTCAGAGTGCTTTATATGAATTCAAAGACCATGCAACAATGTCCGTGTCCGACTCAATCATTTGCTTCTTTGATGGGTTGACCAATACTGCGAATAGTTTTTTGGAAAATCAGCTGATTCTCTAAAGCTAAATGATCAAGCTACAACATGATTTAACTAGACAGAGTGTAATCCCATCCCTTGAGATAAACTATGACAAGTTTTCCCTTGGTACAAACACATTCACTACCCCTTGTGCTACATGGCTCATTAACAAGGATGTTACAATTTACAACCACACTTTCCCATCCCATGTGAAGATGTTTCACACCAGGTTAGTGATAATGCTTCGAGTGACGGATTTCTTGATTCGTAAAAAGTTTGTTTTAGTCACAGTGAGCCGACTGACATTACTGTACAGCCCATTCACTCCAACTACTTTTGACAAACAGCCAGGCTGTGTCATGTTTACAAATGTTGCCCTGTGCGAAGAAGCAGAACACAATTAGGCTATGTAAAATAAAGATTAAAAAAAGATGTCGCAACACCTTTCAATCTAGATTAAGCTTAATTGTGCATCAGACGGCTTGGAAATAGAGCAGTTTTATATAAATCATATACATCTTTCCACCTATAAATGAAACATGTGCCTCAGCTGCAGTTCAATCTATCTTCCAGCCAACAGCCAATGCAAATTAACTTTCACTCTCCAAATAGACTTTCACTTTCACTCTCCAAATACACCCTAACCTGCTCACCAGAATAATACTGTAATATTTGATGTGGACAAAACTGTTTAGTCTCTAAACAATACCATGCATACTTGTAGATGTAGTATACTTATAACTCTGGGGAGTTTTTGATCCATTTCAGCTGCTTGAGGGCCAATCTACTCATTTTAGAGTTTCCAATAACATTTCTCATACATTAATTAAACTGTCACCCATTATTTGAGCCTGTTTTACATACTGAAACAAGAAAAAAGAAAACACTTTAAAACAGCTGTCAAAGGAGTTGATTGTATTTCAGATGTTTTGCATGCTTGATTAAAAGCCCTTGTTTAGATTAGTTGACACCCATTTTCCCCCATTTAAGTCAAATAAAGGCCTCTTTTCAAAGCTTGGTGAATGGCCATTAACGCCAATTAATCACGTATTTGTGCCAGTTTTTCAATTGTTTTATTCATGTGATCAAGGGCAACTTTCAGGACTTTGGTACCAACATCCAAAAGAAGAGGAAGAAAGGAAAATGGAGGAGTAGAAGCATTTCACACTGAATTTGTTTTGTTTCCTTTGTAACCAATACGCAACATTAACACATGCTTTGGCCTTGCTCAAGACAAAGACATGTAATAGCCCATCACCAATGACGTATCAAAACACGTAAAGGCACTGTAATTAATTCTCATGAATTCTGAAATCGACCTGATTTTATAGTCTGGTTGACATTCTCACCCCACTCCTTCCTGCCCGTTCCTGAATGTAGTTATCTACTCAAAAACTGTGGTAGGGTCACCACATTTTAATTAATGACTGCTTGAAGCATTTACGAGGAGCTACCTCCTTTGAATGCATGTAAACCTCAAGCCTTATCTTGTATGGGCAGATCCCTCACCCTGAAAGACGTGCAGGCATTTAAATCTTGGGCCAAAAACATATATACGAGGACCTCCGTGTGTCGAGGGTGAGGTGTAAAGCTTTTCTTTACCAATATAATTAAAATAATCTCTTTGAATGCCATCTCAGGGTCAGCAGCTGTCAAACATGTCTAACCCCCTGCAGAGAGAAATAATTTACATACCCAATGTATTCCACAAAGAACACAGAGAAAACACTAAGCAGTTAGGAAAACCCTGCAAGGAAATGTTATTATTTTTGTATAGTTCCTTGAGTAACCATTATGTGAAAGTGAATGCATTATTTTGTCTTTATTTTCTAAAGGTAGCCAAACAGCAGTTAATAATGCGTAATGGGACATGTGCATAGCCAAATGAAGAGATATCTTTATTAGTGCTAGGTGGTCTGGCATGTTCGGACTGCTTGGGGAAGGATTCCAGTTTCCATCAGAAGGCAGTTAGACAAGCAAAAATAATATTTGTCTTTCTTTTCCTCTGATGCCTTTGTTTTGGATCGTCACTAGCTCCAGAAACATTCCGGGATAAAGCCATAACTGGAATCCCTACACAATTTACATTTACATATTTAGTTGTTAGCTAACTCCCCCACACACACACACACCAGGTGTTCAAGAAGTCTATGGCAGGACCACAATTTTCTTCTCCAGCTTCTGCTCTGGGAAGATGAATCTTCTGACAACATCATCCAACTCTTCCAGTGCCAGCTGGGCGTGCAGCACGGTGATGTCATCCCGGTCCATCTGCACCACCAGTTTCAGGGCACGGTACAGATCCCGGAGAACTTCGCTGAGGACCTGACAACCACAAAACAACAAGCAAGTCATCACACAGGTCAGGCATTTGCTGAAGCGCTATGGATTCTGTGTTTCTGGTGCTCATCCTGGGGAAAGAGGAAATTCATTGAGAAGGCAAGGTTTGAAAAATGAGGGGAATCAGATGAGGATTCATGCAACCCAGCTTCCTGATGTTTTGGTTACTTATTATTTTGCTTTGGGGGCAAATGTATATGGGCCAAAGAGCCTCACCTTTTCAACAGCACAACAAACACAAGAGTTGATGATTATGATAAGAACATAAGAAAGTTTACAAACAAAAGGAGGCCATTTGACCCATCGTGCTCATTTGGTGTCCATTAATAACTAGACGTTCAAGTTGTGCTTAATTCGGGCATACCAAGATCAACAATGAAAGTGTTAACGTATGCAAATGCTTGAATTGTTCTCAAGTGTTTGTTTCCATTTCCATCTCCCATTTTATACACACACACCTACAGTCAAGGACCAAGCTGCCAAACACATCTTCACACAGCAATCTGTCAAGGACTTGCCTACCTTCCCCACAGCATTTCTGTATCACGTTTCATGCACAACAGGGAGACAGGAAACCTTTAACTATCAGCTGGTTGTAAGAAAGGCTTCAGAAACAGAAGAGTGTGTTATTATGGGGTCAAAACAGCTGTCCAAAAGTGGCAATTACAAGAATGAAAGGGAGACAATTCTCATTATATCACTTCCAAGGCCAAGAAAGGAAGCTGTCAAAGCGGGGAATTTTCTCTTTACAGTACAGGCAATACAAATGAGGAACACATTGTGTGCTGTAATTTGATATGAAAAGCACAAGGTTTGGGTTTCCCCTTTTTGGTTGTCCACAACAAGTAATAATATGTCAGCAGTTTTCAGAGTTTTTATTTTCTGCTAAGCTAATTTAACACTGGTAGCCCTTGTTCAAAATGTTATGTTATGATTTCTAAGCTTAAGCTAGTTTTCACAGAGAAACTAAACATCAGCATGGACAAGTCCATACAAACTATGTCAAAGATTTAATCTGTGCATTCTATATTAAAAAAGGAAAATCTGCCTCTAGATATTCTACTTCCCCTTTTGTTGCCTCAAAATGCAGTAAAACTGTATTTATATTTATTTGTAAAATGTATCTACACATCCTACCCCACAACGTCCAGATGGAAACCATTTTTCTAGAAAAGAATAGTAATCCTAAATTAGCCCAGGTGTAACCAAATCACATTCAAAATCACATCAAGTTAAGTGGCCTCCACCTATGTTAAACTGTAGTTATTCAGATTATTGCAGGATAAATTCAGCAGTTCCTATAGGTCCTATAGGTCTGCTGTGTAGAGCATTTCAAAGCACAGACTCAATCATGAGCACCAAGGAGCTTTCAAAAAGACCTCCGGGATAAAGCTGGCAGAGATGAGGGGATGGGTATAAAAAATATCAAAGGCTTTGACTTCCCCAAAGGTGCTTCCACAAAGTTTAATAAATTATGATATTTCAGTTTTGTATTTTTTAATATGTAATTTTATTTAACAATAACAACTTTTCTCCCCTTAACAGTGAATTTAAATGCATGAAACTGAGGCACTGATACAGCAACATGTGGGGAAACATTGTGTAGACTTTCAATAGTCTCTCTCTCTCTCTCTCTCTCTCTATATATATATATATATATATATATATATATTGGAATTCAAAGAAGAATTTCAGAGACTGTTGCTTTAAAGCCAAGCAAAAAAAAAAAAAAAGAGAGACTTAATTTAACTCCCATCCACCTGAAAATCTCTCAGTTTATCCAACTTAAATTGCACAACAAAAACAGCCACATTAAGCCATTCTGATGGGGGCAAAGCTTAAGTCTTTCAAGTCTCTGACAAGGTTTGCCTTGGAGACACTATGTGACAAAGCCTAGATGAAGAGAATATGTGGCTTCAGGTCTTATATATGATTAGAATCTAAATCTCCACACCTCTACAGTATTGAGATAGCCACAGCTCTGCCTGTGCTAAGATGACAAGCCACAGAAGATTAATATAATTAACTTCCAAAAGATGTACCAAATCTCAGCCTAAGCTTTGAAACCCCTGTCATCAGTGTGCTAGCTCTGTAAGATCTACCAAGTTATGAGCTGGGCATCTGCGAAGAGAGTGGCAACCTCGAAAGAAGATCAAAACTATTCACTAGCATGTCATTGGAAGAAACGCTGTGGTTAGATGGGCTTAATCAAGTGGAAAATACAACAAGCCTGAACAAGTCTTACTTTTATTATCAAACAGGACAAACCACAAAGGGCAAACTGGAAGATCAATTTGGATATTAAAAGGGATTCATTTTTATTTATATTATCTTAGAGGTCAAAGCAATTTGCACATTTTGAGTAAAGATATGCAAAACCTTCCTGGGAATTCCCAAACATCACATTTTGTGTTCACATACATTCTCCTCATATCATTAACCAAAGCAACACCGCAAGCTTTTTTTTTTCCCTCCAGTTTTAAAGATCAGCTGTTAACAGATAATTATACATGAACATATTAAGCAGACTCAGAGACGACAAAACTGCAGCCAACTGAATCAAAAGAAAGTTGGGAGCGCCAAGGTGTAGAAAGTGCCTGAAAAGAGCCAGATTCATTCATTCTCAGAAGTAGAAGCTTTAATAGTGCTTATCTCCCGATGGGGTTGCTGCTATTCAAATCTTTTATCTTTTCCTCAAAGGATTATAAGGGGATAAAAGCTATTCAGATTCTACACACATTTATACAGCTGTCTTATAATACAAGAAGCAGCTAGAGGTTAAAAAATACTTTCAGAGGAGGCTTACAGAACAGTTGAATATCCTTCCACCTGTTATATTGTTCCTTTACACCTCAGAACAGATTGCATGACTTTTCACTTTTAATTTTAAATTCTCTTTTACATTCTCTTTACATTTCCTGACATTAAGCATACTTTTGAGTTGTTCCTTTATTGGGACAGGGTGTTGCTCACAATTTTCAGTTGACAGCTTCACTTAGCCCTGAACCTAACAAAACTTTTTTTTATTTACTTCAAGTTTACAATGGTGTTTGCCAGAATCCTGCAATTTGTGACATAAATCAAATTGTTGTTGCTACCGGCCCTGCCAAGTCATTAATATAATTAATATTTGTATTTTTGTTTTCATATTGTTAAGACCTGATATGTTGCAGGTGATACATTGTGAGAAACCCCTCTCTTAATATGCAAATATACAACAATAGTGTATGGGCTTCAATTGGCAAAAACACATAATACAGTGAATACAGGCAGTGATACAATACAGAAGCCTCAAAACACTTCCTTAAGCCTGGAGCAATGCTGTCAGAGCAAGCAATGCAAGACTTGTTTCAAGCAAAGAACATTCAATTAGTTTTACGTTCAAATAAACAACCACATGAAGGAGGGTATTTAAAAGTAATTATGGTAAAGCACTGCTTGACAGCTTTAATTTCTCTCAGTCATGAGAAGCAAATCCTAAACTAAGGGTGCTGAGGTACCACGACACTAAGAACAAGACTTATTATTAAACATCGCTGGTTCTCAAAGCTCCCCCTTGAGAAATAGAGTCACTGGGCACTGCTTCAAGCAACGCCAACTGCAGTAGATCTATATAGTGCTACATAAGAGCAGACACAGCTCATAAAGACACAAAGCCCAACAAGTGATCTGTATTTCACTGTATTGCTGGAGCAGGTACATATGGCTACGGATACTCAACGACTCACAGCAAAAAGAAAATGGGAGAGGATTATAGATTTCTCATTTTGAGAACCACTAATTTTGGAGGAGTTTAAGTAATAACGAATGAAGGAACGAAGAAGTGAAGTGAATTAATGAATGAAGGAATAAAAGGATGTCTTTCTCTTGCTCTTCTGGCCCACACAGGGTGAATCACATTCGTTATCCTTATCGTTTTAGCAACAAGTTATTTTTGCTATTGCAGTATCACAGATTAAATAGTTCAGTGGAAAGAGTCACAGAAAGTGGGAGAATCGCAGTAGCAGTGATGACTGAAAAGTAAATACGGGCTTCCACATGTAGCTGAAAGTATGGTTTATAGTGACTTAGTACATTGCATCTATATTCTATGGTAAAGTACCATAGTTTTGTTATACAAATAAAGCCTTAAGTGGAAGAAAAATACTGCCATTTAAGTTTTTTCTGGATCATATTTCTTAAGTTTTCCGTTTCTTGGTTCTGTTCTTGGTTGGTCAACATATAATATAATTCTTGATTGTTAAATATTACATTACTTATGATTAAGCCAGATTTACTAATTCTGCAAAACAACACACAAACATGCTTTGATTATACAGTAGTTACAATCCAAAATGCATTACATACTTAAAAACCTTGACCCTGAGGTTTGTATTCATTGAGCTTTACACCTAAAACGTCTGACTTTCTTTTCCCCGTACTGCACCTAAAGTCTTTTGTTGCATATCATTTGCAAGTCACCAAGGCTTCAGTTGTCGCATTGCAAACGTGTCTCTATAACCAATTTTTCATAGAAGGTGGGCGTGAAACTGTGAAAGCCCTTTATTGCACTGCCAGGAGTGAGATTTATGACAGGCTGAGCTGATGGAGCTGAGAGTCCACTTGGATAAATGGCTACCTGAAGGTGACGATCCAGGTCTCTCTGGTACAGAGCTAGCAGGGACTGAAATGCTAAACGTTTGGATGTAAGGAGACAGACAAAGCCTCAAGTGAGTTTTTTAGTTTTTTTTTTAATTTTGCTTTATCTTCACGGAATGAAAAAAAACAGATCACTGTACCATACTGGTACCGTTTGTGTTTCTGAATGATTTTAAATGCAAATCATGAGAATGACCCATTTCCACCAAAGATTTAGAATGAACAATTATTTTATTTTTTAAATGCTCCATTCCATTGGCATAAAACAGATAGAGCAAACCACAAATCTTCAGGGATTCTTTACACTGACATTTTGACTAATCCAAGCTAGTGTTAATTTAAGACTGAAGCTATGCCATTTGAAGTCTCCATTTAACCCACCACTGGATTTAGTCCCTGTGAATACGAGCCTATTGGATATCAGTGATCTATCTTAATGCAGCTTAATTTTACTTTCAATATGTTCAGAGTTTAAGAGAAAGAGTTTTGTGCACTGTAGGTTAATTAGTCTTTTTTTACTCTGCAATGGTTCTCTGAACACAGGGTGAAGAAGCATTCATTCTATCCATAAGATGAAGTCAAGTATTCAAATCTCTCTCCCAGTCCGACACAAATCACCAAGTTCCTCTACTGTCCTTTAGCTTAACCACCATATCAATCAACAGGTAGTTGTGCCAGCCGATGATCTTGTGGATTTCCAGAACATTTTCTGTTAAATTCCATTGGTTAAGATTTGCCTTTTAAACATTTTACACTTTTTTGGCGGGCAGGGTTATTTTCCTTACTTCGATCAATCACCAATCTCCACACATTTGCCCGTTAAGAAGTTGACTAAGTTCCAAGCGGAGCATGTGACCACACACACACCTTCTCGAGGTTTCTCTCAAGTGCCTCTACATTAAACAGCATTTCAATGTAACTACAGGGAGAGAACGGGAGAACAGGGAGAGAGAAAAAAAAAAACACTACATATGCAGGAACCATGATGGAAATGATTTTGTGATTGTGACTTTGAGGTTTTGCATCCCCTCTCATTCTGTCGCAGGTTTCAGATTTTCAGTTTTCCTCAAACAAATGGCCAGACTGATCCTGGGAAGAGTACCAACATCCACACCCTGCTGTGTGCCCCCCCACCTCCCATAACATGGCAGACAGTTTCTCAGGAATATTACAATCCAAGACATGCCCTCTCTTGATCTCACTCTGCCTTCCTTTTATTAATCATCATCCTGAAGCATGAGTACCTCCCTTGAACCACATCCTTTACGTTTTGGAAATACCCTGAGTCACAAACTAAACATCAAGGAAAAAATAAAACTATTGATCTTGTACTGGCACAATCTAAATAGTTACTGTCTTTTAGGCAACCTATTGATGGTACAGCTGTGGGAAAACTAAGGACCAACACTTAACAACATCTCTTCCACTCCAGTTTCTCCTTTATTTTGCCCTGGGAGTCCACACCCATTAAAGGGGATAGCGTGGAGTTGAGGCTGCAAGGATGCAAGGCATCAGCCATGTTGAGAAAAGGTATATTGTGATAATCCTCTTGTCTGATGAGGCCAACAATCCCCATATATTATAAAGCAAGGATAATGTTCTTGAAGTGTCTTATAACCTTGTAAATCTTGCAGTCTCAGTAGGTCATGTGAAATGCCAATGGAGATGAAGATGACAGTATGGTCCAACACATGGGACATCTTAGGGTTTGCCAAAACTCTTATTGATGGTGTGATCTGGGCAGGAGACTCATGCTAAGCCCTGGTTGATGTAGCCCCCTTCACTCAATAATTAATCATAAGGACCCTTTGTTTTGCATCCTAAATAGTCCTGAATCATGTCTGGTGGATGACATTTAATGACTCTGTATTTACCATTACATCATGGTGATTAACTAGCGCTCCCTTTCGAAGACAGTACCGGTAATGACTCTGCCTACCAGAACTGTTCATGACTTGATCCTGTGAACACTAACCTACATTCAGATGAGACAGTGTAAATGTTGCAACGGAGGCAACAATACAACTTTTTGTTTTTGTTTTGGGTTGTTAATCCTAAGGTTGAAGTTATGATTAACAAAAAATTAGTTAAAAATGTAGCTCATCACTCTGTCGTCAGCTCTAACTGCTTAGGATAACTCCACATTTAAAATGACTTTGGAAGAGAGTAGGAGATGTTCTTAAGCTAAAGCCTACAATGAGAGATTGCCAAATTAGAGTGGGTTTTGTAAACCTTTTCCCAGACACCTGCAAACCTATGACTGGATACAGAATTCAAGATTTCAGACATGTGTCCTGTGCTGAGATGGGAAACGCACCACAGTTACCTGCGGGGGTTTGGTAAACTGTTACACTCTCAAGAAAGTTGAACGGATCAAGCTCCTGAAATATAATCTTGACTAAGTCTTCATTAGCTAGTTTGGACAGTTCTAGCAGGCACTGACTTGAAGCTGATGAAGGGACCAAAACTGTATTTACTTAATACACTAAAGGTTCAGGAAGTATTTAAGATCTCAAGGAGACAATTCTTTGACAGATTAAAGGCCCCTAGGCAGTGATATAGCAGTGTATAGTTTGGAGAGATCCTATGTGAGGCTCACATTTAGCAGGAATCACATTATTCATCCAGAACAATAGATCAGGACACAGAGACAAAAATAAAAGATACCACACACAGGAAACCACTTTAGGTCAACTGTGTGTTTCCTTAGTCAGATTCTTTCAAACTTTGTGTTTTTTTTTTTGTTTTTTTTTTAAAGACAAAATAGATATGGTTGGTTGTACCTTTCAGGACAAATTTAAGGCCACTGACTTCCAAACTGTGGGCTGTCCAGTAGGATGCAAATGTATCTAAACAGCCAAATGAACTATACATGTCCTACACGTGGAAATCAGATCGCTGTAACCAGGCACAGAAGTCTTAAAAACTATGAAAATAGGACACGTATGGATTGTGTCATTTGATTGGGATCAACAGGGAGCAGAGCAGGGCATTGAAATCTCACGCACTTGTTACAACACTCTCCCTCAGCACAGAGCAGATGTGTGTAAGAGCATGAACTAAAACAAGTAGATAGATGGATTTAGACACTTCTAGCTCTACTGAATACAGGAAGAGAGAGACCCGTTTCCCTGTTGACCAAGGGAGCTGGGTTAAAATGCTATGCTGTGCTCCCTGCCAGTGATGTGACACTAGCAGAGGTCATGCTGTGAGGGAGGCTGGTCTTCAGTGGCATTTCTGCTGGGAAGACATTTTGTACTTATTCAATCATTAATAGTACAGTTCCAAAACAAAAGCAACATAACACTTAATACCGAAATGGTGTTAATCATTTACACCCCCAAAAATACTGTGCAGTTGACCTTTAATATGCTGCATGTGCAATTAATTTAAAATGGTAAGAGAAACTGAAGACAACGTGAACATCATTTTAATTATTTTAACAGTTTCAGAGTTGTGTCACTTTTATTCATGATGGAATTCCTGCATTTCAGTCCACTGTGCTATTCAATCTGTTTCTGCAGAACACCACATTTTGATAAGGTAGCAACCCCAAACACACTTAAGTTGCGCTTGAAGGATTAAATGAGCTTTGTGTAACACGAGATTGCAACATTTTTCTCCAAGGATGGGCCAAAAGCTCTACACAGCCCAAGGGGGAAAAGAGAAGACACAAACTATATTCAAACCTATATGTGAATCTTTTCCCATGTTGAGTCTGTATACTGTATTAACAGTGTAGGAGAGTGGCGTTATCTGCCTGTGCCGTATGGTTTTCCTTACCTGCATGGATCTGTCACTCAGTCCGCGGAGGAGCAGGGCAATGACATGGACGGCTGCCCGGCGCACCTCTGCCTCCCGGTCCGTCTTAAGGATGGCAGATAAGCACCAGCTCAACTGAAAAGAAAGGATAAAACATTGGGTTAAGACAGTGTTGCTCTCCCCACTCCTCTCTGAAACCAGCTTTTATACGATTTTACTCAGACACGTGCCTGTATTGTAATGTCTGTCTTAGGAAATAATAAAACCTCCAGATCTGAAGATAAGTTACATACATCCACTAGTATTGGTCAATAGAAACACCATTCAAAATAAGATCCCGTTCACACTTGAAAACTCATATGTGAACGGTGTCATAGATTTAGGCGGGTCACAACTAGTCATTTTCGACCCGGCCTAACGCGGCCGAACTGTGACTGTGACGGTGACGGTGACGCGCCGGTGGAAAGCGTCAGCGTGTGAAGCAACTCAAGCCCCGCCCCCAGAGAATAAACCCAATAAACGCGGGCAGCGACACAGCTGCACTGCAGGACAGTGTTGTCTCTATTGTTTCAATGTCAGATCGATCTGTAGCCTTAAATGTACTGATCCGAGTCCAAGATCTTTTAAAGATCTTTTAAAGATTTTATGAATGATTGTTTTTAAAAGAAGATTTTAAATAATGAATCTTAATTGTTTTTAAAGATTTAGTTGTTTTTAAATCACATTGTTTAGGGCTTTTATGTATAGTTTTGTTATATTTTGTTGTCAAATACATTGACCGTTTTTGGGTTTAATTTAAAATGCATTAGACTTTTCTTGTTTGTTTTTTATTTTTTCCTTTTAATTGTTTCTTTATTTTGTCTAATGCATTTTCTGTTATTTTCAATGTATTTGACTTTTTTGTTGGTGTGCAGTTTTTGCTTTTATCACGTTTTGTTTATTTGATTTGAGCACGTTTATTTTAAAGTTAATTGTTTTAGTTTTGTTAAAAAAATCACAAGATTTTAAAATTTTTAAGTGATTTTAAGGATTGATATGTCAATGTTTTTAATCATAAGTATTAAAAATTGAATTGTTTTTATTGATGAAAAGAAAATACTAAATCCAATAAAATAGTATTAAATGTACTGATCCATTTCTCTAGCTCACATCTTTATATATATTATACAAGTCTAGGCTAAGTAATGAGTTCAAACTACTCGGTCGATTAAAATAAAAGTGTGTAGCTGGTAAACTTGCTATTGTTTGTTCTTGTACTAAGTATGATTGAAGTCTGAAATTTAACAGCATGCATTTTACACGTGGAAATTGCATTGTGACATTGTGAACGGGACCATAACTTTATTAATTATCCGAATTTTGCATTAAAACAATTTTAATCGAAGCAGGTTTCCATTCAAATCAGTGCATTTTAATACGAGACTAGTTGTTTACTATACAATCCGAAATGCGATTATTTTGAGCTGAGCAGTACAATCTCAAATGCCGGCGTTAGGAGACAACTGGGCCGATGCAGAAATGAAAGCGCGGTTTACAATGAGGATGAAGATGAAGTTTAAACAGAAAGCGCAGGAACTGCAGCGCTGCTGTGATGTGACCACAGACGCGTCACAGAGGCTGCTTCCATGCACACGATTTACTGTGATTTAATGCAGATGTGCTAATAGAGGTGCTTCGCTTTCGGGTGGATTGTAACAGCACTTTTAGACTTGCAGAACCGAAGATAGACATTTGAAAAGGGAAATATATGAATTGGATTCCCAATTGAACCAGCACATTTTTAATTATTTTAGAAAGCTTCGGCTGCAAAGGGTAAGATTACTTTCAAATAAAATATAGAACCGATCAATAGCCTATATATTTACATCAATATTAATAAGTTGTGATTATAAATACAGCGCATACACCTGTAAGCAGAGCTAATGTCCTGCGTCACTGGTTTGTTTGAGCAGATGTTTTTTCCCGGCATGCATTTCGTTTAGGCCGCCCTTTCGCCGCATATGTGACGCACTGAGGCTCCTAAACCCGCAAGTGTGAACGGGGGGACTAAATTGGAGACGGACAGGGCCGGCCTAATAAGTGAGAACGGGGTCTAAGAAACAAATGTACGCGAGGTTTGTGAAGATGTCAGTGTGATTTGCGATTTCTATTATTAATTCACATCAAATGGGATGCTTGATAAACTTTTCAAAAGAAGACAGACGTTTTAATGTTCTTTATTCCAAAAAAATATTATTTCGAACTGCCCAGCATGTATAGCATGCCTGTGTGTAACAGCTAATGGATGGACCACAATTCAACTTAATTAAATCAATGAACCCCTTAGATGAAATTAGAATGTCGCAGAGCACTTCTTGTAAGCACCCCTGACAATGCAGCTCAGTAATTAGCGGAGAGCTGGCCTGTGTGTTGTAAAACCATCTGCCAGAGCCGTCAAGTAGCCTTAGCAACGTGGCTTTTTTTTTTTTATTAAGAAATCTCCACAGGTCACTAGCATTTCTTCACAGACGCCTGCTTCCAAAAGGAACCGGCCAACATTTCCGAGGCTGCTCAGTACACACACCATTCCCTGTGGGCTGGGCCTGGTCAATAGTAGCCCGCACCCCCGTCAGGGCGAAAACCCATGAAACGCTTCATTCAACGATAAGGCAGCCCCCTATCAATGAAGCCTGTTTTTATTAAACTCTCCTCTCGGCTTCATCCCACTTGTGCTGACTGAAGCCCGTGTCTCCATTTAATCATTCAAGACAGCTTTGCTGGCAGTGGCGGTTCGTGTTTCTCCTGCTGCTTGTGTGCTTTCCAGTGAATAAGAGTCGCTTGTTCAATACCTCCATTCCTACTTGTTTAACCACTTGACTCCTTCCCGTTCTAGTAAGACTATATCGGTGGTGAGTTAAGTACCCTGATCTGGTGAGGCAAGATCATTAAAGAAAGTATCAGAGCACATAATCAAACCTAGAAAACTGGGTCAGCAAGTTAATTTGTTTTAGTTTTATCTGATTCAATTTAGATTTTTCAATGGACTATTTTATTCATATCTACAGTGTGAAAAAGCTCTGAACTTTTTCTAGGTTCCTCCATTAGTAAAAATTGGCATGGACCTTGAACATGTATTTCCACAGACTCCCTAAATACTAAGCCTTATGTTTAACAGCTGATTAAAAAAACAATGCCCACAATGTGATCTTAATACCACACTAATCTTTGTTCTCTTCCCCTCTCTTTCATCATACAGCTGGTTTGAGCCCAACATCAAAAAAGGCAGGTGGTTTTCAGAGGTTCTCTGAAAAAAGTTTTACCTTCTAATTCACTTAATAAGAAGGACTCAACAAAGGCAACTGTAAGACACTACCAAGATCCATACGTATATTTTTGCAACCCCAAATGTGGCGGTGACCCTAAAAACTTTACAGTGCCAGAAACACTTTCTCACTCCTTGTTACTGCTGAGTTCATTGCAAATGTAATTGCGTTACAGACTGCTGAGCGAGGCTACAGAAGATAAACAGGGAGTAATGCTTAGAGATTTCTGTTTTCTCTCGCTGAAAGAAACTGCAGCTTTTCCAGAAGCCAATGCAGGGACGTTACAGTGAGTATCCGCTGAAAGTAATTTTGGGGCAGCTGAACTGGATGAAGGACCTCACTTAATCCTATCAGGCCTTTCACAGCCGTTGACAAATAGTCTGCCTGATTTAGCCCCCCACCACGACCCCTAAAAGCTCACGCTCAGCACTGGAGAGGGTTCATTATGAGGAAGCGATGCTGATTCCCACAATGTCCCAGAGGACGATCGTAATGCATATGGCTGCTGAGTTTAAGAAACGTACCCAAGTGTGAAGGTGAAATCTTCAATGATCACAATAGCTTTTCCCTTCCCCAGGCGTACTCCTCACAACTCTCAACCAGATCTATTAAAAGCTTCTGCCGCAGGCGGAACATGATTAAAATAAAGACTGTGTGTCTGTAACCTCGGCTGATAATTACACCTTCTATTAAAACGCTGTAACTGATTTGTTAAGTGTACTTCAGTTGAAAGTGATGGATACTCTCTCTGTTCAACTGAAGAAATGCAGCGCATGGACTTTATTGGAACTGATCTTGAGTAGAATTTGTCAACCTAGTCATATTCTATAGCTTTGTTATAAAATTGTAGTTAAATTCTTGTGTATTTTTAAAGGTGTGAGTTTACAATCAGATTTTAGGCCCCTAGGGGAATGCTTAATTATAGGTTTGCTAAGGAAATTAGTTCCGATTGCAGGATTCTTTGTTAAGCTGTTAAAAATATGTCAAGCATAGTAATGAGGTCTGAAAACTCAAATTAGGTGATCTTCTGCGACAGGTTAAACATTGGAACAGTGCACACTCCATCAAGAAAGAAAGATGTTGAAAATGATTAATTAAGCACAGTATTTAATCTCCTCCAGGCCTATAGTAGTCTCTTCCATTTTCTTAAAAAAAAAAAAAATCTTACTGCTGAAATTGAAATTTCCATTTGATTTTCACAGCCATCAACATGTTTTCTAATGTTTTTCACTGGGTAAGGGCAAGAAATCATAATAATGAATAATAAACAGCCCCAGATGCAGGGAATAAAAAAAAAATGTCCTGTTTCATTATAAAGTCCCAGCTGGGAGAGGGTTGTGGTGTATTAAAACATTGAAATTCTCATGATAAATAACTCGTACATAATCCAGGCATTGGATGCACATTTTGAATGTAAAGCAAACTTAATTGCATCCTTTTGCAGAGTGCAGTAGGCTGGTTTGGGAATGTGGATTTCCACTACAGGTGAGTGTGATTTTGTTCTGATATTGTTTTGACAGCAGGTGCTGTTTACATAGAACAACATTCAATCTCAATTAAACACAAAGCATTGCAACTAGTGCCTTTGGCTGAGAAGTGTAAACTGCATACAAGGATCTGCTGAACCAAAATAAATGCCACAGCACTATTACAGATAATACAGTGAATAATAATGAAATTATTAATTTTGCAATGGAGGTAAAGCGATTTGAGATATTCCAAACACTTAAGGCAAGCAAAATCCTTCAACTGAGCAAAACATTTACAATCTACAGTGCTATTAACCTTCAGCGTATCACTAGTGATGATGCATTGCTGGGTCACACTTTTACTGAGGTATTTCAAATTGTTTTGGTAGCTCTGGGAGAGAATACTACGCAGTCCATTTCTCAGATGTATGTTTTTGTAGTGTAAGTCCTCCATTACCTCATGAGCCATTGGCCCTAGGGCGAAGTTTAGTCTCTGGCAGAGCTCCCCCAGGTTGGACAAGCTGCTGGCCCTCATCATGCTGTCCTCGTCTCGGGCTCTTCTCAGGAACACGTTGATCAACGGGCCTCCGTAATGGGAAGCCAAATCACCTGGAGGAATAAGACACACAATATTCTTTTTGTTTTCTCCTCGCAGTTCCCGACAACATAAAACACACAGGAAAAGAAGCCTCTCTTCTCACCCATCTCCTTTATAATGTAGGTTACTTAACTCTCCTCTCTCCTTGACCTGATTTTTTCATGACTTTTCATTACGCTGTCTTTCCTTCCCACCTCTCTGACTTCATCAATTTCATTTCAATCCTTGCCGTCTGTCTACATTGCATTACCCTTCAAATATCCCTTCGACAACTCTTCAGGACTCAATGTAATCATGTATAAATGCTTTAACCTTTGATTAGTGATTATAATTAATAATTAAATTAGGAAAGAAAGAAAGAAAGAAAAAGACCAAAGACAGAAGGCAGAAACCATACACTTTGGTGTTCTTGTTAAATGTGACCTAGTCCTCTGGGCCAGCTCTGTCTATAGCTTCCAGGATTGTGAACACTGGCATTAGCACTAGTTTAAGCAGTATACCACACTGACCATATCAATGTGAATTAGTAACCTGCACCACTGGAAAATGATGGAGCTGGAAAAATGTAACCCTGTGAAATACAGTTATCTGCTACTAGATCAGCTCCATCACTGGCACCCAGACACCTTGCTATGACCCACATTTAGATTTAAGTCTGAGAGGGCTCAATCACCCTAGACTGATGAACACACCAGAGACTTGTGTTCTCATTGTGGTAAACACTGGTCCATCTGAGGCAGTGATGGAACTGACAGGTGAAAACAATCCTCACATCCATTTCTCCTGCTGAATACAGACACTGAAAAGCTGTGAAGTGCAAGGCAGTAATGTACTGGCCATCGGTGGGTCAACCCGATATATATGTATACATCTCCTGCGCCAGGGCGTTCGACTAGGCCAGCCCAATGGTCAAGTTTACACATTGTCTAGGGTGACCATACATCCTGCTTTTATCAGGACAGTGCTGGATTTTAATGAAATGTCCGGTGTCCCAACAATTTTCGCAAAATTGTCTAAATGTTCTTGTTTTAGCTTCCCTAAACTCACTTAAAACTCTTAAAAGCTTAAAAATAGACAAGTCAACAATCACATGAAGAAGTGAAGATTTTAATTATATTGGTAAACCCTAATTACTGGTAAGTATACATAATACAGTGATGCTAGTATAGATCCATATATCTATGGAAAGTAGACTATAGTTTACTTATACTGTAAGAAGTATATTAACTTCCCATTTTGTAGGCCTACTGTTGATTTTGTCTTTTTGTGAAACGTTGATTTATATATCCTAGGAGAAAACGTGCTGCACAGCAATAACTTAAACAGTTAAACAGTACATCCCTTGTTCTCACAGTTTGAGAAGTTACCTTCAACCAAAAATGTATACAGGAAATCTTTTATTCCCACTGCAATTAGCTTTGTTAACTCAAGATGATTTTAAATAGTATTTTAGAATTTTCCACCTTGTGTGAACAAAAGTATTATTGTATTGTATTGTACCTTGTTTAACAATGGTGCTGTAGAAAACATGGAATAAACACATTTAACCTTCTTCCTGTTTACAGTTAGGTTCATTAACACTTTTATTTGCACAATAATAATAATAATCATCATAATAAATAATTATAGCCTAATAATAAATGAAAAATATTGATACATAGTCAATATTTAATTGTTAATAACTGACTACCCATAAACATTCTATCTACATTCACTATAAAATGTAGAAACAGTGTTCCCTGAAATTCCTGCAGTTTACTGTTCCTAAAAAAAATGTATAGCTACGCATGTAATATACCAGATGAAAGAAAAAATTCAAACCATTTCACTTATATAAAACATTTTAAAACTTAGTAGGGATCTATCAGAATGCACAAAAATATAGCTTGCAAAATTCCTATGCAACAAATGGCAGTCTTATCTCTATAGTTTATAAAGGGTTAACAAGTATAAGAGCCCTCTACATCATCAGTTACAATTCCCTTTATGTATTAAGAAAACAAACAATTACTATAAACCACAAAGGGAAAAGCTTTGGAATATTATTCTGTCAGTGACTCATGATACACCCTGGCATGGTTCCAGTACAACTAAGCAGGGCAATCCTCCAAGAGTTACGGTGTCGATCAAAGAGGTTGACCTGGCTTTCTGTACAGGTGTTTATAGTTCATTCACCACTCTTAACATATATCTGCTCATTTGGATGATTCATACAGCTCACGTTAGTTACACGCAGAAAAGGAAGACACAGTATTGCTCCAGATTAAAACACATACTGAGAAGATATTTGTGCTAGAACAGTTTGGCAGGTCTAACGGTATTCCAAGTAGCTTCACACAGAAGGAAGATGCTTGGAAATTTAATACAACACCTGCAGATGTGTAATTTCCTGACATTTTCACACATCTGCACACAGATTTTGCATTAAACCTGTAAAAGTTAAAACTGTTTGGTGTGATTTTGTTTTTCATTTAAATGGAATAGCATGTCACTTTCATTTGGATTTAAATTATTATATTCTCAACCTATCTGACATGAAAATGTGGCATATGAACATTATGTATAAAATATAGCCTAGTAATTAATTTTTTTTTTTCTAATTCAGTTTTTTCCTATGCCTCTATATTGTAAATTGTTTACCTTAAATGCTTTTAATAATCTGTGTTAAATACTTTATACTTGGTGAGCTGAGATACAAAACCTGCATTATTAATCTCAAGGTACTTTCAAAGACCACATCTTATTAGTAAAAACAGTAAACATTTCTAAAGTAAAAGCTAAGTGTGAGGCAGACTTCATTTCTAAACACACTTATACACTTTATACAGCTCCTTAAAAACAGGCTTCACAAATCATGTGATTTCCATATTCCATATATGCTTGAGGATTAGTACCATTATTCTTTCGGGTCCATTTGTATTCTTCCCACTCCAGAAAGACACTGACCGAACCTCAGTGCTGCCTGTGTGTACATGCACTTTTTGAATAAAAACTTGAAATTATTGAAATGACAATTTAGGTCATGCAGCTGTACAGATCTTTGGATTAAGTGTATTAAAGGCAACTTAAATTACAACTGGACAACAGTAACAATAATGGCATGGCATATCATGAGAAACAGCTCAAATTCACCTCAAGCCATTTTCTCCCTCATCTCTGAAAAGCAGTGCATTGATATTCACAAAAAGGAACACCTTATAAATCAGAAATAATGAATGCATGACTGCTCTAGGACTTGAACATTTTATCACTTTCTAGTTTTGCCTTTGTCGGAGAGTCTATTATCCCAAGAGCAAGTAATTGGAGAAAGAGGATGAAGCTTATTGATCATATTGTACACCATTAAGACAAATCTTGTCATATTGAGTTGGTTCTCTCAGATTACCCTATGATATTGAAAATACTTATAAACGGTGCCGTGAGAAACAGAGATACACCAACCAAGCACTGCAAGATGTTGTTCTAAGCAAATTGAAATGTCCCAACTATGGAATCAATGACAGTAGCAAGTTTATGAATGGATGTGAAATCATCATCTGCTGTGCAAACATAAAACAAAGGACACGCAACTCTAAAATCACAACTGCCTGACCATGAACTTTTACAGTTATGGATCAAATGGAGCAGACACATTTTCATGGCAGGGCAAAGCAAGGGACAAACTGACCCTAAATGCAGGTTTTGGACTCTTGATTGTTTTTCCCCCAACAAGGTTTAAATCAAATTCCATTCTCCATCTGCTTTTTTGCAGATCGGTTGTCAAGGGAATGATGCTCAAAGCAAATCAAACAAATTTATACACAGGCCAAATACAGAACCCCTATCAACTGTCTAGAAGGCATCTGATTTCAATCGATTTGATGGACTTATGCTGTACAACTAATCAATCGTAAGACTAAATTGCAAGTTTGCCTGTTGTACAGAGGTATTGTGGGGGACTGTTGGATACCTAGACCTGTAGAGGTAGATGATTGCCCAAATGCAGAGCGATGCAACATTAACATGAAGTAGATCTGCAGAGCAATGATATCAAAGGCTGGGGTCACTTCCAAATTCAGGTTTTGTGGAGTGGAACTGGAAGTGAAAAATGTAAACGTTACAGAATTTTAATGGGAACTGATGTCAGAAAACTACAAATGATGTAAAATGTTGTCTGCCACTAGTGTGTGGTTTAAGAGAAGTGCTTGGCATCTACTCTGTGAGACAGGTGTGGACAGGAACGAAGGGGAATGGCGTTATTTGCATTTTTTCCTTAGGAAACTCATGTTTCATCTTGAGCGAGGGGAACTGACTACATTCTAAACCTTCACCAGAACTTGCAATTGAAAGATATGTGATAATAAATCAGATTTTGATATTGTAATGAAGCAGCTGACTTTATAACAGTAGACACTATGCTTGAAACATGTATTTTATTCTATGTTAGTCTGATCGATTGATGTTCTGCAAGGGGAAAGGATACTTTTGAAGAATAAAAATAGTTAAATATCTTGAGAAAACTAGGTCACATTTAAATAATTCAATGCTTTTGTAATTGGCAACAATTTATGTTTAAAAAGGAGTGCCATGCAATGAAACTGAGAAGATCAGGTCATATTCCCAGATAAAACTCATTCAATGTGTGAGAATACAAAGGGTCCGTTTGTGAAAGGTACAGTGCCTTGTTTGGTTTCTGCTTTGGGTTTTTCATGGATTAAGGCTATGGTGGAAAGGAGCCATTTAAAGGACAAATACTGGACAAAAAATTAATAAAGAAAACCATTGGAGTTCGTATTTTTATTGTCGATAGGCATCCTATTCCAATTACACATTTGAGAACAATAGCATTATCTTCATCAGTATTGATTACTCATAAAAATATTACCCCACTCTCCCCCTGCCCACCAGTAGAAAACACAATTCAAGTAACAGTAACATCAATGCGCCCAGTGGGTCATATCCCAGAAATATGCAGCCACCCATGGCCATGAATATTGACTTAAAAGGACTTCCCATCCTGTACGTATGTAAGGAAGACCTGTCTCTGCAAGTCTGCAGATTGGAAACCGTTTCCTGTTAGTGCAGGACAGGAACAGGAGACAGACCTTATTTAGTACGTGCAAAGTGTGGAAGAAAGTCATGGTACTGTCATCATTTCAGACAACCTGAGACATATTTCTGCAGCATCCTTGCAGTGACCCATAAACCACTTCAAAGCTGGGAAGTAGATTTCATTTTATGGTGTAAGCGATGAGTTATATTCTGGTTTCTTCAGTATTTTATTTTTTCCCAGGAATTGTTTTTATTTCATTCTCCACTCAAACAATTCTTTCCATGTTCAGGATGTTCACTCTTATAAGTGGAAAGTGAAGCTTATATTATCAGTTACATTTCCACTTCAGTATGTTATTCTCTGACTGGTTTATTTGTTTTCCTTTAACACTTGCCAAAATTCCACATTGTTTGAGTATGACATTTAATAATAGAAAAAAAAAACAATAACAGTGCTGCTGAAAAACATTGGCATTTGCCCAGGTTAAATACGTCTCTCTGGCTTAAAAGTATGTCTATTATCCAGAGCCCTGGTAAGTATATTTCCTAATATTTTACTCACAGATTACATATGAGCAGCTCCTGATGGACTAAATATAATCCTACCAAACAGTAGCACTTCCCTTTACCAAACTGACACTGATCAAAACCTTTAAATATCTTGCTACAGAATTCTCTCTTTTGGTTTTTGACAGTGCAGTCCTTAACAAGAGCCTAAATCAGATTCTGCAATGTGTAAGACAAATATCAACATCAATCAATTAGGAATACATCTAATTTTAATCGTTTGAGTATTGTTCTAAATACCTGAATGAATGTAAAATATATGTAATTCTTCCACAATTAAATCTGGTGTATTGGGTAGAGGTTTTCATTTAATCCTTTTGCAGACTTGTACTCCAAGAACACATTTCTCACTTTGGTGGGAGCTTCAGTGACAGGTGGCAGTGCATTCTGAAGTGAATCTAATTGCTGCATCCAGTTTTCTCTATGTTGCAAATCCCCACAGACCCCTTTAGTGATGATAAATCTACTGCATAATCCTATTAGTATGAAATCATTCTGCAATATCCATAAAATAACTATGCTATCCTTTATAGCATGTAAACTGTATTTTACTTGTTAAAATTAAGAGACAACTGCAAAATTATCAGTTTCTATGGTTTTACTATTTATAGGTATGTGTTTGGGTACAATGAACAACTACTGACATTTCTCCCAAATTTCAAATAAAAATATGAATGGAATGGAATGGCTGCCATACATGTAGCGATGCTGATTTAAGAAAAAACTGCAGTGGTCTCTTAATGTTTTCCAGATCTGTATATTATATATATATATATATATATATATATATATATATATATATATATATATAGTCAAGTCAAACTACTACATTAATTGAGATAAACATAAAATAAACTACTTTTGGATAGGTTACCATGATTTCTTCTATATAATGTCTTCCAATATTAATTTAATGTACAGTCATCCAAACACACACACATAATACATATTTTGAATAAGTTGAAATGTGAAATCTTCACATGATTAATTTTAACCAAAAAAGAAAACATCAAAATGATTACAGATTGCCTTCACGAAATAATTACAATTTCTCAAAGAAAAGCACCCCAGTAATTGGCACACTGCTGTGCAACTACTCTTAGTACCATTTTGAGCAATGCAATTAACAAATCGCTCCAAATCAGTTCATAAGCATAGTCTTCCTGCAGCTGACTCCATTGGCAGTGATACAAAAGATAAGTCTGAGGCGCCTCAGACTACAATCACTGTGTGTCAAAGGCAGGCTGTATTTCTTTTCTTTACTGTCTCCCATTGCAACTGGGTGAGCACCAAGTCTAACACTTCACTTTCTCAATCAAACAAGCAGTAGTGTTTTTTTATGAGCTTGTATATATGTAACACTAAATTAAAACAATGTTGATTCATAAATTAGAACAGAGGACAGTAATTCCCACTTTGATTAATAGTGTTTTTTTGTATACCCCCCAAAACAACTAAAGATAATATCTGGGGGTGTTGATGCCAGCTGTGTGCCTAGTGAGAGCTGCTTCTGTTTTGAGGCTGAATCTTTGCCAGGCTGTGATTATCTACGATTTTGTCTGGGTGATCATTCACTCATAGAAGGTGCAACTACTGAAAAGGATTATCTGAGTGGAAAGGAGGGAAAAAACTGTTGCTTTTAACAATGATTCACAGAAGAGATCAGCTCTTTAAACAAGCTGTTGTTCTGAAGCCTATATTGAACCAATCAATCTAGAACCACGAATAGGAGGAAAGAGAAGATTGTCTCAAAGAACCAATCAACATGTCTTCAAGCATCTTTGCCAAATAGTAGGGTTTACAGAAGGGGGGTGATGTCATCATAATGGAAATAATGCCATTCCACTTCAGATCCTTATCTTGACATATTGCTTCTGAGTAAGGCATGGGGATGACAAGGGTTATGAACGGGCAACACAATTCCAAGTCTTTTCACTTTAGATTCTGCTGAAGTTAATATATTATTGTCGTCTCAGTGAAGCGCTTTGAGTTCTTTGGATGAGAGTATGTTTGTCTTTACATAAGGAAACCTACTTTACATATTTTAATACAGAAAAAGTTGAAAATCCACACCTGCTTGTTGTCGGGAAGTGGGAATTGAATATTCTTTGGCTCATACCGTGACTCAACAGGCCTACCAAGTGTTCCCAGAAACTCACCAAAGTCACAAAGCCTCCCTAGACAAAGGATCATTCAGGTGAAAACCAAGATTCCTTTCTCAACATTTAAAAACATGAAGGAGGTTGTTTTGCTTGTTTTATCTCACAGGAAGCGTTTGGTTGGGATGTGGTGATAGAGGTCAGAAAGTCAGTCTTTAAAATAATCAAGGAGCTGCTTCATTGACAGAGCCATCAGGACCTTAACCTGTGGCGTTTACATTGGCCCAGCCTGGAGGGATCAATGTTTTTTTCCAGTGGATGGTTGCATAACCATGGTTGAGAACTGTCATGTCGATTTCATATGGTTAGCTTCAATTTACAGGTTGTTAAAGGTGACAATACTAACATCTTGCATTCATATAATATGTAGACTTCTGTCTGAGTGGAGACAACATTTGTCAAATATGCCCACAGCAAGACGAAGAAAACGATTTATTATATTTCAGAAACCACCAAGTAGCCAAAATGCACCAGAAGCAGGTGAGAACATGGTCTCCTACAGATATACTGAGCTCACTCACCCAAAGCCCTGCTCGCCCTCATTAGAACTTCCCCCACTTTCAGCCGGGTTTCCAGGGAGCGTGGTTTCCTGCTGTCTGGAGGTCCTTGCTGGTACTCATCCAGCAGCCTCCGCAAAATCTGTTCCGGAAACACATCAGCCAGCACCGCCAAACCTAGATTGAGGCATTACAGAAAAACAAACATCACCCTACAATGTAGCTATGGCCTTAACTACAACATTCACCTTATACTGCCAGTTACTGCAATCCACCTCACTATAGGCACAGTATTTCAAATGTTTGGGAATGCCAAGTAATCTATAGGAGATTATATTGGACAAAGAGGTTTTTGCCTAAAAGCAAGCAAGCATGTTGGCTAAGCATTTACATTAATATACACAAAAATTAGACAGCCAGGGTGGCGGTGGTGATAATAGATAAATAATGTTTTCAGTATAACATGTCTTGGTCGGCCTCCCTCCAAACACATCAAACTCTTAATGGAGTTTTCCAATTGCTGCACAGTGAGTAAAAGGCAGAGAGTAAAATCCATCAAATTAATCAGAGCCTTCAGGCTATTACTTATGTTTCACTGTTATCTTTATCAAGCGAGCAGCATTATTGCTCTTCCAAAATTTAGTAATACTTAAGTGAAAACTTTCACAACTCACACACTTTCTAAGCCTGGGATGTATCTACCGGGACAAAACAAGCCACTGTTGCAGCTCTTATGACGCAGTGAATGAAGATGACTTCAAAGAAAGGGTTTTAGAACAGACAGGAATGATTCAGAACAAAAACCAGACCTCCGTAATTGAGAGCTTCTTACACAATTAGGGTAAAGCTTTGACAAGTATGGAGTTTGTTCATTGGAGAGCATAAACATTACACAGATTATATTATATAAACAGCAGGTGACTCACCGCTCTGAAAACGGACTCGGCAATATTACTAATCTGAATTGCGCAATTTACACCTTTGTAGTCATGAGAACAATTTTGGTTGGTTAGTAAAGTTGGGCCAAGTGAGACATAACTGTGACACTTATTACCCACAGACTAATGTCAGCTCTCAGGTACACAGATTTATTTCATTTTCCTTTTTTTCCTTTTGTTGGTTCTATGAAAGTTATCTTGTCATGGTAATGTCCCTTAAATACCAAATATACCAAAATACAAAGTCCTATAAATGTCACCCACTACCACTGTGAAATTGAAATTCGATCTTCTTAAGTTGAGATCAGTCATCAGATTTATAGTCTCAGACACAAATTCACAGGTTTTCTACAGAGTATTGGCTGTTTGATTATACTACAGGTGGTAATTTCAACTGGATATTTCGAACACCTCAAGTACCTTATCTAACTTGCATGTAAATAAATAAGTTATAAATACATTACATCAAATGCAAATGAGCTGGGTTTTCATCTGGTCTTCCAACCATTCTCCCATACTTCTGCTGAGTCAGGCTTTCTGTTATAATAAATGTTATTGTTCCTTCTTGACTGGATTTTGGGTATATTTATGTAGCATTTGAAAGTGTTTTAACAGCAGCAGCTATGCTCAGCCAGTCCTGAAAGGCTACTAGAAACATGTATTCTGTAAACTGGGTTGCTCTTTGCTTTTTGTCACACTTTCATCTATTAAACCGGTGATCAAGCAATTCATTAAAAACAATCAACAAAAAGCCATTTACACACACAATCAGAAGCCAGAAATACCTTGTGTGGACAGGGAAAATAAGCTTTTACATGAGGTTTTGACCACAAAGATTTAAGATTTATTTTTAATTTTTCAGAAAATAAAACATTACTTGATTAGTTTTCTGAAATAATTTCCTGTGGGTATTAATAATAAACATCAAATACTTACCTGAAGGGAAAGTGATCTTATGTGGCAAGAATGACTATAATTACATTAAGATAATAAATTAGTGAAATATTCTTATGGGGATATTTAGGGCTTGTGTTACTTGGAGCCTAAAGGCTTGTCCTTGTCTGTACGAGTTCCTTTGGGGTCCTCCAACCCCCAACCATTGAGGTTTACTTTCTTTCTGAAAACAGCTAGAAGAATGTGGCACACAGGAATTCAAATAAGCTTCAGATAGAATAGTCTGTGAGCTGAATGGCCCATCTGCAATGCAGTGCTGAGCATAAAGCCCTCATTGCCACACACTGGTATAGGATAGGGACTACTGGTCAGCTAATTTACACCCTTGGTGCTTCTTCAATTAGGGATGAATGTTATGCTTGCGTTTGTCCAGGATAATTTGGAAAACGTAGCCGAGACCAAAGCAATGAGGTGAAAATAAACAGCAGAGCTCTGAGTGAAGTTGTGTAGTTCAAAATCATCCATGGATTGGGGCTTTTCATTACAATATGCACTGCCCTTCAGAATGACATTATAGTTAAAAACAAGCACAACTGCAAATATATATTATATCTCGTCTTAGAGTGTTAAAATAACCAGTATAGAGAAATTTTGCAATGCATTTTAATTTCAATATAAGTTCAGGATAAAATAACTATTAAATTAAAAATATATAATTTAATTGCTGTGTTGAATAATCATGAGAACAGAAAGGTCAGTTTGATTACGCCACATTTATTCGTTTCTTACATTTAAATAATGCATTTGCATTGACATCTGCATACAAAGTTGTGTAAATGTGTCCACAGGCACTGAGAATACAGCGGAAGGCAGATTAAATGTTTAAGGCGCTACTCTCTCGCTTTATGACCTCCTCAAACAGAGGGAGCAAGTGAAAGGCTTTGGGATCCCATTGCATATCCGTAACTTTTTCAACATTGTTTCAGTAGCTATGGAGCTGTGAATAAGTCTAGGAAAAACAGCCCGGCTGTGACTGTGTATCGGATTGTGTTTAAATCGCTATGAGAAAAGAGAAAAGCAGTGCTCATATCTGTGGGAACCGGGGGGTTTGAACCTGCCGAAATGTTCATGGAAACAGGTTTGTTTTCTTTGCGCTCAAAAAGCTTTGTTTTTTTTATAGTCTGAGTCTAAATATCTACCGGAGGCAGTGTGACTCTTTCTCAGGAATACAATCTAACGTTCTGAGACAAATAAAACACCCCCCAGCATTTTCCCATTTCTTTCTTTGTAATGTGGGTACAAGTGTATTCCTGCATTTGTTTCTGTGTTGCCAATTTCAAACTACTAAACATTTGATAGCCCGTCCATTAAAACACAAATCATATTTCATATGGGGAAAGTAGAACATATGCTTTTTTTAGATAAGGTAAGTCTATCTGTGCTGAACCGTGTGCTGGAGAGAGAGCTTCAGTGTCAATGTACCTCTTCATAACGTTGGCAGTATGGAAACGGATATCAAGAGCCATGCAAAGATAATGTAAGTTTACAGATATAATGGGTTTAAACACATCTTCTTTTTATGCTTGGTCCAAATGTTTCCAAGTTTATTTTTTATTATCCCATATTAAGACCACAAGGACGAGGCCATCGCAACCCCCACACTCGGTGGAATGAGCCAAAGCTGCTGCAAAGGTTCGGTTTGGGGTGGAGGAGGGAGGGAAAGCAATGAATGCTGGGAAAATGTGTTTGTTGCCCGGTTGGGGGTGATCTCCTTACAAAATTCAGTTCAAACTCCATTTATTTAAAGGTTTATGTATTTTATGTATGTATTAATTGTATGGTTTGGTGCTGTGTGGTCAACGCAAACATAAAACTAAGTAACAGATTTCTTATGAAGTATTCCAATTTTTCCTCCTACCTTGAATAGCTGACAGATACACAAAGGGATCCTCATGTTCCAAATTCTCCAAAAACAACTGAAATGTAAAGATAATGAGAAAATATATTAATACAATAATGTGACAATGAAAAAGTAACCTTTACTAAACTTTTAGAATAAAAAAACAAGTCAAACAGGAACACCTGAAGGCACTATCTCCTATTGTTTTCTGTAAATCATAAAATACATAAAAACCAGAAAGACATTCATTTCCATGATGGACATAGTAGTAAGTCTAATTGTATACTTGTCCTTTGTCTGAACTGCTGAAGGAAAAACAAATTTTCAAAATACATTCAGAAGCGTTTTAAAGAGAACAAATCTCTGTTGAGATTAGTCTTTTAAACCTGAAATGTAGGCGATGACTACCGGTAGTACACCAAATGAAGGCACAAATATTTATAAACTCACAGGATGATCAAAGCTTTTTGCTCCAGGGCAAAGTATGCTCTAGTTCAAACTATAAATGCTCTACCCAAACACTGACTTATTTTCCAGAACTATGATGAATCAGGAGTATAGAACGTAAAAACATGTATATATACACCCATCCTTTTAAATCCTTGGAAAAACAGCATTTTATTCAAAAACTTTGACATCCTGAATAAATGCTTCATGCTGAAACTTCTGCTACGTGAGCTGAAACGAGAAGGCCGCCACTCAACTCTAGGAAAGGCATTGATACTAACTTGCCTCTTAAGAATGGAAGTTGTCCATGAAATATTCACCATCTCATGAACTACAATAAACAGCAACTGAAGCGTTGGTTAGACACTACTAGCTGATAAAGGATCTAGGGCTATATCCCTAATTAAAAAAGCATTTATTTTGAAATTAAAACAGCTGATTTTATGTGAGGAAGGGGCTCTTCACAAAGCCAAATCCATTAACATAAAGTCGAAATTCTGAAGGGAGTCCCCCCCACCCAACTCCTACCCCCCAGCTAACCCTCCCTTCCTGCACAAGGTCATGTCTGACTCCTACAGCATTATGTCAGAGGGGAGCCCAGTTACACAGCAATGAGACAACACTAATTAAAAAGAATATTAAATGAGAGACAATTGGCAACACCCAATTAACCAAGTCCACAGTGAATTGAGTCCCCCTGGCATCGCTGTGCTGCCCTCACAAATATTATTAATTTAAAGCCAAGTATTGAAGTACACCGTTCAGCCATAACATTATGACCACCTGACTAATATTGTGTAGGTCCCCATTTTGCCGCCAACACAGCCCTGACCCGTCGAGGCATGGACTCCACTAGACCTCTGAAGGTGTGCTGTGGTATCTGGCACCAAGACGTTAGCAGCAGATCCTTTAAGTCCTGTAAGTTGCGAGGTGGGGCCTCCATGGATCGGACTTGTTTGTCCAGCACATCCCACAGATGCTCGATTGGATTGAGATCTGGGGAATTTGGAGGCCAAGTCAACACCTTGAACTTGTGATTCATCAGACCAGGCCACCTTCTTCCACTGCTCCGTGGTCCAGTTCTGATGCTCACGTGCCCATTGTAGGCGCTTTCAGCAGTGGACAGGGGTCAGCATGGGCACCCTGACTGGTCTGTGGCTACGCAGCCCCATACGCAACAAACTGAGATGCACTGTGTGTTCTGACACCTTTCTATCAGAACCAACATTCACTTTTTCAGCAATCTGAGCTACAGTAGCTCGTCTGTTGGATCGGACCACACTGGCCAGCCTTCGCTCCACACGTGCAATGAGCCTTGGCCGCCCATGACCCTGTCGCCGGTTCACAGCTTTTCCTTCCTTGGACCACTTTTGATAGGTACTGACCACTGCAGACCGGGAACACCCCACAAGAGCTGCAGTTTTGGAGATGCTCTGACCCAGTCATCTAGCCATCACTATTTGGCCCTTGTCAAAGTCGCTCAGATCCTTACGCTTGCCCATTTTTCCTGCTTCTAACACATCAACTTTGAGGACAAAATGTTCACTTGCTGCCTAATATATCCCACCCACTGACAGGTGCCCTGATAACGAGATTATCAGTGTTATTCACTTCACCTGTCAGTGGGCATAATGTTATGGCTGATCGGTGTACATAACAACCTTAATTGACCTCCCTGTATTTTGTAAGCAACTGTAACATATTCACTTCCCATACCGTGATTCACAGCATCTGTAAGAACAGATTGAGCCAAGATGGCTTAGCAGCCAAGCAATTGTTCAATAGAAATTTTATAGAATTTTACGGTTTCATTAGTCAATTCAAGTACAATTGAGGTACAAATTCAACTTGAGGACTGAGTAATCCACAAGCACATACATTAGTAAAAAAACATCTTAAAAAAAACATCTACATCAAAAATTACTTTACAAACCAAAATGATCAGGGTTTAATTTAATTCACCTGAAGAATTCAAGAAAGTATGTGCAGGTGTCAGTTAAATCGGAGGCTCACAAAGATGTCTTTATATCTTTCGAAGAATAGTTTTCATCCAAATTTAGAACAGAATAAATTAAATCTGCAATAGGAAATATTATATTAATGATGCAATAGTAAATTGATCTCTTTATGCACTCCAATGACCAACCAGATATTGAGAAGCTCAATAAATGTTTAATAAACTGTTAAAAATATGCTGATAAATCTGAGATTGACGTGACCTGAATTTCAAAAGGTTTGAAATTAAACACCATATGTGGGGGAAAAATAAAAGTGTAAACAATGACTAAGTTTACACTAGAACTATGGTGACACAATGAATGGAGAGATATCCAAAGTCTATGGTAACACACAACGGGTTGGGTGTTAATAACAATGTTTGCAGACTGATTATAAGGCATGGTTTAAAGTATTTCACAACTATTTATTACCACTTTTTCTGCCTGATTTCATGCTTGAAATTCTGCTTGAATTTTAACTGGCTAAAGTAGGAAACTTTGGTATTCAACAGAGAATCCGGAAAAGCTTTCCAAAAGGTGTCTAGGAGGAAGTGCTCCTTCAGAAGTACACTACAATTGTGTTGCCCTCACAACGGTCTTTGGCGCTTCTCCATGTCAATTTCTCTCCTACTTCGACAAGTGTAATCAGGTCCTGCTTTTAACAGGAAAGTAGAACACACACACACATACAGATTAGGCTCAAAGCCCAGGAAAAAAGGGCATGAACTTACAGTCAGGATTTTTTCCTGGGAATTCAGAGCTTGAGCCTCCTTTTTGTGTACCATGGAAGTCAGTGTCCTCAGGGCGAAAGCTCTCGTAGGGATATCCGGGTCGTAGGCTTCCAGCACACACTCAGAGAAGTGTTTCCTAGGCTGTAGAGGAGGAGGGTCGGGTCTGCTGGGTCTGAGCCCTTGCATGTCTGCAGGATGCGATGGTGGTCCCTCAGGTGGGGCCAGGCTTTCTGTGCCCGTGTCTTGCCCTCCAGCCATCACACTACCAGCCTTCATGCCTGCTCCCCTCTCCACTGGCCTCTTAGCCTGCTCTCTCTGCCTTGCCGTCTCTTCGTCCTGCTTTGCCTCTGTGGCGGCCGTATCAGAGCCCGCGGTTCTGTTGCTGCTTTCCGAGGAGCCGCTCCGAGCTGCTCTGACCATGCTGTCGGCCATGTAGGCGCCATGCGTGGCGATGGTGGCTCGCAGATCCGTGGCCAACTCCTGGACGAGTGTGTCGGGGTGCTGCCGAGAGACGAGGTCTAGAAGAGGCAGCAGGACCGCCATTGCAGTGTAATCTTCAGACTTTAGCTGGAAGCACAAACACCACAGGAAGCAATTGAAAGGAACATTAATGGCAAGGGCATCTTTTAATTACAAAATGCCACTCAGGTCAAGGCAAAACGAGTTAAGAATGAATGTTTCACATGAAATAGGTTAAACGTTAAATGTTTCAAGCTGTGACTCATTGAGCTCTCTATACAAATGTATCACCACTTCTCCAACTACAACTATGCTTGAAGCCCTAAGGCCTACGACACACCCTGACCCACCCTTACTAAATAAATGTCAATCACAGAGCCCATTACACATGTACCTGCACTAAATCAACTACGCATTTATATACTGTATTCCCTCCGGCCTTTCTCCCAAACATTAATGTAATAAATACCCCCTGAACACACTTTAAAATCAAATTAAGTCTGCAGTAAACTTAAAGTCACTAAAGCCCATAATTGAGTAGCAATTGCACTGCAGGTTGGAGTGTAACCTTTATAAAACATTACTGTAACTCATTTTTGGGAATAATTCCATAATTTGCATCTGAATATGAATTCCCCAAAAAGTATTTCTGCTGAACACATACTTCTTTTTGTCTGAGGACACTACTTCTACTCTGCATTTTTGCTTTATGCTTAATACAATGTAATCCAGTATAATATCAATTATAGAGCAATTTTAAGTGGCCTTGGCTAAAGGCAGGTGCCAAATTAATAACACTTGGTCCATATACATACCTTAGCAGCTCCCCCAAGCATGGTAGCCACGAGCCCCAGTCCCATTGTGAGAGTCTGAGTCTCCACCGTCCCCTCGATGCCTCTCTCCAGACAGGCACAGACTCTCCGAAGCATGGCAGCAATGAATTCCACCACCTGGGCGTGGAAAAGCATTGTGCCCAGAAAGGAAAAAAAATTACAGACTGGTTAGTACTATGAGCAGGTGAGATGGAGAGGAGGTGTCCCTTTTCTTAAGCTGCCTTTTAGAAATCAAGGTTAGGAGATCACAGGGGCAGGAATTTGCATGTTGACAGTATCTTGATTTGCTCTATAATGATTCAATTATTAAAAAGGTCATGATTAAACAGGCATGTTCCCCAGGCTAAAGCGGTTTATTACAAAGGAAAAACAGATTAACCTTAAATTTGGCAGCATCTCTTCATCTCTTTATTAATTCACACTACAGAAACTACCCATGTGTTATTTGCGTTTCAAGTGGGGCTTATAAAGAGAAATGACTGGCAATCCTAAATTTCAATACATAAATAAATACAGGTGTATACGGAGATAAACAGAGAAGAGACTCCTTCGTTGCACTAGAAACTCAAGTCAGCACCACATTTATATACTTCCCCATAACTTTTCATCCTCTCATCCTCTGAAGCCTTTCCAGACACTTCAGTTTAGCTAGAGTAATAATCTCACATGGCACAAAGGCTAAGCGGAAACCTAAACAAACAGATCTCTCTGGACACGAGAGGAAGGCAACGGGTCCACAAAGACGGAGTACGAACAACACCTGTAAAGGAATCTGGGCACTGACCTGGCCGGGGTTGTGCAGTAGTGTGTGGGAGAGTTTCTCACACATCACTGCCAGCACCTGTAACACGAGGAGCCTCTGCTCTTGCTTGGCGGTGCATTGCTCTTGGTACATCTCCAGCTGCAGCAGGCTCATGCTGGATGTGGGCACAGCCTCTTCCTCTGCCTCCTCCACCTCTTCTGCCAAGCTCGTCAGCTCCTGCAACAGAAATAACCCAAAAATGAACATACAGGGTGTAAATCTCCTTCTGCTTGTAAAATACTATACAGAACACACAAAACAAGACAGCAGGGTTCATTAGCAGATTATGCTCCAGTTATATAAATTCATGTTCAGGACATTTTGCAAACATTGCATATTTGCAGTCACCCAGGGGCTGGCACACAACTACGGCACGACCACATCGAATGCACCCAAATAGTCTATAAAAGTCTGCACGGAGAATAAAGTTCATTGAACCCATCAGAGGTCACAAATGTCGGCAAGCAAAAGGGATCAATTACACCTGAATCCATTTGCTGCCACATCATTTTAAATAACGCCAATACACATTCAATTTCATCTACCAGCAGCTGTTGAAACATGAGGCAGTCTTTCTCTGGAAGTAGCAAAATCTATAAAGAGCCCCGGAGATGCAATCAGGAGATGAGCACTTGGGATTTATACACACCTGAATGCAAATCGTAATGCCCTAAAACTGCTATCGATTTCCTTATTGAGAAAAAGTAGTCTGCTGACTTCCTTCAAACAACCTTCTCTTAATTTTCTTATAACCCATTCATAAACTAAACTAGAGAAATGGCCAACGCTCTGCCTTCCAAATAACACTCCTATCCATAACCTTCTGCAATTCCAGTAAAATGATAATATTAACATACCCACAGAAAGAGCAAACAAAGTCCAAAGATCAAGATCAAAGGAAAACTGAGTCCAGGAGCAACTATAGCAGGTCACTAAACAAGCCTTATTTAATGAAGGCCAATTAATTAATACGTTGAAGCATAATTTAATCCAATTAGATGGCAAGTTTACATTTGGGTTAGATTTTTTGGTGCTACCTAGGATATTTATATTTGCCATTACTGTAGCATCACCCATATCTGTAATAAAAAATAGGGCTGTCAATTCAGACCCTGATGATCTAACTAATCTGAATCTTAAATCATACCCAGGTCTTGTAAGAGGATCATAAGAGGATGTGTCTTTCCATTGTTTTATATACATTTCATATATTTAAAAGACCAAAATCAGTCATTAAAAATACAAACAAAAATAAATAGAAAAAGCTAACCATTATTTCTTAGCAGACACCTTTACCCAGGGTGACATAGTCATCAGAAGAAACTTTTTTAAGTATTACAAAATACAGTAACTACAATAAAAATAAAAATGACAACACCATATTTCCACAGATGGCAATATGAGAAAGGAATGTGTCCTCTCAGAGCCTGGGCCTGATGTGGCACCATTAACACAGGCATCTGGGTTAAGGAAATGATTACAATTAGCCACTGTAGTCGATTCAGATGATCAACTGTGGCAAACATATTCCTCTCAACAGCTAGGTTTTCTGGTCAATATTTCATAGGAACCAGTTCTCCAAGGAGATAGAAAAACAGTAGCTGTTTCCCCATGTACCAACTATGACTAATACAGTATGTTTAGAGTTGCAAAGATCACTCATATCCCTCATTTAGAAAAAATAATAATAATTTCAACACGTTGAGTCTAATGTGGATTCAATACTTGGCAGATGGCATAATAATTCCAGTATTTACTTTTTAATAGTCTCCAGACTGTTTAATTCCGAATCGATTGCACAGAAGCTTTGCAAACTCTTGCTGAATTGCTGAAAAGGTTTTCTTAAATACTATAGTGTTTCTATTTGTAGCTTTTCCAGCTTTTCTCTTGGTCAGACTTCTATTAGTGTTCTTTATTGTAAATGATTGATGTGCTCTATTTATGGCATGGCATGAATACATTGGGCTGTATTGGAGAAACTCACACCTACAGGTATTGATCTGACTCTGAAATTGTAGTTTCTGGTTTCACTGGCTTACTGATGCCCCACAACTTTCTCCAGATAAATGTAGTTAAACACCCATTCAAGTTTGCAAAACTTCCTGGGATTACACACTGAATTACAGCTGCCCAAACCCATGCCTTCTGCAAATGCATCAACACATCATCAAGTATATCATATTAATATCCATACTTTCAACTTTGGGGATTTTTTTCCCCACATCAATGAGACCCAACCAAGAATAGAAATATGAATTTCAACTTACATACCATAAATTCTTTAGACAGGATTTACATCAATATCAGTGGCTAGGTTTTTGTTATTTTTGGTCAAAGACAATATTCTGCATATTCTAGGCAAATTATTATAAGACAAACAAAGGTGTACCGCACACACACACACAACATTACTGTGTGGGTGTGGGTTAACACAGACAGGATAGGGGTAACACAGTCCTCTGTGACTGGACTCCAGAGAACATTTAAATATGATTTGTACCGATTTAATTACTGATTGCACATCTTAGCATTTATTCCAGAACTTGGTGCTGCAATATTGCTGTCTCCAAGCCAGCCATGGTAATAAGATGTTGCACTTTGCCTTTGATCGGTGCGCTTCATTTGAGAACGCCAGCAAGGCACTCGGAGACCACAGAAGGGGAATTGGCTGCACAGAACAGTGCTTGGGAAAACCTGTCGGTGCTGTGATTAGGTTGATAACAGTTTGACACACTATCATTATTTACTCACCGTTCTTAATTGCCCCACAGACTTGTTAGCAATAAAGATTTTGTGCTGGGAAAAATGAGGCATTGTTTCATAATTACAGTTTACTGAGGAGAAAGCCTTCAGTGTTTCAGGACTAATATACAGAAGGGAAGGTCACCTGGTGCCAGCATTGCTACAAATCTTAGAAACCTACCATAAAATATTTTTTCACAGTGATTTTATATTTCAAGTTTATTATTTTTAATCAGTTTGTTTTAGTCTGTTTCATAGAGCACTACACTTAGTTAAATAATCATTACCTTTACAGAAAAGTAAATATTTTAAATGTATGAAAAATACATATTTAGGCTTAACAAAACATAGAACAAAACAATGCATCCAGTATTTGCCTGGTGGATGTCAAAATAAATGCAGGGCTTTTAAATGCAAGTTATTATGAAGTTTAGTTGCATAAAATAATATATATTATATAAACCTGTGGCACAGTAACAAGATCTAAAAGATATGCAGCCCAATCTATATATATAAAAAATAAACCAAAAGGCCCAAGAAACATATAAGATGGGACTAAATTATTCCATTGATGCACTTTATGTTTTTCTTTGCGACTCATCAACAGAAACCTGACCCAGGCCAGTCGTCCCTGCTTTTGAATGGTGGACTATAGCCACGACTACAAACTGAAGAGCTCGGGCAAACCAAAGAAAAACAATATCCAGTTGCCCTTGGAAGGAGTAGAAGCAGAAACCCCCCACTTTGGTGTAGCTCATCCTCACAGCACAGTTACCTTCAGAAGACTGATGAAGAAGTCCCCCGGCAGATCGCTTTCCTCTAGACTGGCCAGCAGGTCCACAACACACTCCACTCGCCACTGCTCGAAGGACAGCTTCTCATAAAGGGCATCGTCTTCATCACTGAGAGAGACAAGCAAAAGGCTTCTTCTGCTGCTGTACTCCACTTGCCCTGCTGCTGTCATTGCTAATTACATTTCAACCACTATACCCATCCCTGATCTACACAGCCTGTCCTTTTAACCACAAATTAAAAAGTCTACACAGCATGAGAAATCTATATAAAATGATATGGGTTACCTGATAAGCTCTCTCAGAGAAACTCTGGCTCCTCCGTCGCTGCCAGGTAAGAACTGGTAAACAGGTAAGTTGCCAGTACGTTGCCCGCTCAAACTGCACAGTTGCTCCAGCACACCGATCGCAACATTCGTGTCCGTTTTCAAGAGAAACCACTGCAAGATCTCATGGCAGGGGGAGCTTACAAGAAAAGAAAGGACGGGCACTTTAGTAACCCAAGGTTTCCTCATGGTCCAGCGTAGTAAAGCTCAGTGAAAACCAACCCACAGAACACCTATTTAAAACTCTAGTAAAACCCAAATCCTACAGAAAATGTACCAACTTGCATAATGGAAGTTCAAGTTCAACACTGAATTGTCATGCTATTCTTCGCAATGCCAAGTTCTTTCTGTATATAATGTATTGTAATGGTATTTCTAAATAAGACTGATGTACCAGTCATAACTCAAATTGATTTCAAAGCTAGGCAAAAGCCTTGAGTTTTTGTAGCCCATGAAAGAGAGTTAAAATGAATGCAAGATAAGTATAACTCTAATATAGTGTATTTGAGACGCTGATAAAAAAGTTTTCTGCTGGTGAACTGTTCTTGCTTTATATTATTTCATCCTGAAGGACATTTTTATGGTAATTATTTAACTTATACTACATTTTGTTTGGCTTATTTTACATTTATGATGTAGCAATGAGCAGCTTTGTTGTAAAAGGCTTTAATTAATTGTTTGGTACAGTAAATGTCTTGTTTCAGCATGGGAATGGTGCACATTTTTTTTTTTGTTTTTACAAAATGTACATTATATTTATTATTGAGATAATGATTAGTGTACCATACAACATTTCAGGATTCAGGACAAAAGCAAAAAGAAAGATGGGATAATTGTTAAATACTTTTCTTGCCTGCTACTAAAAAAATCCTCTTTATGCCTGGACTACAGAAAAAAATAGTAATATAAATATGGAAAACTCACCGTAAATGAGACACATTTTGCTTGGTGAAACAGTACAAGGAGAAGATAACTGGAATTACATTTCCAAGGGCCTTCAACAAAGCTGGAGTGGGGCTATTCCCAACAACGCAGACCTGAGAGGTACATAATTAGAGGCGGATTAGCATTTGGAAGCATAGAATCAAAAACCTGCACGTGTTCGTGTCTGAATAATATATGTTCATATAGTAATTAAGTTAAAATGGATACCCTATGATTAATGCCCGTGGCTTCAAGTGGTTTAAGACCGCGATGAATGAGATGGTGAATTATGCATGTTTTCATCTTCATTAGGCTTAACAGATACACCCCAGTGATTGATAAAGCAAGCTCAATATTCATGCGTCTGTATTTGTATGCAGTGTGAAGGCTTTTATCCATCTCCTGCATTGGCATTTTTATGTTGTATAAACTAGACATGATCAGATTAGAGCATCATAACCTACCAAAACAAAAGAAACAAGTAGTTTCAGCAGTCAGTCAGCTACATTCAATAATTATTATTTATTTGACTACTGGTCTGTTTACACTTAGCACAAAAGTGCGGTGTTCATTGATATTAAAATTGATATTAAATTCTTCCTCAGGCATCTATGCATATACATTATTACTATTATTATTATTAGTAATGCTACAAATGGTCTGATTTTGTCAATGGTTACCATATAAGGAAATATGCTACAGCTACCATCATAGGCAATCTCTGTGATATAGAGGTGAATAATAATTCAACTTCAACAGCCATTTAAGCTGCAACTAAAGAGAATCAATACGCATTCCATAACACATGGGCTTCTAAAGATACTTTCCCAGGGAAAGTCAATAAAGTACTACATTTCCAGATTCAACAAACAAGCAACTAAACAAACAAACAAGCAAGAGGTTCATAGCCATTGCAAATTCAGGCAGACCCCTCCAACATTCAGCAAGTCGGGTTTTCTAAAAGCAAACTTGGCAGGGAAGCAGTAAAAACAGATTAAAGTTTTGACCGTGTCTACACAGCGGACCACTATATGCGGCAGAGCAGAGAGGTGCCTCGGGCCGTATTGATATTCTTCTGGCAGTTGCTCCAGTGGCACACACAGACCTCAGTAAGCAGCTTGTGGCTGTAGGAATTCTTTAACTAACCATCGAACACAGTGCATATTTATAGAACATGTTTAATTAATAAATAAATAAATAAATAAATAAATAAATACAAATATGGAGGTTTATCTTTCCCAAAAGGAGACACTTGTAAGACAGCAGACTGACATCAAAAGGAATTAAACGTGGAAGCATCATTATTATTTTAAATCACCAATATATCAATGATCCATTCCTTTTGGGCTAATCCTGGTGTCAGTCAGCTATAACATTGCTTTGATTCAGACCAGCAATGTTTTAATGCTTCTCACACCCCATAGTTATTTCTCCAAAACCATGTTCCACTATTGTTGCCGTGAAACACCTTTGTTAGACAGTTTGACTAATGTGTGGGTGCAATGTTTAGCCACGTGAGAAAATAAAGTCAGGCCCAAAAATTACAGACGGCTAAACCCCCCACAAATTTTTTGGAAACTTGCAGTTACTTGCCACAAAGTCAAAGGAAATGTGTATTGTGGCTGCTAGTGTAATGCTTACATATAAGTGGAGTTAATGTACAGAGTGAAAAACATTGTTTTGGACAGCAGAGGAGAGCCAGGCCTAGTGGCCAGGCAAATTAACTGGAAAATTAATGGAAAATTGAACACTTAAAACACAATAAACACTATTGAATCAATGCCTCTCCTATCACTAATACTGGACACTGAAATGCCTTGACCACACAACATCATGAGAGCTCTCGGCAGCTCTTCTTTACATGTTGTTAAAAACATCGCTATCAGAAATCCTGAATTTAGACAAATGAAAATTAAAAGATTGTGTTTTACATTTACCTTAAAAAGATCCTCAATGCACTGCGAGAGATCAGACTCGCTCACAGACACCATACTCGGTTTCTCCTCTGTTGGAAAAGAACAAACGAACAAATACCTGAAATAAGCAATGCCTCGGCCGAAGTCTTAGAATGCCTTTCCTTCCCAACCGTTCAGCCCCTTCCTAAACTCCCACACTCCCCATTATTCACAGCTTTGGGAATGGTTCCTTAAAATAAAACTTGAAATTGTAAATCTCAGCAGTGGAAACCTTAATACATCCGTTGGAGATGTTCAATAAATTACTCATAGATAATTCTCAACAGCACTGTGGAACGAGATACTTTTCTCTTCACGCCAAGAGAAACCCAGGGGGCTTTTTGCTGTGAAAGAAAGTCAATACGCATTAAACACACAGGCATGGAAAGCCATTGCTCAGTTTCTTCATACTCAGCCAACAAACTGAGGGTTTAAAAAAAGAAGCGGTTTGTAAAATAATTAAGCCGTCTAATTTTAGAACAACAACAAATTGGCCACGGTTAATTTTGGAAACTTTATTCTCTTGCGGTTTTATGCGAGAACAGAAAATCCATGATTATAAAATTAGAGACTTGATTAAGCAGTCTTTATTTCTCTCAGGCAAATGAGCTGAATGTATGTACCTAGACATTATAAAACTTGTCTAAATTATGATTTAAATAATACATTCTTGCAAAATAAATAAATAGGGAAAGAGTTGTACAATGGTATTTATGTTTGAGAAAATCAGAAATGCCACGACTGGATACAAGGACAAGGAGACAAGTGGCAGCAAAGCTGAGGAGCAAAATGTACTGAATGTCTTCGTCTCATTTGTTAACTGTTCAATGTTTTGATGTGTAATGATTTGTATGATTATTAATACTATTTTGTATGAAACTGGGCACTGTGTTGTGCTAACCTGCAAGAGTGAGACAGCGGAGGAGGGGAGAGAGTAACGGTGTGAGGAGGTGCTCGTCTGCCAGGGAGTGCTGCTGCTGGATCATGGAGAGTACGGTGGTGGTGGCCACGCGCTGAAACTGCAGGGCCGTCAGCTTGTCGCGGATGTGCAACAGCTCCAGAACCTGCTCAGGCAGACAACAACAAACAAAACACTGGCGACAAGGAACTGCACTTAGGCCCACTTTTCCTATGTCTTCTGAGCTTTGCAATCTGAGCTCATGGGTATATAATTGGGCTAATTACTTAATTAGAACCATTTAAATGTGAGAGCTTTAATAGCTATAGATTTCTAGTTACCAATAACATTTCTAAGGCACTTAAAGTCCCAAAACATTTTAAGAACTGCAAACAATGCAAAAGGTTTACAGTATTTTGAAAGATTATCAGTTTAACTTGGGGTCTAATTAAGTAATTAAAAGCTTAGTTGGAACAGGAGCAAGGAGAGACTGTATGTCCAGGGGACCTAGCTTTGGAAACACTGGCTTAGTCTATTAAAGAGCTACAATTTTCACTTCAATAAAAAAAATGTGTTTTATAATAGTCTAATATTCAATCGATTTGTTTCTATTATTTGATTAATCGAGATACAGCATTATCAATGCTTTTAATAATGTTATACTCAACATAGCCTCTATGCCATAATTAATACATTTACATGGTGTAACAAAATATAATTTTTGGTCAGAATAGGAACTATTTGTTAAGAAATGCAAATCTGTTCAATTTTGTATCTCTTGCTGATACAAAAGGAAGAAACATACAAATTGGAGTATTATTTTAAAGCATTTAACAAAACATAATTCCAATGCTTGTTTTAAAGCATACATAAATACACCAAACTTTAAAAATATGCACAAGAACCGTGCATTAACTGTCATATTGTTTAGTTCCACCAAATTAATTTTGTCTCTTCTGAAATAAGAGACTTAAGTGTTTTTTCTCATTTGTTTGTGTAAACATCTTTACCTGAGGGCACACCTGCCTGTAATAGTCGTCCACTGACAGAGACTGCTGGGGGCAGGCCGACAATATCCTGGCCACAGAGTCACACTTCCTCCAGTCCGATGCAGCTGCTTCTGCGTCCATCCCTCCCACTGCCCCTGCTGTCAAAGAAGACAAATATTAGGGCCTTAACAAAGAAAACACAGCAGTACAAACACAATGTAGCATTTGGACTTGCATGTATACAGGGTGGGCTATTTTTATCTGACACAGAAGTAGACCTGTGGTACCGTGTATGGTATATAGTGAAGTAGACTCGCTATAGTGTGAAGCAATTCCCCATGCTTGAACATCTGCTATAATAAAAATATGCTTTACTTTGCTCAGTTTTCTTTCGTGACATATTCATCATATTTAATTGCCCACTCTGTATTTTAGGTCATATGAATAAGTGGCACTACAATATGCTTTTAAGGGTGAATATAGGGCTGCTTCACTTTACAAAATCTGCATTAACTGTATTCTAGAAAGATGTTGACACACTTCCTACTCAACGACCAAAATAAAAACGATGTTACTCGGTTAATCACACAGGTTTCTATGCAGCGGGGCTTTTCAGTCCTAGACTTTGATTATCCCTCCTCTTCTGGTCTTAATGCCAGTTTGGCTCGTTGTTATTACAAGACTTAACTGAAAAGCAAACCTTTTAAATCATTAGCCACTTTTTTGCTGAGTTAGGCATTTGATTTTATAAACATCTTTTACATGGGAGATTATTATAAATAATGATTGCCTCACTCAATATTCTAACTTTCCCTTTTCTGTTTATTCTGTAATAGAAATGCATTTGTTTGGTTCAATAGTGTAATGCTACGCCTGTCTCAACAATGCTACAAGCAAAACACATTTGAATTGTCTTCCTTTGATAGGGAAACATAAGACCCACAGCCTGGTTTTCTGTTCAGAGAGAGTGACGAATCACAGCATCTTCAAAGGGTGGAGAAACCTTAACCAGCCCTGACATCACACTTTCATGACTAAAAAGACTTCTGCTTTCTTTTGTTAAGGACAGGGTGCAGAAAGTGTATTTCATTTGTGTGTATGAATCCAGAGCCCTAACCACTACTCCGCACTGCCACTTTCATCTACAGTGCTGCATGTATACCTATATCCACATCTGCTGCAGAAAACAGATTCCCAAACAACTGCCTCTTTAGGCTGCATCACACAATTGTGCTTCATTGATGATTACACAAAAACAGAGTATGAAATTACAAGATAACAGTAACAATATTCTGTTTCCAATAAATTCCCTGTGGACCAAATTAAATCAAAATGAAGTGACACTGGCTTTGTTTGCATCTTGCGTGTCATCTCCCAAACGTTGCCTTCCATGATTGGGTTTGATCCAGACCCAGACAAATACACTTTTCAATGGGATCAGTAGCATGCCTTCGACTCCAGTACCTCCAGCTCCTTCCAGAATCCCCCTGACTACCGCCTGCACCCCGCTGGGCTGGGCGAGTCTGTCCGAGAGCAGCTGCCCACACAGGCTTCTCAGCCAAGGAGGCGCTGGGGCCAGGGGCTGCCTGGAGCCCCTCACTGCACCGAGCTTCACCTGCGAGAAGAAAACACGTTAGCGGAGTCCTCAAGGAATTACCATTTTTCGCAATTGACCTTGGCTGTACATTTCAGGGAATGCAGTGCTGTGCAGTTCTAATTTCTGGAACAGAAACCTGACATACTAATGCAAAAAATACATTGTAAAACTAAAACATTATTACAAAATAGAATAGTAATATGCAGACAGGAAAGAGATCTCTTAACGTGAGGACTGCGTGCAGTGGTGTGAATATTATGTATCTTAGTACAGCCTTCTAACTGGGCAGCAGCATGCGATTAACAAAGGAAAATAAGATCTTAGCTACTGAAATGGTGTGAGAGCTCAGTGCGATTCCTGCTCTGGTTTACATAGTGCTTTAAAGTTATTTTAAACCTGAGGGAATGGTTGACCCTACCTGAAGGGTTAATATAACTGATCAATGCTTTTCTTTAATATGTGTAACACTGCTTTTTAATATGAATGTTCAATGCTTTTCTGAATACATATAATCATTGCTTTTATTCTGTGTGTAAGATTAATTCTATTTACATGCAAGGAGCACACTGTCCTTTGGTCCATTGTCTTCTGAGCATTTGTGAATGCCAAGTTTAAACGAGAACCCACCGAATTCGATGAGAACAAGATCTCGATACCATGTGCTGAGCAGCTCCTACATCTTAGGACGAGATAAAAGTTTCTAGTTTAAGATGTAGCAAGTTGTGGAATTTTCCCAGAATGTTTTATTGGCTGTTTTGCTTCTGTACCACTGCCTACTCCAACTGGAAGCCACTCTGTGGTAATAGAACTGCTTGTAACCAGGAAATCAACAGGCCTAGTGGTCCTAACCAGACGCAGGATCTCTGTGTGAATTCATTCAAAAATAAAGCTAATTGACTGATACTCCTGAGCCAAGAAATTATTTCCATGCCCATAAGGGACATGCTCCTCTTTTACCTCAGGAAATAGAGTTGCCTCTTCCGATTTTCCCCCAAGCAGTGTCCTGACAATAGAAAAGTACTCCCTGGGAATTCCCAGTCACAGCCAACAATGGCAAAATTAGTGTGCTCCAGACACCCATTTCTACCCAACAGTTGTAGCTGCACTAAACATATGATGGCATGCAAAACAATTAGCCTTCAAAAATAAATAGATTAATCATAATGACAAATCCAACATAGTGGGATAGGGTTAATTTAACTTACCATAAAATATAGCAACAATTGTTAATTAGTATCAGGCACACCCTGCTACTGAAGAGACATTCAATTTGGGGACTTTGTGTTTATTCGCCCACGTAATGTTGGCACTGAATATACTTCACATTACTCACTGCACAACACTTGAAGTTTACAGTTGTTTCGATTCACGTTTGATAGTACTGCGTTTGAAACTGCACTGGCTGGAAATGCAACAGAACTGACGATGGGCGGACGTGAGAAACAGACAAATGCGGAGAGGGTATGGTTATGAATGTGGGATTACTGGAAGTTATCATAATATTGTGGGAGAAAACAACCCCAATTCCACATATTCACATTTGCTCAATACAAAATAAATACCAGCTGATATTACTAGGTCTATTAATGCACTGATAAATACAAGAAAGTAAGATGTTCAACTTTAATAGCATGGATGATCTTTTTAGCAAAATCTATTGTAAATAAGTTACCAAAGCTCTAAATGGCTCATTCCAATGACACACCTGTTTGGGACCACCTTGTAGAATTAATAGCTCCTTGATGACGATTGGCTGGTAGACTTTTCCCAGCAGCCCCTGCAGTGCCCTTTTACAACTCATGCGTTCTTCCTTACCAATCTCCTGTAAAGCAAGAACCATTAGCCAATCAAGATCAAATACACATTTTCATATTTGTTTTGTACTTTACATACACAGAAACAGAAACTAAGGAATATTCTTTCTCAGCAATGGTTGCAAGACATCTCTTAATAAAAGGAATAAATAATTAGTAATACAAAGGCATTACATCCAGTTAATACTCTAATACATATCTTCTTAGAGGTAGTCTATTAAAATTGAACTCTGACATATCCTAGCCCATCACTAACATGACCTCAATGGGCATTTGTGGATAATTAAAATGCTGGCGAAGAGAAAATTTACTCTGTACTGCAGATTGTGTAATTCTCTTTATCGGATGCTTTGCTATTCCTTTCCATTATTGCCACCTAACGGTGAGGCAGGGGATTACATATTTCAGTAGCAAGTGATAATCTAGATTGTGGTTCTTAATTCATCAAACTTTTTAATACATTGAAGGTAATCACAGGAAACACGACAAATACATCAATTAAATATTTAAAAGAACTCCTTTAAAAAGAAAACTAAAAGGAATAATCATTGAAGACGCAAGTCCTATGAGAGCAGTGAATGCCTTGTTTAACTCTCATCTGGTAATGTGTCAGTATTTGACACTGCTGTGAGTTCCCCATCATTCCAAATCAATAATTAAATATACAAGTTAATTTTCAGCATAAATACATTATTCACAATCCTGTTTTGTCGCTGTACATCTTTGTTCTTACATTGGCTTTAATGTATCACTGTTACATGAAGACATTTCTAGTGAATGTCAGATGCAACCTATGATAATGCTCAATTTTGTTTGCTGTCAACACAAATGTGAGTGTCTTAGCACAAGTTCCCATACTGTAAGAGAGTTGGAAACATCAACAGCACTCTCTAGTGGATAATTATGAGAAGTACAATTCTCACACCTCTTACACCTACAGTACTTTACTTAGGAAAAACTTAGGAAGACTCTATTGAGGCACCTGTACATACAAATACAAATTTAAAAATATTTTATGATAGATCTGATAGGGAGAAACTTACCGTGGAAGCTGATGTGTGGTTGGGAAGACCTGTCCACAGTTTTTCTACAGAACACTATAATACAGATGATTACTCCCTTGGTTACTGGGCAATTACCTGACATCATTGAGATCACTATTAAAGCACCCCCAACTTTATCACACACTTCTCCTTTGTCTCCTGTTTTCTATACGGCCTTGAAGAAACTGCACCTGGCCTCTCCGGAGCTATACACAAAGCTTAAATTCATACATGGGTACACAATCTTGCTGACAATGGTGCCAATATCATATTTTTGGCAGCTAGTGCATCAGGGCGATGAGCTGGGCTATGATGATATTTAATGATGTCACATGGGGGCCACTACAGCCAGAATGGCGACAAAACAGAGGGTGACATGTCTAAAGTAAGACTGTTGTATTTAATTTATTTTACAGAGAAGTTTTATCCTGTGGGTGAATTATTTTATAACACACTGCTTTTGTGGAAAATAAAGAACGTAGTCCAATTGTGATGTGATTTTTTGACGATAATGATGTAATCATTTTCCCTCTCCCTCGTGTTCAATAAATACATTGAATTTGCATTAATTGTTGAATCAACAAACAAAAAAAATCTATTTGCAATTTCTATTGGGTATCTGGTTTTGATGTTTTTGCTCTGGGCATAATAGTTTAGGCACATGGTACGTTAGACAATGAGCAGCATTACATAGGTTACACCAAAATTGCAACGTTGAAATTGGACCCTCTTCACAACATTTCCCATTTCTTAAAGACACTAACAGCATATAATGTGACACTGCAGGACCACAGTTGTGTCCTCAGATGTGTGATCACATTTCCCATAGACTATAAACATAAGCAACTGTGATAATGGACCAATTTACTAATCTGAAACAAACACAAAAAACCCCTCCATGACCAGAGCTGTGTACCCATGATGGTGAAGTAATGTACTGCTTGATTGACAGACATGACATTACCTTGGCTTTCTCTGTGAGGACAGCCAGCTGTGCCCTGGATCTGGTCGGGCAATGTCCCAGCTGGCACAGTCCTGCCAGGATATCTCCCAGGTGTCGGGTGAGGACCAGGGTACCCAGGGACGAGACTTCCACCAGCTCCAGCAACGCCGAACAGGAGGTGAAGAGCCTGCGAGAGCCATCGGGGGCCACATCTCGGAACACTGCGCTCTCCACTGCTGCTCCGAAGGCAGACCTCCGGCTGAGAGGGACGCCCACCCCAGGTAAGAGGTAGGGACAGATGCCAAGTGTGACCACAAACTGCAGGCCAGAGCCCACCGTCTTTTGCTGCGTGATACTCAGGACATCTGGTGGCAGAGCTGGGGCGGCTTCTGGAGTCCTCTGGTTGGGTTTCGTGGGGACAAAAGACTCCAACAAGCTCTTTAGGCAGTGCTTCAGGCTCAGCAGTAATAGCAGGCACTCCACCACAAAATTCCAGGTGACATCTTGAGACCATTCACACCAGGCCAGCCTCTCCCTCACCTGCGCCCTGACGCCCTGGACGTCCTGGAATCTGGGATCACCGTGCAGCTTCTCCTCCAGCAATGTGAGGTTGGCCTGCAGCATTTTCTGCAGAGAGGCCCCATCTTTTGTGTTCGTACTGCTGCCACTAGACTCTAAGGGGAGAGCGATAAAAAGTAGAACTTCAAATGGGAGGGGAATACGACAGCAAACTAAGAAATACTGCCCGTGCCTCCTGCACAACACTGTACTATACAGTACCTCAGCCTTAATGATATTGAGAAGAAAAAGAAAGAAACAAAGTGAATATTGTAGCCTGAAGGAGGGCTATTAAGTGTTGGTATGATTAGAAAAGGTAACCTCTTTTGGTTTTTAAAAATGAAAAGTAATTGAAGAGAATAGACAAACCAGCAGCATAATTACAGGAAACATCATTCCTACGCAACGCAAACACATTTCTACATGAAGCTGACATATTACAGAGACGTGTTAGCCTTATATCTGTAGTTGTGATGGTGTTGTATTTTTTCACAGAGCTGCAGTCACCTTAAAATGAAAAATTACACTAACAATAAAGTTTGTTAAAATGTAACACGATTGTCTTCCCACTTCCAACAGAACTGAAAAATCTGCATTTGCCTAAAACTTGGATGTGCAATACATGGTAATAAACTGGTCATTGACATTATTCAGTATTATTTTGTGTAAAGAATGTATCACCTTCCTATGCAAACTACATTTAAAATAGTGCCTTCAACTACAACATACAACTATGAACAGCAGGTGGAGATATACTTTGAAACTGAATTCATATTTCATTGTATAAAGTGACATGACTGAAACAGTTTCTACATTTTAATAAACCACAGTTTGTGTCGACTTTTGGAGAAAAGCCATTCACAAAGCTCATACACAACTTTATTACAATATGTTTTATTATTATTATTATTTTTACAAACCAACATATTCAGATTTAATGTTTAAAGATACATTCATCAATTGCTTTCCACACCATGATTAATAAGTGATATAAAACGTACCACTGAAACGCAGAATTGCATTTACAATTTTCGCTGTTGAATCAATATGAATTGGTTTTCCATAGACAGATTATTCATAATGTAATTGTACTAACCTATTGTATAAAGTTTCTCATCCATATTGATATCATTAAGGGTTTCTAATCAATTGCAGAGATAAACTGTATTCAACATTTTCAACAAGTGTTTTATCACTGCCAATTCATACTCATAGCGTGAAAGTTCAAATACGTATTCTTCAAAAACACGCATTTAAATGTCTATTTATCTAAACTGTATTCGTGCAGAAAAGCACAATTTAAAAGTACGACCAGCAGATTGTAACGAGAAGCGTAATTCGCTTTGGAAAAATAAATAAACGCCACTTTATTTCCCTGGGATCGCTTACTCTCAGCTCGCTGTATTTCCTACTCACACTGCAAAATATCAAATATATTGATATTAACGTCCCCATGCACACTGACCTGCGACTGGTTTAATAAGGATATTGAGCGCCTCCACGAAAACCGCCGACATGCTTCTCTTGTCACTGACAGGAATTGCACATTTCAGGTCGCGTTATTGTAGCGCAGATGTCCGCAGTTCTGCACGGATCTGCGCTGCTCCGCCAATGGGATCGGTGGGATTCTGCAGATCTGCGCAGAGCTGCGGAAACGGCGCTACAAGAGCGCGCCCTCAGCTCTGCGGCGTCGCATTGAGAAGTGCGTCATGCAGCCGGTTCGCACTGCTGTGCGTGGGGCTGCGCTTCTCCTCTGACCCAGGAAATCATACAGTTCGTTATGAAACATTGTAGAAGACATTACAATAAAAAGAACATGCAAAACATATTTTCACTCAAAGTGGTTTATTTCATATGGATACAAGTACTAGTACAGCCATACATATCCTCCAATATACTGACGTTTAAGAATATTTTCTTCTAATGCTTCCATAAAACATTAAATGTTCTAGATAAATAAATATAATAGTCACATAATTATATTAAATTGTGTCCAGGCGTATTCATGCAGTTCATTTTAATGTGAACAACACGAATAAATAAACACATTTGTTTAAATTACAAACAATGTAATAAGTTACAAGAACAATTAAATTATTTTACTACAATAAATAAATACATACAATAAATAAATAAATAGCCTAAATAAATAAATAAATAAATAAATAAATACAGACATACATGAATGACTCTGAATGCAACGATGTAAGGGCAATATATACATCGTATATACATCGTATATTTTTTATTTTATTTTATTTTCCATAGCTTATATATATATAAGCAACTGGTCTATTGTTCCGACTTACATTTGAATGAAAACTGCATTTTAAAACAAACACAACAGAAATAACGTGACGTATGCCACTACATAAGTAGTTTTTAAAGTACATATTGTTTCCTCTATAAGAGGTTAATATTTCGGTAACACGCAAGTGCAAGCCACGGGGACTGAAATGTATTCAACTTTTAAAGAAAACTTCCTTGATCCCGGGGTTTTGTCGCCCTTACAGGCCGTCTTCTTCAGCACCATCAGGGTTTGAGTGACAGTAACGGAGACGTGGGAGTTACTTTCTGTCAAATTGGAGCCAACTATACAGCCCTTACACAGGCACTGGGCAAAGGCCAGCTTCCTCGGGTATCTGTTCTCATCCACGTCGATCCTT